>NC_092789.1:16634341-17008375 GCF_047496795.1 Chiloscyllium punctatum | reverse complement strand
GACCATGGATATTCATTCTATCCATGCCCCTCGTGATTTTATAAACGTCTGTGAGGTCATCCCTCAGCCTCCTACGCAAATGGAACAAGACCTCTGACGATCCTTATGTCTCAAAACATCCAGACTCCGTGACATCATTTTAAATATTTTGTACTCTTTCCAGTTCATAACATTCTTCCGACAGAAGGGCGATATGAACTGTACTGAATAGTCCCCAAAGAGATTTACCACTCTCTTGTACAGCAATAACATGATGTCCCAATTCCTATACGCAATGCTCTGACCGATGAAGGTAAGAATGTCTAACGCCTTATTCACATCCCTATCTACCTGCTGGTCCACTTTCAAGCAACTTTCTAACCCCGCCCCAGGTGTCTTTGCTCGACAACAATCCCTACGGCCCTACAATTAACTATTAAATTCTGCCCTCATTTGTCCATCAAAATGCAATACCTCGTATTTATCTGCATAAAGCTCCATCTGCCATTACACCGCCCACTGATCCAGTTGATCAAGATGTCATTGTCATTTGAAATGGCACTCTCACCTTCCACTCTAACACAAATGTTGTTTTTGTTTCCAAACGTACTATCCATGGTACTTATATTCTCATCCAAATCATTTATAAAGATAGCAAACAGCAGCTGCCTGGTCCTGTGGCACACCGCCTGTCACAGGTTTTCAGTTAGGACCACAAATCTCTCTAACCACACTATATCGCCTGCTGTCAAGCTAATTGTTTTATCGAATTGGCTAGCTCTCCCAGATACGCTGTGATCTAACCTTATTAACCAGACTAACATGCAGAACCTTCTTGGCCTCACGAACGTCCACGTTCACAACGTATGCTGCTTTCCCTTTATCGATGTTGTTGGTCACGTATTGAAAAGTTTCAAACAAGTTTGCGAGACACATTTTATCATACACAAAGCCGTGATAACTCTAAAATCAGGACTTGCCATTACAATTGCATGTAAATCCTGTTTCTGAGAATCTGTTCCAAATACTTACGCACTCCTGACATCAAACTCACCGTGCCGTAGTTCCCTGCCTTTTCCTTGCTGCCGGTTTAAAATTAATTTTGCAACATTATCTGTCTTCGAGCCCTTCATCACGTCACCCGTGGTTCTCAGTGATACAAATAAAATCTGAACGAACTGCAAATGCTTCATCGAAAACAAAAGAAAAATTATCTGGTAAATTTCAGCTGGTCTGGCAACATTTGTGCAGAGAATACAGAGTTCATGTTTCGGGTCCAGGGCCCTTCCTCACAATTCTGAGGATAATATGAATATCTCCGCTAGGGGCTTCACAATTTCTTCCCCAGCTTCCCACAATGACCTGGGATACGCTTAAACAGGTCCTGGGTATTTATCTACGGTTATGCATTTGAAGTACTTCACCACATCCTCTTCTGTAATTTTGTCTCGTTTGCAAACATCACTGCATGGATTTATTTCCCCGAGTTGCCTCACTTCCATCTTTTTCTCCACAGCAAATATTGATGCGGTGTATGTTTGTGTATGATCTCACTCATGGAACAGGAGAAGCTGTAAGACAGAGGAGTCTGGGAGTTTCAGTCCTTACGACGACTGAGTACCCAGCATGGCCAAGCGCTTATGGACTGTATTGTTGAACTGTTCACTGACTTTCTATATTTCCACTGTTAAATGAAGGGCTGCAATGTTTTACATTTTAACTTTGGTGTTTTCATTTTTCCACTTTTCACTAAGATTCTGTAGACGGAGGGGTTTACCTCTTTATGTAAGATTGTGTCACATGTCGTGACTTGTAAACTCTTCGCTGTTCTGATGTGAGTACATGTGACAAGAAACGTAAAAAACTTAATTCATCTCCTGTGGAAACACACATAGACATCAGTTTGATTTTTAAGCAGCTCTATTCTCTCCTTACTTTGTCTTTTGCGCTTAATATACTTGCAGGATTTTTTTCCATTCTCTTTAACCTCATCATCCAAAGAGATCGCTTGTTCCCTGTTTGCCCTTCTGACTTCCGCCGTAAGTGTACTCTGACACCCTGGATGCTCAAGGGATTCCTTTGATCCTGGCTTCCTACAACAGACAAATGTCTCCTTCTTTTTCCTTGACCAAAGCACAATATCTCCTGTCATGTGTTATTCCCTACTCCTGCGAGCACTCCTCTTCACACTAACAGGAACACGTTGGCCCTGGACTTTAATTATCTCGGTTTGGAAAGATGCCCACTTCCAGACGTCCTTCAAACTCAAACAGTTTATCTCTGATTATCTTTTGTATTTTCCTTCCTAATGCCATCAAAATTGCCCATAATTATACTGTTAACGTGTGGACAAGGTTTAGTCTTCGCCGGAACTATTTTCAAACTAAGGGAATGGCAATCATTGGTTCCAAAGTGATATGAGTGTAACAGCACAATCACATACCCTGTCTTATTTTCCATGAGGAAATAAAGTTGAGTCCCAGTCGTCAACCAACCACATCAAACCAGCACGTGAGTACTGAGAGCAATGTGGTCTCGGGAACATCGGTGAGCAGACCATCAAGGAGGTGAAGCAACAGTTCCGATGTCTGAAATTGTCAGATTGAACCCTCCAGTACTCACTGTATTATTAAGTCCTGTAATCTCTCTCTGTTTATGTAGTATATAATGTTTCATTCTGCCTGAAACACTCACAGATTAATTCATTCCCACGTTATATTCCAGCTGTCAAATTGTTGTCCATTGCTTCTTCATTGAGAGATTCGCTCCCTCATCTTGATAACTTCAGTTGCTGTCTCGCTTAGTGTCATTTCAAATTTAGTTAGAGCACGTTTGTTGCATTTATTGAAGTCATGATATCGTTTGCAAATAGCTGAGGCCCCAGCACGGGTCAATGAGTCACTGCAGTTGTTAATGTGTGTTAAACAGATAAAGACTGATTTAAACCAAATGTAACTCTGCACCTGCCTTACTAATCAGTCCACAACGTATTTGTTTGTGGCTGTTTTGAATGGATGAATGTTACCTTCCATTTCCTGTGTCACAGGCATGAGAGATTTAAAGATCTGCTCACGTTGCTGAGAAAGTGCCTCGAATAGCTGAATGGCCTTATTCTACCCCTGCTTACTACTCTTGATGTGCTGAATAGCTTGTTTCAGTATGGGTATAGTTGTGAATGGTGCTGAATATTTTGGAACCATCAGTGAACAGCCCACTTCTGACTTTATCATGGACGGAAGGCCGTTGATGATGCAGTTGTCGACAGCCCACAGTGCCTCATGGATGCCCACATTACATTTTCTCGATCTATTAGAGGTATGTCCTACTTCACAGGAGGCAGTGCCACATCATACAGTGGGCGCTATCTTCAATATGAGACTGAGACGTCCCCGCGCTCAGGACTGTGTGCTTCCCGATCCTACAGATACCGTTAGGGACACATCCATTTGTGACAAGTAGTTTGTGAGAATGATCCCTTATTATTGATTTCCGCTTCACTTCACAAATTCGGGCTACTGTATATTTCTCTTCTCGCCTTGCTCAGTCTTTCGTGGACCTGCAGAGACACTCTTGATGATGGACTTTTTAGCCCCACACACAGAGTACGTTCTGTGTCCTTTTCTGCCTCAGTGCTTCATCCGATTGTTTTCAACGTCATGGGTAACTGCGTTATCAACGATGGGTGGTGAGGAGTGCAGTAGAACTACATCATCAGGCCATTTTCTTGACCAACTTTGACCTGTTCCCATGAGATTTCCCGGATTCTAAAATCAATGTTGTATAATTCCAAGGTAACTCCTTTTCTAAATATATTCCACGGTGACGGTGTGACAGGGTATACCCGGGGTGGTAATGGGGCTTCATGAAATATTATCCATCAGGTCTCATTCTGTGAGTATGACGATGGAACAGTAAAGCAGGTCAGGCAGCATCCGAGGAGCAGCAGAATTGACGTTTCTGGCATATCCCCTTAATCAGGATTAGTGCTTGCGGGTCGTGGTGTTAGTGTATAAATGGGAGGGAGTGGCGTTGGGGAGAAGGTGAATACGATAGACGATGAATGTGGGAGTTTTGATGACAGGCAAGAGAGGAGGATGGAGCAGACAGATGGGAAAGGTGATCGACAAGTTAGGAGGGCGGTGCTTATTTGTAGGGTTGGATCTAGGATAAATCCAGGGGGAGGTGAAATGATGAATCTGTTGAAATCCACATTGAACGCATGTGGTTGCAGGATACCAAGGCAGTTCTTCCTCCAGGCGTTGGGTGGTTAGGGGTTGGTGATTGGAGGAGGTCCAGGACCTCAATGTCATTGATGGAGTGGGAGGGAGAGTTAAAGTGTTCAGCCACGGGGCGATGGAGCTTGTTAGTGCGGGTGTTCCAGAGATTTTCTCTGAAAGGAACCAGAAGATGGCTTCCAGTCTCCCGGATGTACAGGAGACCACTGTGGGTGCAAACTATGCAGTGAATGCGATTTGCTGAAGTTCAGCTAAATTTCTGTCCGATGTGGAAGGATCCTTTGTGGCCTTGGAAAGAGGTGAGGGGAGAGTTGATGGCGCAGGTTTTGCACTTCCTGCGTTGGCAGGGGAAGGTGTCGGGAATGTGGTATGGACTGGTGGATTGACGTGGATCTGACAAGAGAGTCATGGAGGGAATGTTGTCTAGGGAACACTGATAGCTGCACGGAGAAAATATATCTCTGGCGGTGCGGTTTGTAGGTGGCGGAAGTGGCAGAGTATGAGGCGAAGTATCTGCTGGTTGGTGAGCTGGAAGGTGTAGACTGTGGGTTTCTGTCCTGATTTCGTTGGGAGTGGTGGTGTTCAAGTGGGGAGGTATGGGAAATGGAGGAGATGCGCTGGATGGCATCGTGGACAACGTGGGAAAGGTATTTGTGGTCAAAGAAGAAGGAGTCAGTTTGACATTATATAACGTAGAATTATTCAACCTGGAAGCATGTGTGGAGGAGGCAGAGGAATTGTGAATAAGGAATGGCGTTTTAACAGGAGACAGTATGGAAGGAGATGTAGTATAGGTAGCTCTGGGAATCGGTGGGCATTCAGTAGATGTCCGAGGTTAGTCAGTCACCAGAGATGAAGATGGAGAGATCCATGAAGGGGAGTGAGGTGAGTGAGATGATCCAAGTGACCTCAAGGTCAGGGTGGAATATGTTTAGGACGTTGAAAAACTGCACATCCTCCTCTTGGGATTATGAGGTGGCACCGATTTAGTCATTGATGCAGCAGAGGAAATCGTGATGGTGTAGCGACTGAAGATTTCATGGAATGTTCTCTCCCAACATTTATAAATGACATTGCTGGAACGTTCTGTACCCCACATTCTATAACCGATATTCCCAGGAACATTCTGTATCCAACATTCTGTAACTGACATGACCGAGAACATTTTCTACCTGACCATCAATAACTGGAATTTTCTGGAACATTCTGTATCCAACATTCTATAATACACATCCCCAGATCATTCTGTACCGTACATTCTGTAGTAGAAAAGTGTGGTGCTGGAAAAGCACAGCAGGCCATGCAGCATCCGAGGAGCAGGAGAATTGACGTTTCGGGCATAAGTCTTAGGAAGGGCTTATGTCCGAAATGTCGATTCTTCTGCTCCTCGGATGCTGCCTGGCCTGCTGCGCTTTTCCAGCACCACACTTTTCAACTCTGGTTTCCAGCATCTGCAGTCCTCACTTTCTACCCGTGCATTCTACAACCGACATTCTCTGGACCATTCCATCTCTGACATTATTTGTGAACGACCGAACGTCAGTGAATTGAACAAAAGATAAGACCCAGAGGGAAGAGATCCCGTTCCAGAGAGAAGGAGACTCTGTTCCAAAGTTATCTCAGACAGTTAAAGATGTGAATACGTTTTCATTGTATTTCCATTTTTTCACTTGGATCAAATACAGTTTCGACTGAAAGACAGAAATTTCCAACCTCCGTTTGTCTTCAGGAACTGAGAGAGAATCCCTGAGGACAGCACCGTTTTTAAACTCTGCATTAGGATCTCGAACCAGTGACTTGGGTCTGTTCTGGAGTGATCGAGTGTGTTGGGATGTTCTGGAAACCACATGTTCTTATGGATGTGCCTCTGTGAGTTTGGGGAGGGAGGGTTCCATGTGTTCGATGACAATTTTTTTGTCCATAATACTGACCTACCCATTTGTTATTTCAACTCCAATTATTTTAGTTAATCTCTGAATGCAGTGACATATTTGAAAAATCTCACTGACTCTTCAATCAAACTGGTGACTTTGACTCCGAGCAGATGGATAATATGTTTCTTTTCCTTCCTCACAGTTAACATAGTGACGATCTATGTCTTGCTATGTAAAGATTGTGGATTGTCTCCATGTATCAGACGTTACTTGGGGTCGATGGCAGCTGCGGATCTACTGTTTATTATCCTCGACCTGATATTGAGACACATTCCCATTGCTTTTCGCACCAAGTTTTATTTCCTGTACTCTATCCCTGTGTGTAATGTCCACGCCGTCCTGCTTTATGCAGCCACTGACTGTTCTGTCTGGTTCACCGTCACGTTCACCTTTGATCGGTTTGTGGCCATTTGTTGCCAAAAGCTGAAAAGTAAATATTGCCGTGAGAAAACGGCGGCTGTGGTTCTGGGAGCAGTCGTTGTGCTGAGCTGCTCCAAGAACATTTTCTGGTATTTTTTGCTCACCACTCAGTATCGGCTGGGAAATGACCCCTGGTTTTGTGTTGCAATAGACGGCGCTTATTCATCCCGTTTCTGGATCACAAATGAGTTCCTCCACCAAATTCTAACCCCGGCTCTCCCATTTCTCCTGATTCTGCTGCTCAATGTTTTTACGGTCAGACACATTTTATTCACCAGCAGAGCCCGCAGGAGACTCCGGGCTCACACCAATGGGGAGGCTCAGTCTGACACTGAAATGAAAAACCGAAAGATTTCCATCATTTTACTGTTTGTGATCTCGGCAAATTTCATCCTGTTGTGGTCAACGTTAACGATGTATTCTATGTGGAACCGAGTGTATTGGATTGTGGATACTCCTGTGATTCCCCATCGTTTCGTTCAGGAATTGGGCTTCATGCTGCAGCTCCTCAGTTGCTGCACAAACACTGCGATTTATGCCGTGACCCAGACGAAGTTCAGACAGCAGCTGAAGAATGTGCTGAAATATCCCTTCACCAAATTAAACAATCAAGTAAATTTACACATTAATCAATCCATCCGGGATTTTCTCATTTCAGTTCAGTGTTTCAGCGATGGGGCAACCTGTCCTTATGGTAACAGACTGAGGGTAGCGTTGGTTTCTCCATTCTTATCCCACACGTGGTGGGGGAGGGTGGTGATTAAAGGGACGCGGGGACGTATTTCAATGTTTCTCACAACTCAGTTGCCAGTGAGAAAAGGCACCATCGCACTGACTGTACAAATTACTTCAGTTTGGAAACAATAAAAATATTCATTAAATGTGACGAGCAGCACAGTCAATGATTTTCTTGTTTGTCTTTGTGTTGAAGAAGCTGAGACGGAGAGAGACAAAGTCAGCTCCACGTCCTGGTCCTCAGGGAAGCAGAGAGAACTGAAACATGAGCTCAGGGGTTGGGTGTAACTCCCTCTGTCCTTGCTTTCACCTCTTGGTTACCCCCTTTCCTACCTGGTCTTCGGCAAAATTCATCTCTCGACTGCGTTTCCTCCACCTCCACTCAATCGCATCCTTCTCTTTGTCACTCACTTCAAACCCTCACTCTCACTCCTCCCCCTCACTCCCTCTCTTGAACGCTTTTCCCATCTCCTCTCCACATCTTTCTCCTCCTCATTTCTCTCGTTCTCCTCAATCTCTCTCTTCCCCCGCACTTCTCCTTTTCGGTTTCTCTTGCCCCAACTCTTCCTGTCTCTCACCCCGTCGCTCCAACTGCCTCAACTCTTCTCACGCTCCCTTTATTTCTCTCTCAATCTCCTGTTACCTCTGTCTACATTCTGCCTTTCCATCTCTCCTCCATTTTCCCCTCCTCCCAACCCCTATATCCCTCCATCCTCTCTACCACCCCCAACACCGACGGATCCACTTCCCTCCCCCCACCCCCGGAGCAGAGGGAGAGGGAAGGACCAGCGAGAGACTGTGTGTCAGATACAGATGGAGGAAGCGAGATTCTGTCAGATGGAAAGGGACGGAGACGCAGAGTAGGAGAAAGAGAAAAACGAGCTGGTTAGAGAGACAGAGAGAGAGATGGAGAGAGCTGAGAGAATTGGAGGGTGTGGAGTGACAGCGTGGGAAGTGGTAAAGTGAGAGAGGGAGAAGGTGGTAGACAGCGGGGGTAGACAGAGAGAATGGGAGCAGGGATGATTGAGAAAACGACAGAGTAAGGGAGTAGGGAGACATAGAGGGAGTGGGATGGAGAGAGAAAAAAGAGAGAGTTGGTGTGGTAGAGAGAGTGGGAAGGCGAAGATAGAGACAGAGTGCGAGGAGAGAGGAGAGATAGTGTGGGAGGAAGGCAGATATAAAGAGTGGGATGCAGGAAGAAGGGTAGGGAGGGGGAGTGAGGGAATAGGTGACTTAGGTAGAGTTGGAGGTTCGTAGCGAGAATGTAGAAGGGATTTAGAGAAAGTGGGAAGGTGGAGAGAGAGCGATTGGGAGGTGTGGAGAGACTGGGGGTCGAGAGGGGCAGATTTTGAGAAGGGTAGGGAGAGAATTGGAGGAGGGAATAGAGAATGGGACGGGGTTGTGAAAGAGAGATAGTGAGAATGGGAAATATTTCAGTGGAGAGAGTCGGGGTTTTGGAAAGAGGGGATATAGAGTGTGGGAGGGGATAGAGAGAAGGACGTTTTAGAAAGCGAGAGTAGGAGGTGGCAAAGAGAGAGTTGGTGGGGGTACAGCGATTGAGAGTAAGAGGCGGTAGAGAGAGATTGGTGGGGAAGAGAGAGGGTTGGAGTGTCTAGAGAGAGGGTGGAAGTGGGGAGAGATAGGGGAGTGTACAGACAGAGTGAGAGTTGGAGTGGGGAGACAATAAGAGAGTGGGAGTGGGGAGAGAAATAGAGGAAGGGTGCAGAGAGAGGCAGAGTGGGAGGGTGTGGAGAGAGAGATTGGCAGGAGGGCAAAGATCGTGGGACGGGTAAAGCAAGAGAGAAGGGGAGACTGGGAGATGTTTGCAGTGAGAGAGGGAGGGGGAAAAGACAGTGGGGTAGAGAGAGAGAAAGCGTAGGGAGAGATTGGGATCGTGGAGGGAGAGAGAGTGTGAGGTCGTAGAGAGAGAGTGTGAGAGTGGGTTAGAGAGACAGAAAGTGGGGAGGTAAAGAGTAAAATAGGAACGGGAAGGGTGGAAGAGAGAGACAGAGAGAGCGGTGTCTTAGAGAGAGAGGATGAGACAGAGCGGGACGAGAGTGTATCACATTTTAACGGGGATTCCTGGGGATCCTATCAATATTTACAGAAGGATTCTTATAAGTGTGCCAATATTCACAGAGGTGTTATCTGACGGTGTATGCAGGGTGTCTTGGTGAGTGCTTTGGTATTTACAGGGGCGTCCTGGAGTTTGTCAGTGATTACGCGGTGTCCGGGGACCGCGATGGCATGTAAGCTCTGTGTCCCGTGGAGTGTGCTGGTATTTACAGGGGGTTTCTGCGAAGAGTGTAAGGATGTGCAGGGGTTCCCAGGGAGTGAGTCTTCTCGCGAATGTGTCAGTTTGTACGAGGGGTGGGTATGCACCTGGAGAGTATCGGCATTAGCAAGGGACTGGCAGGCAGTGCGTTATTACTTACAGGGGGTTTCAGAGGAGACTGTTGGTATTTATAGGTAGATCCTGTGTGGAATGTAAGTATTTACAGTGGGGCTGAGGGGGACACCATCGAAATTTTTGTGGGTGGTCCAGGGGAGAGTAGCGGTATTTTCAGTGTGTTCCCAGGGAGATTGTCGGTCATAGCATGGTAGTCATTATGCACACGGAATTTCCTGGGGTGTTTTCAGCATTTACAGGGGGGTCCTGGGAAGAGTGAAATATTTACAGTGGAGTTCCGGCGCAATGTGACGGTATTCAGGTGTGTCCGGGAACATGTCAGTATTTAGAGGGGATCCCAGCGTGTGTCAGTATTGGGCGGCACGGTGGCTCAGTGTTTAGCACTGCAGCCTCACAGCACCAGGGTCATTTCTATTGATTCCTGCCTGTCTGTTTGGAGTTTGCACATTCTCCCTGTGTCTGCATGTGTGTCCTCCGGGTGCTCCGGATTCTTCGCACAATCCAAAGATGTGCAGCTCAGGTGAATTGGCCAAGCTGACGTGCCAACAGGGTTTGATGCGTTAGTCAGGGGTGAATATTGCGTAGGGGAATGGGTTTGGTGGGTTTCTCTTTGGAGGAGCGGTGTGGACCTGTGGGGCTGAAAGGCCTGTTTCCCACATTATGGAGAATCTCATCTAACGTTTACAGGGGAATCCTGTGGAGTGTGTCGGTATTCGCAGGGATGTACCAGGGAGAGTGTCTGAATTTACAGCGAGCGTCCCAGCGAGTGTGTAATTATTAACAGGGCGATACCAGGGAGTGTGTCAATATTTACAGTGAAGACCCGGGGAGAGTGTTTGGAAATACAGGTCCTCGGGAGTGTGTTGGTATTTACCAGGGGGTACCTGGGAATGTGTCAGCATTTAAAGGGCAGTTCCATGCAGCGTGTTTGTATTTATCGTGGGGTCCTGAGGACAAAGTCGGCATTTATCGAGGGGTTCCGGGGAGTGTGCTAGTATTTCAAGTGGGTCCTGCGGAGTGTGCTTTTATTTACTTGGTGCCCTGGAGAATGTGTCGGTGTTAACAGGGGGGTCCTGGAAAGTGTGTCGATATATACAGGGTGCCCCAGAGAGTGTGCTGGTATTTGCAAGAGGTTCCTGGGGAATGTGGTAGAATTTGCAGGCGGTTCCCAGGGAGTGTGTCAGTATTCAAGTGGGGTTCCAGGGAGTCCATCAGAATTTGCAGGATGGTCTCAGGGAGTGTGTCAGTATTTGCAGGGTGGTCCCGGGGTGTGTTGCAGTGTTTACTCAAGTGTTTTGCAGAGTCTCTCAATATTTTCATGAGGGGTCCCGTGTATTGTGTCAATATTTACAGATGGGGTCCCGGGGAGGGTGTCGGTATTATCAGGGAGACCTGGGGAGTCTGTCGGTATTTACAGTGGCGTCAAGTGGAGCATGTCAGCATTTACATGGGGGCCCAGGAAGCGTGTCATTATTGGTAGGTTGGTCCTGGGGACTGTGTCCCTGGGGCTGAGTCTGCATTTACAGCGGTTGTGTCCTGGGAGAGTGTCGGTATTTAAAAGGTAGATTGTCTCTATTTACAGAGGGGGTCCCAGGCAGTGTGTCATTTTTTGCAGGGGCGTCCTGGGGAGTGTGCCAGGATTCACAGGTTTGTCCCGGCAAGTGTCGGTATTTCGAAGGGGTGACCCTGGGATTGCATCAGTATTTACAGGGGTTACGTTCTGAGATAGTGTTGCGATTTACAGAGGGGTCCCGGGGAGAGTGCCTGCATTTATTGGGCAGGGAGGGGGTCCAATGCAGGGTGTTGTTATTTCCAGGGGGATCTTGGTGAGTTTGCCAGGATTCACAGGAGGCTCCTCGGAAGTGTGTCAGTATTTACAAATGGTGTCCTGTGGAGTGTGTCACTATTTACAGGACAAGACCTAGGGACGTTGTCAGTATTTACAGGGGGTCTCAGTGAGGATGTCCTTATTTGCAAGTGTGTTGACATTTACAGGGGGGCATCCCAGAGAGAGTGTCTGCATTTACATCCAGCATCCCGGGTAGTGTGCTGTGATTGGCAGGGGGATACCAGGGAGTCTGTCTGTATTGACAGGGATTTCCCAAGGTGAGTATTGGTAATTATGGGAGGTCCCGTGGAGTGTGTCAGTATGTACAGGGCTTGGTGCCAGGGAGTGCATTGGTATTTAAAGGGGGCATGCAGGGTGTGTGTCACCATTTACAGTGTGATCCTGTGGTGTGTTTCAGTGTTGCCAGGGTTGTCCTGGGGAGTATGTCAGTATTTACACGGTGCTCCCATGGACTGTGCCGTTATTTACAGGAGGTGTCCCGGGGAATATTTCAGTATTTACAGGGTGCTCCAGTAGAACGTATCATTATTTACAGGGGACGCCCAGCGAGTGTGTCAGTGTATACAGGGTGATGCCGGGGCATGTGTCAGTATTCACAGTGGACACTTGTGCTGTGTGTTAGTATTTACAGTTGGTTCCAGAGTCGAGTATCAGTATTTGTAAGGGTGTCCCGAGGAGTGCATCAGTATTTCCAGGGGTGTGGGTTCCCGGCGATTGTGTTGGTATCTACAAGGTTTACTGGAGTTTGTATTTGTATTTACAGGGGTGTCCCGGTGTATTTTGTCGGCATATACAAGGGTTTTTCCGTTGCTTCTGCCAGTAGTTACAGGTGAGGTCACAGGGTGATCGTCTGTATTTACAGGGTGTGTCCCAGGTAATGTGTCGTTATTCACAGGGGGATCCTGGGGAGTGTGTCAGTATTCACAGGATCGTAGCAGGAAGTGTGTTACAACTTACTGGTATCTTCTTGGTGAGTGTGTCAGTATATTGAGAGGATTCAGAGGAGAGTATCGGAATTTATAGGGGTTTTTGGAAAATATGGCAATATTTGGTGCAGCAAGATGGCTCAGTGATTGGCACTGCCACCTCACAGGGCCAGCGGCACAGGTTCGAATCCTGACTGTCTGTAGTTTCTACATTCTCTCCGTGTCTGAGTAGGTTTCCTCCGGGTGCTCCAGTTCCCTCCCACCGTACAAACATGTGTAGGATTGGTGGATTGGCCAAGATAAATTGCTTGTAGTTTTAGGCGCGTTAGTCAGAGGGAAATGGATCTGGCTGGTTAGTGCGGACTTGTTGGGCAGAAGGGTCTGTTTCCACACTGTAGGGGAATCTAACCTTTACAGCGGTGTTCCCGGAGACAGTGTCTGCATTTACAGGCGTTGTCTCAGGGAGGGTGCCATTTCTTCCTGGGGGTTGGTACAAGGGAGTATGTCAGTATTTGCAAGGTGTCAAAGGGGTATGTGTCAGTATCTATTGGGATATGGCGGGGAAAGTGTCGGTATTTATAGGTGGTCCTGGGGAATGTGTCAGTGTTTACGGGGTTCCCGTGGAATGTATTGATATTTACAGTTGTGTCCCGTGGAGTGTTTCAATATTTAGTGGGAGTTCCAGGGCGTAGGTCAATATTTACAGGGGTGTGTTCAGGGGAGTATGTCGCTACTTACAGGGGCGTTCCCCGGGAATGTGTTATTATTTACGGGAAGTGTGTCAGTCTTTATGGGGGGGAAGTAAAAGGGCAGTGTGACAACATTTACAAGGGTGTGCCGACGAATGTGTCAGTATTTACAGGGCTCCTGGGGGTGGGCGGGAGAGAATTCATTTTTATAGGGGATACCATGGGGTTTGTCAAGAATTACAGGGGTGGTCAGAGGGAGTGTGTCGGCATTTGCAGAGAGTTACTGGGATAAATGACAGTATGTACAGTGGTGTCCAGGTAGAAAGTGTCGGTATTTACGGGGTGATCATGTTGAGTGTGTCAGATGTTCTTGAGGAGACTGCTGCACTTCCGCATTGGGTGTCTTGGGGACTATGTCGGTATTAACAGAATGGTTTCCACGTAATGTGTCAGTATTTACAGGAAGGATCCGGATTGTGTGTCAATGTTTATGGGTGTGTCTCATGATGTGGTTCAGTATTGACAGGGGAGTCCAAGGGAGAAATTCGTAGGGTCAGGGTCAGTATTTACAAGGTTTCTGGGCAGTACTTGAGCATGTACGGGGGGGAGTGGTATACAGGGGAGTATGTCGTTATTTACAGGTAGTTTCTGGGAAGTGTGTCATTATTGACAGGGTCGTGTTTCAGTGTGTGTGCTAATGTTTACAGAGGGATTCCAGGGCACTGTGATGGCATTTAAAAGTGTGCGCCCAGGAGTGTGTCAGGAGTTACAGGAAGGTTTCCTGGGTTTTTCGGGTTTTCACAGGGCGTGCTGTCCTGCGCTGTGTGCCAGTATTCAGTGGGACATTATTCCTTGGCAGTGTGATAGTATTTACAGAGGTGCACCGGGCATAAGCCCTTCTTCAGGAATCCTGAAGAAAGCGCGAAACGTCGATTCTCCTGCTCCTTTGATGCTGCCTGACCTGCTGCGCTTTTCCAGCAACACATTTTTAAGCTCTGATATCCAGCATCTGCAGTCCTCACTTTCTGCATTTTTATCATTGTTTACAGGATCTCTCCAGGCAGTGTTAGCATTCACAGGGAGTCCTGGTGAGTGAGTTATTACTGACAGGGTGATCCCAGGTAGAGTGCCGGTATTCACAAGTGTGGTCCCGTGGAGATTGCCAGCATTTACCGAGATATCGCGGGGAGTAACTTAGAATTTACATGGTGGTGTTGGGAATATGCGTCCCAGCCAAGATGGCAGCACTTACAGGAGATTCTGCGGTATGCATCAGCATTTACACGTATGTCACGCAAAAGTGGCAGAATTTAAATTGGGGGCCTGGTGTGTGTGTCGGCATTTAAATGAATGTGCAGGAGAGTGTGCCATTGCTTACTGTGCACTATCGGGGTGTGTGCCAGTATTTACAGGCGTGTCCCAGGAAGTGCGTCTATATTTACAGGAGTGGGGTGAGGAGTATGTCAGTACTCATAGTGGAGTTCCTGTGCAGTGTGACGGAATTTACAGGGGTGACTTGGGGGATGGGTAAGGTTTTACATGGCAGGTCCAAGGCACTGGATCAGGATTTACAGGGGGTTCCTGTGAGACAGTCTGCGTTTAATGGGTGGATCCTGGGGAGTATGCCAATATTTACAGCAGGGATCTCGGGGAGTGCGCTGGCATTTACAGGTCGTAAGCGGGGTATGTGTCAATATGTACAGAGGTGTTCCCGAGGAACGAGCCAGTTCCTACGGGTGGGGAGGGAGGTGGATGTCATGAGGAATAGCTCGGTACTTACGGGGGTGAAGTTACCAGGGACTGTTTTTTTTTCCCGGGAAGTGCATCCATAATTAACGGGTGATGCCGAGGTATGTATCAGTATTTACAGGGTTGTGGCGGGGAAATTACTAGTATTTATGGGGATGGGGTCTCGTGAAGCATGTCCATATTAACAATTTACAGGTGCATTCCGGGAGGTGTGTATTTATTTACAGGAAGGGTCGTGGGGAGAATGTTGGTACAGAAAAAAGACCATAGAACATTACAACGCCGACCTGTCATACCAATCTGAAGCTCAATTAATCTTCACTATTCCATATACGACCATATGCTTGTCCAATGACGACTTTAATGTACTTAAAGTTGGCAAATTTACTACTATTGCAGGCAAAGCATTCCATACCCTTACTTCTCTCTGAGTAAAGAAACTACCTCTGACATCTGTCCTTCATCTATCACCCCTCAATTGCCCCCTTGTGCTCGCAGTCACAATACTTGGAAAAAGACTTTCGCTGTCCTACCTATCTAACCCTGTCATGATGTTATTATCTCTATTAAGTCATCTCCCAACCTTCTTCCCTCAAGTCCCTCAGCCTTTCTTCGTAGGGTCTTCCCCCCCATACAAGGCAATATCCCAGTAAATCTCCTCTGCACCCTTTCGAAAATAATTAGCTTAGCTTCTTGGTGTCAGTGATATGTTGTCACAGCGAAGCTATTGGTAAATAAAGGGGATGACTAAAATTAAACTAAACTGCCTGTGAGAGCGATTTATTCCAGACATCCAAAGATTGTGATCTCTCGGACGATCCAAGAGAGAGACTTTACATGTCTGAGTCCACAAGAGATTTACTGGGACATCTCAAATCTCAACTTTAAGACTCCCTTGCCAATTCGGCCTACTGGTCATAAGTGCGAGGTTCCAGGCTTTTCATGAATGCAAATTGTTCTTCTTAATAACTAAGACCTCGGCCCATGACTTTTGGCCACCTTTATCCCTTGTGATCAGTCCAGTTGATAACTAGGAGCTAGGCTTCAGGCTAACCTCCAGATCCTTGACACCTCAGCCCATCCAGTGTGTGATAATGTAGTAGTCATTGACTTGGCCTCCCAGTGTGTCATGCCCGAGGGTGGGATGGAATGTTCCTGGGGATGCTTGACGCTTAGCAGGTAGCTGGAGGCCAAGCGCAGTGAGGTCACGATATAGCACAGTTTGGCATCCGGGCCCAGGAGGCATGTAATGGTTCACTGCAGCTACTGGTGGAGGTTTTGCCTGGCCTTGTTCAGCTCCCCACTCACCCAGGATATGGTGCAGGAGGGCAGCCAGGTGATGGCAGGGGCACGATATTGACACAGGTGGTGAGCAGGCTCCCAAACATTCAAGTCGTTGTCAGGTCTGGACGTGCAGGTAGCTGGAGTTGGGCATCTGGGGACCCTGAAGGGCCGTCGGCGACTCCTGCTGATCCACTCGCTGGGAGGGAAGGATGATGGTTCTCAGGGATGGGGAGGATGCACTCACCCGTGGCACAGTCGTGGCCCACCCATGCCAATAAGACAGTATCGAGGCCTCAGTCACAGACTCAGCTGATTGATGAAGCAAGTGAAAATGAAGCCTGAGTGTCAATTTCCCTGCAATGAGCTATTCAATAAGTCCTGTCCTTGGATTGTCTCTTTCAGCATTAGGCCCATTATACCGTCTGGTCCTGTATTTCCCCACATTTAATCCATAACTGGGTGTGAAATTGACTAACCCAGCTCTAGACCCTTGACGCATGCAGAGCCGATATTTTCCGGCATTGTGGAGATATTGGCAAATTCACGAACTCAGCATTAGGCTTGAGATGCAGCCTGGACCTTCATCATGGCCAGGGTAGGAGTGGGATTTGGCTCATTTAATCCACCACCATGAATCACATTGGCTGACAAGGACCAAGAGACAGCTTTAGCTCTGGGTGTATGGGTGGTGGAGATAATCACTGATCTGATACCGGGAGTGAAATTGACCAATCCAGTCCTCGGCCAAGATTCGACCTGGGCTACATCTTCCTGATCTGTGGGTTTCAAATAGCCCTCGATTAGCAGTAAATATTTGGTTCAGGATCTGTATCCTAGGCCTAGGATTCCCCATTCTGTGCTTCTCGATTCATCCCACATCATCGAGTTTGAGATCAGTGTAGGGATGTACCCAAGAATGGAGCCTGAGACTCTCCTGCTCTGTGTACACATGTATCTTGCTGGGAAGGTGAGGAACCTTGGTTCCACATTATTACATCAGATCAACTAGCACTGGGCACACGATGAAGCCTAAGTTTACGTTTGCTTACGTTGTGGATTTTGGTCAGTTCGAGAAGGAAATGTCAGGAAAACTGGCAGATGAGGCATATTGATATGCATCACCTGGTCTGCTTCAAAACAGAGGACCAGTACATTAACTTCCAAGGATTACTGGTTTTTACTCTCTCTGGTTAAGAATGAGATTGGTGATCTCGGAAGTATTAAGCCAAG
The DNA here is from genome assembly GCF_047496795.1 of Chiloscyllium punctatum. Lineage (NCBI taxonomy): Eukaryota > Metazoa > Chordata > Chondrichthyes > Orectolobiformes > Hemiscylliidae > Chiloscyllium > Chiloscyllium punctatum. The sequence goes on along the minus strand of NC_092789.1, from coordinate 16,990,935 downwards.
ATATAAGCTGGCCTGAGACTGAGCCTGCACGTAAATTACCCAGTCTGTGTCTCCAGATTTCCCACATTGGATGGAATTATTAAATTGAGTGCTATGATGAAAATGGAGACTGAGACCTGCATTTCTCGGTATGGGGCTCCAAAGGTCCCACATTACATCATCGAATACTTATAGCGTGGAAACAGGCCCTTCGATCCAACAAATCCACAATAATCCTCTGAAGAGTACCCCATTCATAGACCCATTTCCCTAAACGTTTCCTCTTTATTTACCCTGACTAATGCACCTGACCCACACATCCCTGAACACTGTGGGCAATTTAACATGGCCAGTTCATCTAATCTGCACACTTTCGGACTGGGGAGGAACCCGGAGCACCAGGAGGAAACACACACAGAGACATAGGGAGAACATGCAAACGCCACATAATCAGTGGCCTAAGGCTGGAATCCAACCTGCGTCCCTGGCGCCATGAGGTAACAGTGCTAACCGATGAATCATCGTGCCTCCTCACCACTGATCCACCGTGCCACATTGGGTTGAATTGTTATATTCAGAACTAGGTCCAAGATAGAGACTGAGGTCCACATTACCCCACATGGGGCTCAAACATTCCACACCAGGTGAAATTAGGAAAAGCAGAGCTTGGCCTTGGATGGAGAAAGCCGAAGTCTTTGCTGTGCATTGCCAGATGGGTGGAGGATTATGTTCCCTGCCAAACAACAATTCGAGGAATAATATCAATGATCAAGGGCAGAGTTTAATCACTGAAAAGTCAGGAATGGGAAAGGTGAAACCACAATGGTCTCCTACAGGCCACACAACAGCCAGCAGGAGACAGCGAAGAGAACATGTAGACAGTTTTGGAAAGACGTAACATTGGCAGGATTGCTGTTTTGGGTAATTTTCTTTTCCTGTACATTGACTGGGCCTCACTGTGTGCTCGGGGCTTGGATGGGGCAGAATTTGTAAGGATCATTCCTGAGGAACTCTTGACATGATATGTAAACAGTCCGACCAGGGAAGGGATTATATGGAATCTGGATTTGGGAAATGAACCCGGAGAGGTGAGTGAATTTTCAGTGGGGGTCAGGAATCGAACCTGGGTCCTTAGCGCCATTGGATAGCAGTGCTCGCCGTTGAATCACTGTTCCACCCCACCACTGTTCCAACGGGCCACATTGGGTGGTGGGGGGGGGGGCGGGGTGGCGGCGCGTTGGTGGGGGAGGTGGTGTATTTCGGCAGTAGCAACCAAAATACCGTAAGATGCCCGTGGATTAGCAGCCCTCAGGTGAAGGCCTTAAATTAGAGGAAGGGTAAGTACTGCAAGGCTGGAACTGGACATTCTTGATCGGACCCGGCTGTTTGAGGGTAAATAGTCATCGGAGATGTGGAAGTATTTCAAGCAGCAGTTGATATGAGTTCAGGAGTGGCACATTCCTGGGAGAATTAAGGATGCGAATCACAAGATACGTGAACCTCGGATGACCAGGGATGTTAAGACCTTGGTCAGAAAGGAAAAGAAAGCCTTGCTAAGGTTTGATTTGAAAGTGCTAGTATTGAACTATTGTGGTCAATGTTAAAAATCACACAACAACAGGTTATATTCCAACAGGTTTATTTGGATGCTCTAGCTTTCTGCACGCTGCTACTTCATCAGGTGGTTGTGGAGTATCAGACTGTAAAACACAGAATTAAGAGCAAATGTTCACAGCGTGATATAACTAAAGTTAAATATTGGAAAAGATCTGAATTGTTTGTTAAGTCTCTTATTTTTTGGAATGGGCGTGATGGTTTCAGTTCATTAATATGCAAATTCCAGAACTTTCTAAAAGTTGCATGTTCTCAGAAACTTTAACCCTCGGTGCCACGTTGGCCCAGATAATGCATTGGAGGTGTGAGGTACCCTGTGTGAGGCTATCTGTGCCCTAGTGTTCAGAATGATACTAATCTAAAATAAGGATCTACAGAACCTTACATGGGCTTACGCCGTTTTTGAGCAAAATAAAATGTAATTCTGCAAGTAAAAATTCACTCCACAAACTAATAGGTTTGTGTGTGTGCTTGTGTGTGTGTGTCAGCTGTAGGGTCACATAAACCTAAGGTCCCGGTTGAGGCCATCTCCCTGAGTGCGTGGCAGGTAGTCACGTGACTCTGTCAACGTCGTCTATCTCATACACTGCAGGCAAGGATGCCCTGAGGCATGGTATATTGGTGAGAACAAGCAGAGGCTACAGCAATGGTGAATGGGCACCGCACAACAATCAACAGACAGAAATGTTCCCTCCCAGTCGGAGAACACTTCAGCGGTCCAGGACATTCGACTTCAGACCTTCGGGTGACCATCCTCCAAGGCAGAATTTAGGACAGGCAACAACGAAACGTGGCCAAGCAGAGGCTGATAGCCAAGTTTGAAACCCATGGGGTTGGCCTCAACCAGAGGCTTGGGTTCATGTCACACTACAGGTGACCCCACTACGTTAGACGCACACACACCTACAGACCCATTTACCCACAATTCTACAGACCCATACACTCATGCAAATCCTCTCATTTGCAAGCTGTCTCTCATAAGCTCACACAGACTCCCACACTCACTCAAGCACCCTCTCACAGACTTATACCCCGTTACACTCACACTCACACGCATACACAGGTACGCTCTGTCTCACAGACACTCAACCCCACTCCCCCAAGTCCACATGCACGCGCGCGCGCACACACACACATTTCAGTTTGTGGGGAGAATTTGTGCTTGCAGAATTACATTTCATATTTGTCGAAAATTCTTAAATGCGTGTAAGATACTGTATAATCCTTTTTTAGACCAGAATCAGTCTGAACATTAGGACACTGACAGCCTCAGGGCATCTTGCACCTTCAATACACCGAGGGTTAAACTTCATTTGAGATTGTACCTTCAAGAAAGTCCTGGAATTTACAAATGAAAGGAATGAATCCAACATGCCCATTCTAACAGATGAGAGTCTTATCAATAAACCAGGTCTTTTTCAACATATAATTTCAGTTACATCACACTGAACACTTTTGCTATACGTTCTGTGTCCTATGATCTTATACTCCACAACCACCTGATGAAGGAGCAGTGCATAGAAAGCTAGTGCTTCCAAATAAACCTGTTGGACTATAACTTGGTGTTGTGTGATTTTTCACTTCCAAAGGTTTAGGAGGATGGGAAATGACAAAGCCCTTGAAGTAAAGAAAGAAAGTTGGAATGGATTTATAAAAGGAATTAGAAGGTCTAAAAGGGGCCACGAAAAGTCGTTAGCAAACAGTATTAAAGAGAATCCCAAAGCTTTTCACACTTATATAAATGAAACAAGAATGTAGCCAAGGAAAGGGTTGGCCCACTAAAGGATAACTGAGGGGATCTATGTGTAGAGTGAGAAGAGGTAGGTGAGGTCCTAAACGACCACTTCATGTCAGTATTCACCAAAGAGAAGGAATTGGTGGAGGATGACTTCAGGGAAGGGAATGGCAAGTTTCGAAGCCAGGTTACTTTTAAAATGGAAGAGGTGTGCGTTTTAAAACATATTAAGATAGACAAGACACCAAGTTCTGATGGGATCTGTCCCAGAGTATTCATTGATGCAAGACAGCAACTTACTGGAGCATTCGCTCTACAAATTCTATCAGCTAACACTTTGAGTTAGACCCTATCTGTCACCCCCTGAGAAAAGGAACAGGAAGTGATTTCACCACAGAAAGTAACATCACTACAGCAAATGACATCACCAACCCAAACAAATGCAAACATATAACCAGAATGCAGGAATTTTCAGCTTCAACAGAGAACTGCTGAAGATGTTACCTCATAGGGTATCAAAATATCTGGAAATGAACCTTGCAGCTCAGCGAGCAAACCTACATCCAAAAAATCAACCTGAGCTACAAATCTTCTCAAAACGTATCAATAGAGCACAGAGAGATATCTTTGTGTCCTTTTTAGCCACATGTGATTTCACAGAGGTCTGGTGAATAGCTCACATCGTCCATGTAATATCTCGTAAATTCCCCTTTGCAAATAGAACCATTCTGGCTCAAGATTGGGATACAGACAGACTCTGATATCACACCTTTAAAACATTGTCAGAGCTGATATGTCACCATTTGTTAGAAAATCATAAGTTAGCTCATGGACGTGGCTTAAAAGAAGTTCTGGGATTTACTGATTAATGAAACGAAACATGCAAACCATTCTAAAAGATGGAAGAATTAACAATCCAGTTCTGTTCAATGTATCATGAAGCTTTATACATTCTTTGTCCTATGATCTTTTACTCCACAACCACCTATTGAAGGAGCAGCGCACTGAAAGCTATTTTTTACAATTAAACCTGTTGGACTGTGATCCCGTGTTGTGTGATTTTTAACTTTACCCACCCCAGTCCAAAATTGACTCCTGACATAGTCCCATCATATCAAAAGGATAGCAGGGATAATCAGGATTTTACAGGCCTGTGAGTTTCACATCGATGGGAGGGGAATTATTTGGAAAGATTCTCTGGGACAAGATCGATGTACTGTCATAGAGATGTACAGCACGGATAAGGACCCTTCGGTTCAATCCGTCCATGCCGAACAGATATGCCAACCCAATCTTTGTCTATTTATCCTCTCCATGCCCCTCTTAATTTTCTAAACCTCTGTAGGTTTTCCCCTCAGCCTCCGACGCTCCAGGGAAAACAGCCCCAGCCTGTTCAGCCTCTCCCTATAGCTCAAAACCTCCAATCCTTACAATATCTTTGTAAATCTTTCTGAAATCTTTCAGGCTTCAAAATATCTTTCCGATAGAAAGGAGACCAGAATTGCATGCAATATTCCAACAGTGGTCCAACCAATAGCCTCTAAAGCCGCAACATGACCTCCCAACTACCGTAATCAATACTCTGTCCAATAAAAGAAAGTATACTAAACGCCTTCTTCACAATCCTATCTACCTGCGACTCCACCTTCAAGGAGCTATGAACCTGCACTCCAAGTTCTGCTTGTTCAGCAACACTCCCTAGGAGATTACCATTAATTGTGTAAGTCCTGCTAACTCGTCCCTTGTCCTTACTAACTATGCATCTTATGTTCACATCTAAATCATTCACATAAACGACGAAACGTAGTGTACCCAACAACGATTTATGTGACACCCACTGGTCACAGGCCTCCTGTCTCGGGCCACAGTGCGTGGTCTCATAATATTTGTTCACTTATTTCAGAAGAAGATGAGGATTAATTTCTTGTTATCTCTGAGGACTATTTAGGCTGGTGCATAAAGTGTACTGAAAGTTGAGATGGACAGATTTTAATCAGGAAGGCAAACAACGGTTTTTCAGAAAAGACAAGTCATTGCAGTTGAGGGCTATCAGATCAATGGCGGTGACCTGATTAAATAGCTTACCAGACTTGATGGGCTGAAAAGACTACTTCTATACCTATGTCTTATTGTACGTTGCTCAGAGTGAATTGACATTTTATTTTTTGAGTAGAGTCTCTTGTTGTTTTTGTTTGCACGTTACTTATTAATCATGCGAACTCAACAGAGGGAAATTATTTTACGGGCACTTTACTGTTTTCCCAACCTTGGATGTAGTAACACAGTTCTGAAGTTATGCCTGTGAGGGAAAATCTTCTACATTTGGACTCCATCTCAGCATGGAACTTAATTGAAAATCGAGAAATTGAAGTATTGGACAGTGCAGATGCTGGAAATGCTATCGACAAAATCGCAAAGTAAAAAAAAATTCCATAGAGTAGACAAAGGCATTAACAACTGTGCATTCATAATATCAAAGATTAATTTGCCCGCCACTACTGAATTAATGCTGAATAAAACAATCAATTACCAGTTCAGAACAGAGCAAATTAAACTTCAGCATGGTGTGGAAGAAACAAAGTGTTGAAAGGTAAACTGTAAAGACAAATTGAGGAAGCTGTTGACTGAGAGTTAACTCATGTTTATGCTGAATGGGAATCAGAGGAATAATTCAAAACAGCCGATTAAGTATAACAATGCATTGGAGCAATGGCACAAGTGAAGATTGCAACCAACCGTGATTGAGTTGCAGGTCTTTTGACAGACAAACTGCTTTTACCCAAAGAGCTCTGACAATACTGACAGTGGAGCATTTGTGGAGAGAGAGAGAGAGGTCTGGAAACCTCCGGTATCAGAATGAGAACCTGGGAAGAAATGGACATAAATTCCAGTGGGCAATGGCAGACGTTGGTGTTGATCTCTTTAGAAAGTGAATGAACCTTCAAGGCTTCATGAGATAAACATCCTGGGCTGTAAAAGTAAAACAAATTCAAAACATTGCAGAGAATGTTGAAGCAAACATTGTTTTGTTTGGATGTTTCTTCGTTTAACTTTTCAGTCACATAATAAAGTTCACTTTTGTAAAACAGTGTGAACTCTGGTGCTGTGCATCTTTCAGTTCGAATACAATCCCTACAGCTCCTTTGGTCCAAAAAGTCCACACCGACCCGCTGAAGAGTAACCCACACAGACCCATTCCGTTACCCTATATTTACAACTGATTTACCAACCATAGACATCCCTGAAGGCGAGACAATTTACCATGGCCAATTCACCTAATCTCACATCTTTGGATTTTGGGAAGAAACCGGAGCACCAGGAAGGAAACCACGCATTCCTAGGGAAAATATACAAAATCCACACAGTTGCCCGAGTCCAAACCCCAACCTCACATCCATGGCGCTATGCGGCAGCAGTGCTATCCACTGCACCAACCTAGCATTACTTAGGAGCATTTGAAAGTATCTTTAAACATTGATTGTCCCGGCAAAGATTACAGGATTCTTGTTCCCTGGGGACAAAAGATGAGCAGGGTTAATCGGTGAGAATCTCCACACACAGTGAGGCAGCAGAAGGAAGACAGGCTCTGGAAGTGATGACCAGATAAAGCACATATTTAAGTGACATCGGGCACAGTGTGAGGCATTTGTTTTTCTTTTACACAGGGAGTATGTCTGAAGATTTTGGAAAATGTTTGAATGGGAGTGTGACAGGTGAGGCCAGAAGTGGATGTCCATCTCTAATTATCTCGAAAATAATGTATATATGTATGCAGATACATTCCATTTTTGCTCAGAAAGGATACAGTCAAATCCTACCAGAATTTATAAATTCCTACTCGAGAAATTGAACCAGTCTGACTCAAGTTTGGGATTCAAACAGACTCTAACCTCACAGCTTTAATATATTGTCTGAGCTGGGATGTCATTTTGTTTTATAAAACCTTAAGTTATCTCGAGAATGTTACTTAAACGAAGTCCTGGGATTTACATATTAATGAAGCGAAACCTGCAATACATTCTAAAAGGTGAAAGACTTAATAACAATCTATGTTCGTTGAATATATCATTTCAATTGCATACCACTGTGATCGTTTACTATTCATTGTATTAGGACCCCGCTGCACTAATTACCTGAAGTGGCAGCACTCTGAAAGCTCATAATTTCAAGTAAACCTGATGGACTATATAACCTGATGCTGTGTGATTTTTAACTTTATCCATGAAAAGTGATGGTGTGTCAGTCAGCTACTTGAAGTGCTGCAGACTCTGCGTCCCTATATCTGGCTTGAGACCACTGGATTCTGCTTCTCTTGCAGAATAAATGTGAATGTACTCCTTAAATTGTTATTCTTGCAAAAGGTCCCGATGAATGCATGGTGGGCTCGACAAGGGTGGGAGGAGGTTAACTGTTGAGAGAGAAATCAGCACAACAGTTGAGTGTGGACTGCAACTTACTGGCCCTTCCCTCCCTTCCTCCCTACGCTGACACACACTCACACACATGCCTCAGACTTGAAACCCACACAGAGAATCCTCACTCCCTTGTGGATGATGAATGGGAGAGGGCAGCCCCGGATCCTGTTGCACACTACCTTGTGAATGATTGGGGGAGAGGAGAGGGCAGTCCTAGCTCATGTTGCTCACTCCCTTGTGGATGATGGGGAGCGGTTAGGGCAGGCCCACCTCCTGTTGCTCACTCCCTCGTGGATGATGGGGGAGTAGTGGGGGCAGTCCCAGCTCCTTTTGGTCACTCCATTTTTACGAATGGATTTTCCCCAAATTGCCTGAATTGGGCGAAGACCGATCTGACTGACTGGAATGGGCGAATGGAAAAGCAAGACTATTTTAACAATTGGCTTCCAGCATTTCTGAAACTTGTGTGGATAGCATGACGGCCAATGAGAGATGGTGGAATGTCGGGGCAAACGTGTAACTGTCAAATGAGGTGAAGGAATGGGGATTGGCTAATGACAAGCGAGGAGTGTGTGTTGGGACTGAAAGTGTAATTGATCAATAATGGAGGAAAGGGTGGGAGCCTCGCTGTGGTTAGACATGATGTAGGGTATAGGCAAAGCAGTGTTACTTCTGCAACCTTATTTGCTTATGCAAGATAAATGAACTAACACCAGTGTATAATTCTTTCAGCCAAGAGCTGAATAAATAATTGATTATGCAAGGTAAATGAACTAACACCATTGTATAAGTGTTTCAGCCAAGAATAGAACTATGTGAAGGAAATACATAATTGCTTTCATTAGCTGAAATGTGAATACAAGAATGAAATGTGCTTGCAAACAATGGGAGATGTTACAGACAAACAGATAAGATGCAAAGAACATTGAGTTATGGCAGACTCGGCACGTTGCACTCATATCGGCACTGAAATGAACCAAGTTAGTTACAGGGTAAATAAGAGTGAGGGCCACTCAGCTTGGAGTAGGGGAGGAAGTAAAAAAGGGGGGAGCGCAGCTAGGCAGGTGCAGAACACAATAAATAATATAGATCGGTTTGAAGGCAAATGAGGGAAACGGGGAAGTATTTACAGAGACTAAAGTAAACTGCATAAATTGTGAAGTAATTTTTGGATTGGGTTGCCTCCTTGCTAGACACCCGTCTTGCAAGAACGTTTCAATAAAATTCGCTGCTTCAAAATTTGATTCGGACTGAATTTTATTATATTGTGAGCTCCGTTTCTCACAAGTTCGACGCTCGTCCGGGGTGTCCATCATCACCAGCCGGGTAGGCACCGTCGATGGTTTGGAAGATGCGTCCGTTTCCTTTCAGAATGTTCCCGTGTTCCTCGAGTTGGATTTCCCCTTCTGCTTGACTGATCAAGATCCGATGAGAGTCAATCTGAAGCAGGTGAAAGGTTGCAAGTGGCACAGGGAGACATCGAGCCAGGCAACACCGTGCATGGACCAAGGAAGGAAAACTGACTTTTAAATATTGCCTTGGCGGCTGGGATTGAGTTCTAGTGGTTACGAAGGGCGAACGAAGGAACTCAATATGGGCTGTGCCAAGGGTAAGGAAAAAGCCTCTGGGGACCAAAAATAGGAAATCGAATAGGAGGCGGGGTCCCTGAAAATTTACCTCCAGAAAGTCCGATGATGTGGAAATGGGCAAAATAATACTTGTACAAGGGGAAAATATAGGAAATGGATGATGAAATATTGTTGCTTTGTATGGACTAAGGAATCCTTTCTTCATCTTCTGGCCGAAGTACGGCTCGGCCGAAGACTGTGTTTGTAAACAGTTGAATTCATATGTCAATGGAAATCAGCCTTACCGTCAGGAGGAATCAGATTATGCTTTGTCTCGGACGGGCTATTAGCTGAAGGATTACTGAGGGTACACTTCGTAAGAAAATCATGGCCTGACATCCAGAAAAAAGATTCAAAAAAATAGAGGGCTCCAGGGAGAAGCCTCTAGCGGTGTTGTTGCCGGAAATTCAGAAAGTGTCTGTGAGATATGGTGTGTGTGTTAGAGTGAGAGAGGGAAAGAAAAAGAGCTGTACAGCTAACAGAAAGTTTAACCCTTTGTGAGTCGGTTTGAATGCACATTTCAGTCTTGGTTATTGAATGTTTGTGCTTTGTTCCCTGGAGCTTGAGATCCGGGACTGTTTTGAATCTGATTTCTATTGTGTAAATATAGCATGATTTCTTTTAAGGTTAAGGATTTTTCAATAATTATGAAATAAAATGCTAACTCCTGTTCTTTTTGCAGGTCATCACTGCCTGAGTATAAGTTTCTAACTAATCTCTTTTATCCTGACATAAAAGCGATTTATGGAGGACGTTTGAAGTCTCACTGCAACATTTGATTGTAAGAAGTAAATAAATAATCTTATGGTAAATTCCTGTGTCGTTGGAATCGGCCATTATGCATACATTAGAATTTTTTAAACTCGAGTTGACAAATTCTTTTAAGGCAGCTCCGGTTATTTAACGAGTTATATCATTGTAATTGAACAATGATTGGTCAGGACTAGTTAAGAAAACTAATATTCGATTTAAATTAAGGAACTAAAACCGGGTAATAATAGTGGATTTCGAAGTTAGGAACTGTAGGCATTTTACATTTTAAATATTAAATACTGAATAAGTGAATTTATAATATATAAAAAAATAGTTATATGTATGATTCCAAAATGTGCAGTTAGGAAGAGGCTTTGAAGTCAGACAAGCATAAATTGATGAACCGGTATTTGAGGCTACAGGGAGCAAGAAATATTGTAATGTTTTTTAAATAAATTCAAGATCTGAGCAAAACATTGGGTGATGGAGAAAGGCCATTAGGTGGCCCTAAAGCTGTTCAATTGGTTAAATCGGCTCAGCAATTGATCTGGCAACGTAACATGAGAAGCAGAAACTAAAGGCAAAAATAATGGTAGCCAAAGATTAGGTAATAAAAAGAAGGACAAAACTAAAAGGAGAAGGAAACCGGAATGGTGGCGGGCAGCATGTTGAAAATAAAGGGAGGAGAAGATATTAGGGAGGAGATGTTAAGTGGTCTGTTGGACAGGAACAGGGATCGAAGTGAAAATCTCCACAGGCGGGATGTTATCACTATGGAAAGACATGTCACTTTAAGATAGAGTGTCCACATCTGAAAAAGGAAGCAAAGGCAGTACCGTTTATGAACCTTGGTGAAGAACAGGTCTGTCAGGGGTTCCGTTTCCCTGGGGCCCCACTTTGTATGATACTTTCAAACTCACTGTAGGTTTGAACAGACTCCCTGGTTAGATTCGTCAAACGTTGTCTGTCGGTCTCAGGCTCATGCTGACATGCACTTCAGATGGCTTTCTTTACGTCCACGCAGTCCCGGGAAACCTCCTCTGACAGTGATCCAAATACCTCACCAGATCTACAGAGCAGCTTTGTTTGGATCAACAAATCTCATGTGACCTCTGGCCACTTCATTTCTTTCTCCATCCTTTCAAATGTAATGAGGGTAGCTTCGACATCTCTGCTCTCAAATTTATGCAATGTTTGGATGTATGTAAACAGATCCCTGCAAGGCATTTGGCGACAACATTTGGGTTTGGACAACATCTCTATCTTCCTCACTAAACCTTCCTCCGACATTCAACTCCATTGATTTCAGTCAACTTTGCTGTGTGAGTGTAAATTTCTGAATTTGAAACTGTCTCTCGCTTTCTTCTCTCTCATTTTCCCCTTCTTCTCTCTTTTCCTAACTATCTATGCTCTCTCTCTCTCTCCAGTGGTTCTCCTGGGGCTTTGCACTACTTTTGCACGTTTTTTGGAAAAGCGATTTTTCCTTTTCCTTTTAATTATGCAAGGGCAAGTCATATTATCCTCTTTCCTCTTCTTCTAACCGTCATTAAAACTGTTTTGTTTCCTTTTTATGTTCAAGCTGCATCATCGGCAATTAAATTCTCGTCATTTCCAAAGATTCTTTAGCATTTCAGCCATTTTTAGTGTCGAACGATTTTTGTAATTATGTCGCCATTTCTCACAGCTGAAGGCAACTCTGACTCTCGTTTGACTGCAATTTCTAGCAGGTTTGCCTTGGTAATCTTTTGTAAGCCCCAAAGTCACTTCTTCTAATCCAGAAAACTCGAAATGACTCAGCGACCTGGTACTGCACAAAGTGTTGTTTAAAACAACCGAATTCAACACCTGGAATTAAAGGCATCAAAACACTGCACTCCCCGCCTTTATGTCCAACAACACTAATCCGTAAATGGAATTATCAAATTAATCGTGACAAGACGCCCCAATGTGTTATGGATCAGGCGATGCCATATCAAAATATTTTAAGAAGGAAGCTGATATCCTAATTTCTTATTATTTTAAAGGTAGAAATGTAATGGATTCTCAGGTGACGTGCAGCTGGTCAACCAACTCGGCTTTAAGCAAAACAGAATTTATTTAAACATTACAGTCGAAACACAATCAACTGAAAGCGAAAGTTAAAATAACATAACTATTGGAAACACAACTGAGCCCGCAGAGCAATTCCAGTTCCAATAACATTCCATGAACGCACTCCTTGACAATGTGTAAATTCAAACGCAGGTGCTGGCAGGCAGGAGACATTTAAGAGAGAACTGCCAGCCAGGAAATACCTGCCGAATCCTGGAATTTTTGTTTTCGACTGCAACAGCAACTGATTCAGCTAAAGCAGCAGCTTCTCAGTGTCACAACTAAACCAGAGTAGCAAAACAAAAACCTGAACTGGGAGAACTGGGCACTCACTTGCCATTGGGAAAGTAGACATTTCAGCACCTCTGCTGTTATGACGTATCATGGAAAGAAAAGGACGCAATCAGTTTTTTTTCCAAATTGACAGCATTGTCATTTGAGGTGATTGTGTTTTCAAATTCCTAAAAATGAACACGTGCACACCAAGAATGCTGCTTATTTAAAACATGGCAGATGAAAAGAACATAGTCCAGGTTAACATTCTATTTTGAAGTTTTGGTTTCTTCATATCTCTGGGAGAACAGGTCCAGATTTCATTTCCTATGCATCCGTCAAGCATCGTGTGTTGTGTTCGACATTACATTTCCATTGATACGTTCGTATATATTCTAAACCTGAAAAGAAAATAACAAAAAGATATTTCCAGTTTTTGAGCCATTTTACTGTTTCTGCCCTGAATAAGTATTAATCCACGGTGAGACCTAAAACTAGTTAGGCCTTACAATTTGACACAACAAAGTAAAAGGAGTGAAAATGTGTATTTTAAAACTAATCCACAAATTTCCTGAACGTGACCATTCACATTTCAGAGCACGATATTGGCAGTTTTAGATCAGCAGAAGCAGAAAACTTCAGTGTTCATTACGTGAAGCGAGGATTTGCCTCGAATGCACTAAACACGTTTTAATCATTATTTTAATTTTTAAATGAGTCTCTACGGGTTTTAGGGTAAACAAAAGTTCTTTTCGTACTCCCCAACATTATAATCAGTTAAGCTGTGACATTTGCACTTAATGGACAGCAATAGACTGCCGCATTCCATTTTTCCAATTTTTGTTGGCAGAGGTTTCGAGTTCTGGAAGTTGGTGGGATGTTCGAAGCAGCAAAATGAATCAGGTAACTAGTTGCTGGACTTAAAGTAATTCAGTCCATTGTTATCAATATCGCAAATCCTTAGCGTAGTCTGATGAGAGCAAACATGTTTCGCTGTTTCAGTGATCGTCCCTCCATTAAATTAGGATCGTTGCTATTAACGTCTTAACATGACAGAAGCAGAACAACTTTGAGATGAAAAATGTTGATAATCTCGTGTTATCGCTGTGTAGTAGAATGCTGCAGCGAGCATCCTCCGAATTTTCAGTTCATTTTCTTTTCTCTTATTTTTTATCTCTTTTATCTAATGTTGCTCCATTGCAGAACCAATCTGTCCTCCCTGCAGTACATGGCAGATCCCACCCTATTCTCTCGGCGGTTCACAGCCTGGTCAGACAATTACACGCGAAAGGGAGAATTAAGAAGTGGAAGGGCCTCGGACAATCTTTGAAATTCACTTCACAGGTCCCCTGCCAAGTTTGGCAATGGATATATCTGCATTCTGATCATCATAGGTTCTGTCACAAAATGGGTCGATGCTTTCCTTGTTATTTAAATACAACCAAAGCAACAGCATACATCATTATAGAGATGGTGTTTACAGGACGGGGTCTACATCGCAGTAACAAGTCAGATCGATGAATCCATTTCAAAGGCTGAGTCATGCAAATTGTGAAAACTATGCTTGGTGTCAAGCAGAAATTCCACATTGAGCGCTAAACAATTCAGTGGGATTGTGGAAAGCATGAACACAACCGAAAAGGGATGGTGAGGAAGACGGTGCAGCAGAATAAGAAAAGCTGGGAGACAATACTTCCGTTTGGCCTCATGTTGGAAAGCATTACCATCGTCTGATCTCCAGAACAAACCTCGCACATTGTCATGATAGACCGACATCTGAAGGGAGAAAAATAACTGTATGGCCTCGACCTCACAGAACCAGAATTCACTGTCCACGTTCACAGATAAGCAGTGCAGGCTCACACTTCGAACATCAAGACCACTCAGCTAAATGCGCATGTCAATTAAGGACGAGAAGGAACGTGAGCAAAGTGTACTTCGATAGCAAAGTTTACCTTTTTTTGTATTAGATAAATCTCTAGAAAGTGCCGTTTTCTCATATGCTATCTGCATCAGTTTTGTTGCTCCAGTATATGTTGGGCTTAGTTTGAATCGGCATGGTCCTGCAGTCACTGCATTTCATGTTGTGATCCTCACAACAGGACCAAAAGGAGGTCCTTGGCCGGGAAGGGCTCTCAAAAACATAAATGATTCTGAGATGCCGGTGTTGGACTGGGGTGTACAAAGTAAAAAATCACACAACACCAGGTTACAGTCCAACAGGTTTAATTGGAAGCACACTAGCTTTCGGAGCGACGCTCCTTCATCACCTGATGAAGGAGCGTCGCTCCGAAAGATAGTGTGCTTCCAATTAAACCTGTTGGATTATAACCGGGTGTTGTTGATTTTTAACTAAAAACATGAAATTTATGATGGATTTCAAGAAAAGAATTCTCGGTACCTAATGTGAGCCAGAACAAAAATAACAGTGCTATTACGCATGCTGCATCATCCAGACAGGCCGCAACTGCCAACAGCCAGTTAGCAATGAACCCGGCAGTTGAAAACCTATCACATACACCCGAATTTGGTTGGAATGTCATCGTCAGGGCGAATGGAAACGTCGAGATGTGTAACAGGTACAGGAGCGCATTACTCTCTGAAATGGAGGGTTCGGCATGCTCCCAGCACCTGCAGTCATGGACATCTAAGCACTGTCCTGACTTCAACATGTCAATGCCTTTTTCCGCCCGATTTCGCAGCGTGATCTGGCCTGATTGACCCATTAGTGAATGGTGGAAATTCATTCAGATGGGCACGAATACCCTTGAGTATAAGAATTGAGACCAAGCCACGCTGTAGGCGGTCAATCAAGAATAAACACAAAGAAGAAATTGCATCTGAATTCTTCGGGAGAACACCAAATGAAAAGGTGAAATGAAGCAAGGCCACGTTCTAATGTGATGGTAAGTGATTATCAAATACTTACAGTGTGGAAACAGGTCATTCTGCCTGACAGGTCCACACTGACCCTCTGAAGCTTATCCCACCCAGACCCACTTCTCTACCCATGAGTGTACATTTCCTGTGACTATTGCACTTCAGCTAAACACCGCAGGTCACTAAAGGCGGATTCTCAAGGTCAATTCACTTAAACAGCATACATTTGGCCTGTTGGATGAAACTGGAGCACCCGGAAAAGACCCATGCAGAAATGGGACAATGTGCCAACGCCAGGCAGATGGTCGGCCGACACTGTTATTAAATCTCGTTCCATGGAACTGAATAGTTCACTCCGTTTTCAGTTCCATTGCATTCTGTTCAAGTGTACTATAATGGATGCACTCGATAAACCCGTCCACAAGGCTGCCTGGACAGCACCGGTTCGAGCAGTCAATCTGAGGTTAAAATCCCCCTGATAATTACCATGCGCTTTGTACAGCGATTATTTATTTATTTATTTATTTAGTTCCTTTTGACGATGCGGACAAGTGAAATTTTATGTCTTTGAATTTTTAATTTCCACCCAAATGGATTCCAATTTATTATGATGTCGTTCTTGAATATCAGAGCTACACCACTTCACTGAGCGTCCTGTGTGTCCTTCCGAATACACTGAAAGCCTGGAGATGCAACTCTCCATCGTGACCACCCTATAACCATGTCTCCGTAATGGCAACTAAATTATTTTCATTCGCGATAAGTTGTGATGTTGACTCATTAACCTTATTACGAATTCAGATAAAGTGCATAATGGTAGTATTCATACCCTCATGATTTCCAACATATCTCATAATATTTCCTGAGTTATCCATCTCTTTTTACTTCTGTCATTGTCTGAATTGTACTTGAACCCTCCTACATATATGCAAATCGGCTCCTTATCTTTTTTTTGCAGTCATATTTCCTGTCGTTTTCCCTTTCCCTCGCCTCTCCCCGTAGTCCCTATTTTAAAGTACGCGTGAGCACCCTATTTATAGATCTGTGTGAACACGGGCTCCAGATCGTTTCAGTTGTAGACTGTCCCATCAGTACAGAACTCTCCTGGTTCGAAAACTGATGCCAATGCCTATGAAATGGAATTCTTGACAGCACATGATATGCCGATGGTCACTTTTTTTTCTAATATCGAACATGTTTTACCTATTTGTCTGGATTTGTGTCATCAGCTTGGAAGTCTCCTTTTTTTGCACAAATGTAACTCGGATTAATTCCTACTTGGAGTACTGTGGTCAGATGTAATCTGCACACCTTGGGAAGCATTTATTGAACTTGGGCAAAGTACGATGTTCTCTTCTGTGTATGTCAACAAAACCCAACGAACTGTTCAAATCATTAATTCCATTAGTTGGTGCATACCCTTGTCAACCTGAGCATTGCAAGGGCGCACCTGAATCATTTTTTTTAACTCTAGAAGCATACAAAGCATTGGGAATGAATGTAGCATAACTTAACGACACTATTTCGTGGACTTCAGGACTGATGTTATTCAGAAAATGAAAGAAAGTATGTCTTGCTTTGTGGAGAACTTCGGAAGCTGCGGTGTCATCTGATCGAAATCATTAATCAAATAGAATATTTAAAGAGATGGCATATCCACACACTGTGGGCTCTCGAACTGAGGACATGATCTGTGATTTATGAGGAGACTGTTCAGGAGAAATGTTCGGAAGTGTTGCTACACGCAAGGGGTGCAATATGTGTGGAACACTCTGGTACAAATGGCAGAGGTTGCTGCATCAATTACTCATTTCAAATCTGCGCAAATGATTTTTGTATTACGCTAAGTTTTAAGGGGTATGAGCTATAGAAATTTGCCGATAAACTATTAATTTTGGTCAAAATGCGACAGAAATGTTTTATGTTTAGGAACTTAGAGTCATAGAGATGTACAGCATGAAATCAGACCCTTCCGTCTAACCCGTCCATGCAGACCAGCTATCCCTACCCAATCTTGTTCCACCTGCCAGCAATCGGCCCATATCCCTCCAAGCCCCTCCTATTGATAAAAACATCCAAATGCCTCTTAAATGTTGCAATTCTGCCAGCCTCCAAAACGTCATCTGGCAGTCATTCCATAGAAGTACTACATTCTGTGTGAAAACGTCGCCCCTTAGGTCTCTTCAAAATCTTTCCCCTCTCACCCTAAACCTACGCTCTCTCTGGACTACCCAACGCCAGAGGGAAAATAATTTGCTCATTTATCCTATCCAGGCCCCTAATAATTTTGTGAACCTGGATAAGGTCACCCGTCAGCCTCCGATGCTCCAGGGAGAAAACCCCCAGCCTATTCAGCTTCGCCCATTAGCTCAAATCCTCCAACACTGGCAAAATCTTTGTAAATCTTCTCTGAACCCTTCCACGTTTCACAATATCATTCCGATAGTAAGGAAACCGAAATTGCTATATTATGACAGTTGGCTAACCAATGTCCTATTCAGCCCCAACATGACATCCTCACTCCTGTATTCAATACTCTGACCATTAAACGAAAGCATACCAAACGACTTCTTCACAATCCTATCCAACTCCGACTCCACTTTCATGGAGCGATGGAACTGCATTCCAAATCTCTTTGTACAGCAACACTCCCGAGGGCCTTACTATTAAGTGGAAAAGCCCTGATAGGATTTGCTATCCCAAAATGCAGCACTTACCTGAATTAAACTCCATCTGCCACTTCTCTGCCCATTGGCCATCTGGTCAAGAACCTGTTGTAATCTGACGTAGGTATCTTCGCTGTCCACTACACCTCCAATTTTGGTATCATCTGCAAACTTACTAACTGTATCGCTTATGATCGCATCCAAATAATTTATGTAATTGACAAAAAAAGTAGAGGGCCCAGCAACTTTCCTTGTGGCACTCCGCTGGTCACAGGCCTCCAGTCCCGATAAACTACCCTCTACCACCACCATCTATCTTCCTCCTTCAAGCCAGTTCTATATCCAAATGGCGAGTTCTCGCTGTAGTCTGTCATATCTTACCTTGCTAATCAGTTTCCCATTAGGAACCTTGTCGAACGCCTCACTGAAATCCATATAGATCACTTCTACCGCTCTGCCCTCATCATTCCTCTTTGTGACTTCTACAAAAAAAAGCTCAATCAAGTTTGTGAGACATGATTTCCCATACACAAAGCCATGTTGACTCTCCCTAAGCAGTCCTCACCTTGCCAAATACATCTACATCCTGTCCCTTCGGATTCCCTCCAACAACTTGCCCACCACCGGCGTCAGGTTCACGTGTCTATATTTCCCTGGCTTGTCCTTACCATCCTTCTTAAACAGTGGCAACAGGTTAGCAAACCTCCAGTCTTCCGGCACCTGACTTGTGACTATCGATGATACAAACATCTCAGCAAAGGCCCAGCAATCACTTACCGAACTTGCCACAGGGTTCTTGGGTACACCTGATCAGGTTCTGTGGAACTATCCACCTTTATGCGTTTCTAGAAATCCAGCACTTCTTCCTCTGTAATGTCGGCATTTTGCACGGTGTCACCAGCCATTTCCCAACAGTTTTCCACAGTAAACGCTGATGCAAAATATTCGTTTAGTATCTCCCCATTTTCTGTGGTTCCACGCAGAATCCGGCTTGCTGATCTTTGAAAGGCCCTATTTTCTCCCTAGTTATTCTTTTGTCTTCAACATATTTGTAAGACCACTTCCGATTTTCCTTATTTCTATTTGCCAAAGCTATCTCATGTCTCCTTTTGGCCGTCCTGATATCCCTCTTTAGTATACTCCTAATGCCTTTATACTCTTCTAACGATTCACTCGTTCTAAACTGTTTTTACCAACATATGCTGCCTTCTTTTTTCTTAACCCAACCCTCAATTTCTCTAATCATACACCATTCCCTATCTCTATCAGCCTTTCCTTTCACCCTAAGAGAAATATAATTTCTCTGGATTCCCGCTATCAATTTTTTGAAGGCTTCCCATATTCCCTTTACCTGCGAACATCTGCCCCAAATTAGCTTGTCATCTTTGATGACAAGTACTTCAATTAACTTGACGATCCGAAATTTCTATGTTTAATTTCGAGACAGGAGGAGACCATTAGTGTACAGACTGAAGGGAACGAAATTTTGGAAAAGTTCTAAGAGGTCAATCATGCACCATTGCGGACTGGCAGGAGTGTTAACGAGATGGGGAGGCTGCTGAAGGACGAGGGAAAACGAAGAGTGTGGAAAATGAAGTGACTAATCGAGCACAAGGAAATACAAATTGAGGTTACGAACGTTCATAGAATGTTTACACGCGCAAAGTATATTCTAAGTTTTGAAAGGTTCGATAGGAGGGCGAGTTGATCAGGAAAGCAGTGGCTGCAGACAATATTATTAATCGTTATATCCACTGATTGTCTAAAAATCAACATTTTTTTCATATCTACTTTTAATGGTTGTGTCCATCAACATTTAACAACCTAATTCCTGTCCAAGCTTTCCCAATAAGACAGCCGACTGCAATGTTAAAATGGAACACAATGTGGAAAAATAGGATGAGATGCAATTTGATTGGAGGAACAGAGGCATAGACTACTTTTGAAGTTAGGAATAACTTCGGAGCTTTGACGCGCTGATAGACTTTGAGTCCTGGTTCGGGATTTTCTTCAGGTTGGTTTGCGATTTCACTTGGAGGGAAGGAAGACAAATGAAATGTCAACATTCATTTTGAGCGTGCTAGAATGAAAATCCGTGGGTGTACTGCTAATGCTGTGTAAGGCTCCAGTCCTACCACATTTGAAATATCGTGTGTCAATTAATCTAAATCATCGCTGGGAGTCAGGGCATAACATGGGATCCAGGAACAGGCGTTAATTTTGCCTTTTGATTAAATGAAAGATTAGACTGAAGTGATATATCAACAAATTTTTGAATTGTCCTCTCTACCTATTCTGTGTCACGACATAGATTCCAGTATTTGTGCAGCAACTCAGGAGCTGTAGAATAAATCCTAATTCTTGGACATACATAGGCACATAAATCAAATAGCCCAGATTGTCCATTCGTTCAAGCATTGCATTCACGGCAAACACTGCCCACAGCAGGATGAAGTTGCCTGAAATCATAAACAGAAGAACAAATGATTTTCTTCGGTTCTCCATCTCCGTATCTCTGGGACACTCCCCATTGTTGTGAGTCCGGAGTCTCCTGCGGGCTCTGCTGCTCACTACAATATGTCTGATGGTGAAAATGTTGAGCTGCAGAATCAGAACGAATGGGAGACAGGGTGAAAGAATGTAGTGAACAATTTCAATTATGGCCCATAACTCTAAGTTATCATCACTCAATTCTATACCACAAAACATAGGATGATTAGATAAACCATAATTATTGTTATACATAAAATACCAGCTTATATTATTTAAACAGCTCAGTCCAGTCACTGTTCCGAGAACCACTGCCGCTTTTTTCTCATTGCAATATTTCGTTTTGAACTTGTGACAACGAATGGCTACCAATTGGTCGAAGGTGAATGTGACTGTGAACCAGACTGAGCAATCGGATGCTGCATAAAGCAGGACAGCATGAATGTTGCACGCAGGTATATCCTTCAGGAAAGTGAAGGCTTCTGGATAAACACTTAGAATATGTCTCAATATCAGGTCAAGGACGACCACGTGTAAATCTGCAATTACCATGGCCATCAGATAGAGAGTGACACATCTGGAGAGTCCACACTTCCCACAGAACAGGATCACAATCGTCACTGTATTAACTGTGGAAAAAGAA
Organism: Chiloscyllium punctatum; assembly: GCF_047496795.1. Lineage (NCBI taxonomy): Eukaryota > Metazoa > Chordata > Chondrichthyes > Orectolobiformes > Hemiscylliidae > Chiloscyllium > Chiloscyllium punctatum. The sequence goes on along the minus strand of NC_092789.1, from coordinate 16,969,768 downwards.
ACCACGATATAACACTTAACGATTGATGAAGGAAGTAACTGTAATATTCAATGTTCACTTCATCCATAAGTGGCGCACATACATGACTGTGTTTCAAATTCAAAAGGCATAATCCTCAAAGAGTACCTTCCACATTCGCATTCTGTACTCCGATGTAGCTAATTATTGTACACGTGGTTGCAGGAGAAAGTGACGGAACGTGTGGTGTTTCAAAAGCACAGCCGGTCAGGAAACATCCGAGGAGCAGGAGAGTCGACATTTCGAGCATAACCTCTTCATCAGCAACGAGGGAATAGCCCAATGGGCTGAGAGATCGATGGAAGGGGGTGGACTGTGCTAAGGGAGCGGGGAATGCGATAATTCGATGGAGGTGAGGTATTATGGTGATATGTCAGAAAGGAGGTTGAAGGGAATTGGTAGGAAGGAAGATGGACAGTTTAGACAGTTCAGAGGTTGGTTTCGAGTCAGAATGTTGGCTCTGTAATAAGTTGGAAAGAGAGATGATGGCGATTAATAAAACAAGTGACATATACATTGATCCCGTATAGTTGCAGGGAACAAAGGTGGCTGATGCGGCAGTATTCGTCCATGTGTTGCGTGGCTAAATGTTTGGTGTGGAGGAGGCCCAGGGTGTGCTTGTCCTCGGCGGAGTGGAAGTGGAATTTAAAGTGTTTGGCCACAAGGCAATCGGGGTTTTAGTGCATGTGTCTCAGAGGTGATCTCTGAAACGCTCTGCAAGGAAGCGTTCTGTCTGCAAGGAAGCGTTGGAGGAGAGCATATCGACAGCAACGCATACAGTATATGATGTGTGTGGAAATCAAGTTTCATCTCTGTCGGTTGTGGGAGGATCCTTCGGGTCCTTGTATTGTGGTGAGTATGGAAGTGTAGGAGGAGTTTTTGTACTTCATCTTGTTGCAAGGGAAGATGCTGGGAGAAGATGGTCGGTTGGTGAGGGTCTTGGACCTAATGAAGGAGTCCCGGAGTGAATGGCCCCTGTGGAGCACAGGTCTGGGTGGGGCAGGAAATGTATTTCTGGTGATGTTGTCTGTTGAAGGCAGTCGAAATGGTCGAGGATGACGCGTTTTATTTGCTGGTTGTCGGGGCAGAAGGTGAGGACCGGGGGGCTCGGTACTTGCTGTGATTGGATGGGTGTGGTTCAAGGGCAGATGCGCAAATGAGGAAGAAATGTACTGGACAGAGACTTCGATAAATGGTGGGGGAAATTGTCTTGTGTTGAGCCTGTCAATGGAAACCAAGACAAAGAGGTACAGAAAAGAGAGGGATGTGGCCAAGATGATCCAGTTGAATTTGTGGTCAGCGAATAACATGTTTATAAAATTCATGAACATTTCAATCTCCTGGTGGGAGCACGATGTGGCGTTGATACGGAGGAAATGCCTGGGAATGTTCCCGGTGCAGCTGCGGAAAACACACTGTTGCCCGTACTTGAGGAGGAGGCAGGCACAGCTGAGAACGATGCTAGTGCCTCTGACTGCCAGTCAAGCCAGCAGACAAAGCGGGCACAATTATAGATTGGCGCACCAATATTCACGTTGCTGAAAACAGGCCCCAACTCACAGACACCTTTTTCCGCCTGCCCACTCAGTCACGAGCTCACCTGCCAACACCAACCTAGCATGTATCAGCCTTAAAACGCATAGTCCGGGGACAACGCACTGCCCGGTTCTATCTCCGACCCGAAATTCACTAATCTGACTGGTTGACCGAATGTCTCACCCAGCTCCTTCCCCAAAGAACATACCCCAGCATACCTTGTCACCCTTCTGTCCAGCTTGATCTAGGATCTCCCCATGTATGTTCGGGATGCCTCCATGACTTCCATTTCTCTGGCTCTCAAACTTCATCTTCAGACATTCTTCTTTTGAGATGAAGGCCTCCAAACCGTCCATTCCATCGTCAAACAATTACCCAAATCGCATACTTCCACTGAAACGTTCGTCTGATTGGTTGAACTGGACTTCACCCTCCAAAAAAAATCTCCTTTCAATTCTCCCACTTCCTCGAGGGAAAAGGGGTAACCATGGGCAGACGCATCGGCCCCAGCAGTTCACGCCACGTTCTCTGGTACAAAAAACAGTTCAACCTCCGCAGCTAAACTGACACCAATCCCATCCATTTACTGCGCTTCATCAATGACTCGATCGGCAACAGCTCATGCTCCTGTGAGCAACATGCACAGTTCATCAAACTTCACCAGTACCTTGTACCCAGATCTCAAATTTAAGTGCTGAAAATGTGTTGCTGGAAAAGCGCAGCAGGTCAGGCAGCATCCAAGGAACAGGAGAATCGACGTTTCGGGCATTAGCCCTTCTTCAGGAATGAAGAAGGGCTTAGGCCCTAAACGTCGATTCTCCTGTTCCTTGTATGCTGCCTGACCTGCTGCGCTTTTCCAGCAAAACATTTTCAGCTCTCATCGCCAACATCTGCCGTCCTCAGTTTCTCCTCAAGTTTAAGTGGACCGTCTCGGCCACCTCTCTCCCCTTCCTGGAACTCTCCATCTTCATTTCCGTTGACAGACACAAAACAGACATCGACGTCAAGCTCACTGCCTCTCACAGCTCCCTGGACGACTTCTCGTCCCATCTTGGCATTTGTAAAAACGCTATCCATTCCTTCCAATTTATCTACCGCATCTTGTCCCAGCAGGACTAATTCCACCAAAGAAATTCCCGGATGGGAAATTCTTCAATGACTGCAAATTCCCTCCCGCTGGTCGACGATGTTCTCCAGTGCATTTTTTCCATTTCGCTCACCTCTTCACTTGAACCCTACCTCTTCAATCGGATCAAGGACAGAATTCCCCGCTCCTCAACTTTCATAGCACCAATCTCCACATTCAACATATCATCTTCAGCCATATCCGCCACCTGGGATGCATTTCACTTTCCACCGCTACCTGCATTCCACAGAGATGATAACCACAAAGACTCCACTGTGAGGGCCATAGCATCCACCACCGCATCGTCCACACCTGGCACCTTTCCTTGACACCAAAGGAAGAGGAAAGCTTGCGCCTACAACTTCAAACTCACCGCCGTCCATGGTCCTAACTGATCCTTTCGCATTTGCACAGAGATTTAGCTTTGCTTCCACACACATCATCTGTTGTGTCAGTTGGTTTTGGTGTGGCATACTCGACATTGGGGCGACAGGACGGCTACTTGCAGAACGTTTCTGAGAACATCTCAAGGAAACATGGACGAAATAATCCCTTCTCGGTGTTCCAGAACTCTTTAAACCCCCTCCCAAACGTCAAAAACATGCAAGTCCTGGACGTCCTCCACCAGCAGACTCTTTACAGCTGCTGCCTGGAGGACGAATGCCTCAATTTCCGCTCATGGGATCCTCCAACCACACGGGATCGATGTAGATTTTACAAGTTTCTTCACTTTCCATCCATCACACTCGCTACCCTATTCCAGAGCCAACCTTCCAACTCAGCTCCGGCCGATTGAACTGTCCTAACTCTCCATTTTTCTTCCCACCAAGTTGCTCCAAACTCCTTTCCGTACAATCTCCGTCATCGTGCAACTCCATCTAAGAATAGCATTCTCAGTTACCTTCCCCAGAATCACCCATTTATCTCTCAGGCTCCTTGGGCCAACCCCTCATTCATGATGAACGGCTGATGCTCAAAACTTCATCTCTCCTCCAGTTCGCATGCTACCAGAACACCTGTGTTTTCCAGCACTACATATACCGACATGGGTACAATCTGACAGCGTCTGTGTGTGAGATTATCTGAATTAATGAGTGTTTTCCATTGATTGTGTATGTGTGCGTGTGTGTGTGTGCGTGTGATAGAGAGTTCGAAAAAAGAGGGAGAGAATTTCTCTGTGCTTTTGGGAAAGGATCTGAAAGGTTTTAGGTGAGTGATAGTGGGTGTATGCAGTTTTACAAGAGCGAGAGTTTGTGAGAGTGTGTGTGTGTGTGTGTGTGTCTGTTTGACTGATATGCTGTCATCTTATATTTAATACATTGAATCTACTGACGCAGAATTCTGATCCAAGTATTCACGGTCTATCAAACAAATATAGCCAACTACTGCTGAGAATTTCAGGTGATCCTTCCACATTTGCTCGTAGATAATTAGATCCATAACCAAAAGGATAAGAAGCAGAGAATCAATCGAATTCGTCTTCGGTAATGACTATGTAGACAGTGTAATGTCGTCTGGTCTAACATAGGTTTACACTTCACCATATATACCAAGGTGAGTAAGGAGGAAGCAACAATCCATCTACGAGCAAACGTGGATCAGGAAACAGTTCAGGACAATAAGGGAAGAGTACAACACGGTTGAGAAATTTGGTAAGGAGACGTTGCACTTACGGGGGACACTGACAGCAGCAAGTATTGGGTAGTATATCCTCTCAAAATCCTGAATTCTAGTTTTGATGTAGAAGTCCCCATTAATCCATGAAAATGCGCCGGAGGATACTTCAAGAATGTCCAGATTGAAATCATTGAAATCCATGACGCATTTTCTGCCAGTGGGTGGAGGGTTATTCTGTGTGGTTAAGCCAGGAATCCTTTTATGCAGCAAAAAGACAAGTCCCTGAGAGACTTTATTCATTAATTGTGGAGTTGGCATTAATTCATCATCAGCACCTGGGTTCCGTTTACAGGATTGTTTATTCCATGTACAGTTACTGAGCAGATGACTTCAGTTATCCCGAGGAATCCAGATTTTTTTTGTTCAACTGAAAAGAGCTTGTCAATCTAAACTCAGAAAATTACAGAGTACATGAGTCACTCTTTTTAGCTGGCTGAACCGAGAGCAATAGTCTTGGTCTTTTGGAATACAATGTAATTTAAAATAAAAATTTCTTTTGTTTTATGCCGTACATTGAAATGGGAGGAAATGATTATTTTTAAACATAAAGTATGGTTCAAAGGATTCCTGCACGTTTGGTAAGTAAGCCACCTCACGCTCATTGCTGACTTCATGCGTGAGAATTGAATCCAACTCCAGTGCCTCGAGAACCAAGTTAGGGAACATCAGGTGGAGCTGGATGAACGTCGGGTCATTCAGAAGGCGGAGCAGTTATTGTGAGGAGATACAGGGAGTTAGTTACTCTATAGCAACGCGACGATCGTAGATAGGTTAACGTCTGGATTAAGGAAGGGAAAGCTGAGGCAGTGCAGGGATCTTCTGTGGTGATTCTCCGCAACAATAATACCATTTCAGATATTGTTGGGGGAAAGACTAACCAGGCGTAGATAATTGGGAAGAGGTCGCTGGTGCAGTGTCTATCCTTGCTGCTCAGTGGGGAAGGGGAAGAGGAGGAGAGCTTTCGTCATTGGTGAGTCCACAGTAAGGAGAAGCGATCGGAGGTTGTGTGGGAAAGAGAGTAACACACGATTGGTTTGTTGCCTCCCAGGTGTCAACGTTCGTGATGTTACAAAGCTTAGAAAGTGTGAACGCTTGGAATTCATTTCTATTAGATCTCCCCTCAACCTTCTAAACTCCGATGAATATGATCACATGCATCCTCAGCCGTTCATCATATGTTAGGCCGAACAATCCAGGGATCATCCATGTGAAACCCTGCTGGAAATGCTCAAGTGCAAGTATGGCTTTCCTGAGGTGTGGGGCCCAAAACTCGACATAGTATTCCTAATGCGTCCTAACCAGACCGTTTTAAAATCTCAGTCGCACATCTCTCCTTTGACATTCCAACTCTCTTGAGAAAAATAACAAATGCACATCGATCGTGAAAGTCGACACACACGTAGATGCAGTTTTTTAGAAGGCATATAGATTGTTAGCTTTTATTAGTAGAGGGATTGAGGTTCAGAACTAAGTCGTGCTGCAACGGTACAAAACCCTTTTGCAGCCGCACTTGGATTATGATGGATCGTACTGGTCACTGCATTATTGGAAAGATGTAGAATCTTGGGAACAGTTTCAGAGGAGATTTTCGAGGATGTTGCCTGGTATGGAAGGAAGGTCTTACGAGGAAAGTCTGAGGAACTTAAGGCTGTTTTCGTTGTTGTGAAGTATTGAGGGGGACATGGTAGAGACTTATAAGACGATCAGAGGGTTGGATCATGTGCACAGCGAGTGTTTCTGTTTTCCTCAGACGGTGTTGGCTAGCACAAGGGGGCATTGCTTTAAATTAAAGGTTGACAGAAATAGGACAGACAGTCCGAGTTAGTTTCTTTACTCCGATAGTAGTAGGGGTGTGGAATGCACTGCCTGAAAGAGTAGTGGACTCGCCAAATTTAACGGCATTTAAATTGTCATTGCTTTTTCATATGGACGAAAATGGAATGGTGGAGTTTAGATGGGCTTCAGATGGGTTTCACTGGATTGCATAACATTGACGGCCTGAAGGACTGCACTGTTTCATGTTCAAAGTTCCACGGCATTAAAATAAAAAAGATTAGATAAAATTAGATTAGATCAGATTAAATCAGATTAGATTAGATTACTTCCAGTGTGGAAACAGGTCTTTTGGCCCAACAAGTCCACACCAACCGGCCGAAGCGTACACCACCCAGACCCATGCTTCTACATTTACCCCTTCACCTAACATCACGGGCAATTTAGCATGGCCAATTCACCAAACCTGCACATTTTTGGTCTGTGGGAGGAAACCGGAGCACCCGGAGGAAAACCACGCAGACACGGGGAGAATGTGCCAACTTCACACAGAGAGTCGCCTGAGGATCCATGACAATAAAGCTCACTTGATTCGCAAGTTATCTGCACACATCCGCTCTCCTGGCCACCAAGGATTAGTAGCAGAGTGTACCATCTACAAGACGCAATGTAAAAAAAAAACAAAATTACTGAGTTAGCCCATCGATATCAACGTTCATTTTCATTGCGAGTCACAAGGGCAGCAGACGGATTTTAGCACTAGCCCCTGCAATTTCCCCTCCAAGCCACTCACCATAATGACTTGAAATATCTCACCATTCATTCACTGCCGCTCGATCAAAATTGTGGAAGACCTACCCTGATGAAATTACTGGTCAACCCTGAGCACATGGACTGCATTATTTCAAGAAAGCCGCTCACTGCCACTTTCTCACCGGGGAAACTACGGAGAGCAATATCTGCTGTCTGAGAACGCCTTCCAAATCTCATGCATGAATCGGATGAAGTGTAAGTGAAACACATCGATTGTTCCTTCACTTTCACTCAGACAAAATCCCGTACCTGCCTCCCTGGCATTTCATTGCTGATCTGTCTGCGGGACAAGGACTGAGGCAGTTTGAGAAGGAGTTCAGCCCCACTCTCCTCAAGGGGTACAACTGGGAATTGGCAACAAACAGCAGAACGATCAATATCGCAGACAAATATCCTGCAAATGAAAAGTAATGAAGGGTGAGTGAATACAATGGTGCTGTGGCTTCAGATGGACCTGCAGGTTGGACGTCCTTCTGCCCTCCCGACTCTGTCTTGCTCCAGTCTCGAGACCTGACTGTGAAACTGCTAACTTTATGCAAGCATTTAGAAATGACAGTAAGAAGCAAGGATCCTGACGATGGCAGAGGAATGTACAATCAGCAAACAGATCACACTCAGGTTCTCTCTCTCTTTCACATTTAATTCTTGTCTCTCACTCTCCGCCTCAACAATCTCTAAGTCTCAATTCCTATCTCGACCGCAGCTATTTTTATTCCCTCGCCGTCGTCATTCAATACCTGTTTTGGCCTTTCTCTGACGTTTTTGTTCAAACACTCAATTCATTACTCAATATCAACTTTTCTTTAATGATGTTTCCATGTAGGTCTCCCTTTCACTCATTCTTCTCTCCACCTGTTTGTTTAATCTCACAGACCTCTTCACCTTCTTTCTCCGTACCTCTTTACTCTCTTTCACAAGCTCAATTCTCTATCTCTTTTGCATTATACTGCAACGCCTATCTCTTTTTTCCCTTTGCTCTTCATTACTCCCCCTTCTCTATTTCGCTTTCTAACCCCTTTTTACCTTCATTCCGCCTTCCTCATTAATCTCTCTCTAACACCTTATCCGTCTGTCTCTTTGTCTACATTCTTGTCACCATCTCCATTTTTTTCTGAAATACTTTTATTTATTGCATTTCTTGTCGCTTCCCATCTCTCCTCTTCCTTTCTCAATCTCCATTACCCTTCTCTCTTACTCCCTCATTTCTCACAACACGTTTATTTCTCACTCTGTCTTTTACCCCTTCTTCTGGATGTCTTAACTTTTCTCTGTAGTTCTACTTTGCGATGCAGAGTGTATCTCCAAGTCCAGCAGGATCGAAATCAGCAGCAGTCCTGGCTGGAAATGATGAATGCTGTCTTCACTTTGTCAAGAATCCTTCACATCAGTAACTGATGGATGCATCCACCTGTGGCTATTTACTTACCTTTCAGCCTCCGACGATCAGTGTTCGCCTCCTCAAAATGACACGTTCCGAGGAACAAGAGCACAGCTTTCATTCGCACCTACAAACTTCCGAAATACCCCAGTGAGATCGATGAAAAACAGGAGATATATTCAGTGATTCGGAGACTCTGTCGTGAATAATTCTGAAATTCTCGGCAAGGAGTAGCACCACGCGCACTTCTCAGCCAGCTCTTGACTTGTTGAATTGACAGTTCACAAACAGAGAACAGGCGAATTCGCTTCACTGTGCAATGGTTAGGCTCAGGACGTTGAAGTCAAGTACCCTGAAAAGAAGTGTTAAAAGCCTACCTACAACACTCCCCTCACCCCAATCTACCCACTCTGGATTCAGGTGCCATCTTGGGATTTAGACTTGTTCTTTTCCACTTGTTACGAGCAGGATATGATTTCACCAGACAGTTGACTCAGTAGAAAAAATTCTCCAGCGTGATTAAGGTTCTGCAATGCAGAGTGGTGGAGAAGTCGAGTGAGGGCAAGAGCGAGATACATGAGCGGAATGGACGAGACGAGAAAACAGCTGGTTTCCTTATCTGAAAGTTTAAAAGCAAGAGGTTACCATTTTAAAGTGAAATGCAGGGGTTCAGAGGGGAGTTCAAAAAAAGTTTTCACCCACCGGCTGGTGCTGAGTCTGCAATGCCCTGCCTGGGTTGATAATTGATAAGGGAAGATTCACCACCGGAAAGTGAACTTGGATGAACCACTTGAAATGTCTGAAAATTAATGGCTCTCCATCAAGTGGGAAAGGGGGTGTGCTGGAGACCGTATTTTTTTTCTGGAAGAACAATGTGCAAAGGGTCTTTGCTGTAATATGAGATATTGCTTTTTACCCCTCTCAAATGCTATCGTTGCTTACAGCAACGATTACCATTGGAGCTCTTACAGTTTCTTCATGGCACAGGGGAAATCCCGTTCAACGGCAGCAGTACTCGACTCCTGGCACGGTTTTGTGTGTGACCAGTATTCAGTGATACGTACTCCCTTCAGGAGTTTGTGACACTGTGTTAACGTTGCTTCTCCCAGCGGTCCAGGCCGACACTTTGGGTACAAAAGTCGGATCAACTCTCAGGCAAGCACGAAGTTAGAGCAGAAGGAGTAGGTACAGAATCAGGTCATTAGCCCACTGATTATTCTCCACCATTCGATTGATTAGCGTCATATTTGAATTTTAAGCAATACTGAAATAATAGCTGCGTAAACCAGTTCACTGTGGATCTTTTTAAAATAAAGTCCATCTGGTTCACGTCAGGGAATGAAGCCTGCCGTCATCACGCATTTTGGGCCACACATGACCTCATTACCACAGCAGGGATCGACTTTGAACTGCCCAATCCGAGCAATAGTCTTTTTTTCTTGTTAAGTCAATTAATCTGTAGAACTTTACCTATCTAAATATCCAATTATTGCCCAGGATATACTACCTTGAATCCTCTTCAGACGGGGAGAAGATTTAAATGTTTTAATTCACTTGGCATCAGATTCAAGAGCAACGTTTTGCACTTTACTAACTGACCTCTTAGCAGACCTCTAAAACTCTCATCTTAATTTTCCTCTGCTGCTTCTCTGAAGCTGTAACATTGAAATCTGCACTCTGTTGTGTTACTGTACCGTACTTTGACGGTATGACCTTCCTGTATGGCATGGAACACAACACTTTTCACTGTATCACAATACATGTGACAATACCACTAAATCTACTCTAAATTTGTGCTGAGTGCATTGGATGACATTGTCAATGTTTTAATGATTTGCTGTTACTTCCTTTAAAGTAGAATCGAACATGTTAACAATGACAGAAGTTAAGCTAACTATGGTTGTGTTATATTTGTCTCCATATCTTCTCATATAATGCGGCCTGTAGTTTTTTCAATTTTCTGGAAGTAAGGGACGATAAGGAACATAAGACCATTAGACAAATAAGCAGAAATTTAGACCAACGAGTCTGCTCTGCCATTCAAACATGGCTAGTAAATTTCTCAAAATAATCTCTCGCCTTCTCCCAGTAAGCCTTGATCCCATTAACAATGAAGAACCTATCAATCTCTTTCTTAAATATATTCAATGACTCGGAGTTCGCAGGCTTCTGTTGCAATGAATTCCACAGATTCACAATGCTGTGGCTAATGAAATGTTTTATTATCACCGGGGTACACGGTCTTCACTTTTCTCTAAGCCTGTGCACTCGGGCTCTGGTCTGTCCTACAAATGAAAACATCTACTAACATCCACTCTATATCGGCTGTTCAGTATTCTTTACATTTCACTGCGATCGCTCGACCATCCTTCAACACTGTACAGACCTACAGATGGAACACGTTCCACATATGTTTTTCCTGTCTTTCCTGAGATCATTGTCCTGAACCTCCTCAAAACATTCTTCCTGAAATAGCGGGCCATGAGGGCGGCACGGTGGCACAGTGGCACAGTGGTTAGCACTGTTGCCTCACAGCGCCAGAGACCCAGGTTCCATTCCCAACTCAGGCGACTGACTGTGTGGAGTTTGCATGTTCTCCCTGTGTCTGCGTGGGTTTTCTCCGGGTGCTCCGGTTTGCGCCCACAGTCCAAAGATGTGCAGATCAAGGGTATTGAATATGCTCAATTGCCCGTAGTGTTAGGGGAATGGGTGGGTTGCGCGTCGGTGTGGACATGTTGGGCCGTAGGCCATGTTTCCACACTGTAAGTAATCTATAAAATAATGCTCGCAATAGTCAAAATGTGGTCCAATCTGACTAGCGCCTTATAAAACCTCAGAAGTGCATCCCTAGTATTTTCTTCCCACTCTCACCTCTCTTGCTGACAATCTTAAACGTGTCAATCCCTTACTTAACGAGGGGAAACAGAATATTTTTCCTTCCTCCGTTAACAGACATTAAATGATGTACCCCAGTCAAAGCCCTCCACATGCTATGACAATTTGTCTTTAGTTTTTGAAACTTTCACCTTATGTTGCCAGTATGTTATTTCATCTTGTCGAATATTTACCAGGTTCATTGAACAGGTTGATTGTCGGTTCCCATTCCCTCTGATTGGAACGAATTTATTGAGCTTTTCCCGAATGAATCACAGCATTCTTCGTTTCACAGACAAACATAGAAACTATGAGCAGGAATAAACCATTCAACACTTCGAGACTGCAACACCATTCAATGTGACCTGGCTGATCGTTCAACACAATCCCTGTTACTGCTTTATCCCTGTAGACTTTGACCAATTGAGCTGCAAGAACCATATCTAATTACTTACAAACCAAAAATTCAATGTTTTTACCTTGACTGCTTTCAGTGGCAGATAATTCCACAGTCTCCCCATTCACTTGGTCAGGAAATGTCTCGTGCCTCAGTCCTAAATGGCCTATCTTGATTGCCTTTGACTTAGACCCCACTTGGTTCTGAAGTCCTGTGATTATCAGGAACATGATTTTCTGCTTTCAACCAACATCGTCTTATTAGAATTTATTGAATTCAGGACAAAGAACCCCTCGAGCCATCCAATGAGGTCATGACATGATTTTCAGAGAATACCCACTATCTGCCCCATATGTCCGAGCCACAGTGAATATAATCCAAAAGATCACATCTTTCTTCATAGAACAGTCCCACCAACTCAGGAATCAATTTGGTACATCTTTAACGAACTGACTCCGTAAATACTCTTCCTCGGATGAGGAGGTCAAAATTGGAGAAATAAAGAAAGGAACATTATGTTATATTATATTACCTTGTCGTACATTCTGTCATGTCATATTACATTATACTGTATTATAACTGAAGGAATTAAGAAGGTAATATTGTGTTATATTATACTACCTTGTCTTAGATTATGTCATGTCATATTACATGATACTACATTAGAGGCTTTGGGGGAACTTTACAGAAGCTTTTAATAACGTGAGGGGCACGGGTATGATGAATAGTCCATGTCTTTTCCCCAGGGTATTGGAATCCAAAACTATATGGCATATTTTTCAGTGTGAGGCGGATAGACTTAAAATAGGCAACTCTTTTTTCATTCACAGTGTGGTCCGACCATGAAATGAATTGCCGGAGCAAGTGATGGCGATGGCGACAATGACAACATTTAAAAGACATCTGAGTGAGATTTTAAGTAAGACAGGTTTGGAGGGATACGGACCAAATATTGGTACATGTGATTCGATACATGTCAGATATCTGGTCGTCATAGGTGATGAAAGGTTCTGTTTCTATGTTCTACATTTCTAAGATCTATGACTCCAGACCCATGTCACTCTGAGTACAACTGATCCACTATGTCTCAACATCTCCTTCTCGAACAACGGCACAATGATGTCCCTAGACCATCTTCCAATCTGCATTTGACTCCAAACCAAAAGCACTATGGTTATAAGTCATCCGAACAATCTATATGTGACTCTAGATGTTTAACACTCTGTTTATCACTAATCTGCTCTATCAGTAATCTGACTCCAGAATAACAGCACTGGAAATATACTGATCTTCCCTGTCTCTTCATGTGACTCCCGACCCACTGCACAATGACGACCACTGAATTGCTCTGTACTTGACTCCAAACCCACGGCATCATCGTTACCACTATCTGCTTTGCCTCTCTGTCTCTGAACCCACAGCACTGTGGTTACCACTGTTCGACTCTGGCTCCACATGTGACACCAGCAGCACATCATTGTTGTTATTTCTGAACTGCTCTGTCTCTAAATGCGAATCAAGCCACACCGCACTGTGGTTTCCACTGACCTGCTCCTTCTCTAATTATAAATCCCAACACCGAGCGCTTTGGTTACCATTCATCTGCACAGTTCCTGAATTTGAATCAGCCCCACAGCAATGTGTTCAGTACCCATCTGCCATGTCCGTACAGGTGACTTCAGACTCACGGCACCATGGTTATGACTGACCTGCTCTTTGACTACAGGGTCATAGCACTGAGTGCAATATTAACCAACTCTGTCTCAATAAGTAAGACGTGGGAAAACTATGCTTAGCAATGATCTACTCTGTTTCACTACATTGGACAGAAACTGGAGATGTCCGATTGGAAGTCGTTGTTTGAGGTAAATCCACATGTGACTCATGGGACAATTTCAAAGAGCAGTTAATAAGACTTCAGCGTGGTTCGTCCTTACGAGAACGAAGGATAGGTACAGAAAGATACAGGTACCTTGGATAACCAGTGATGTTATAACATTGGTCAGGATTAGAAAAAAATGAAGCAAAAAACACAGAACATTACAGCGCAGTACAGGCCCTTCAGTCCTCGATGTTTCGCCAACCTCTGAAAAAAATCTGAAGCCTATCTCGGCTACATTATTCCATTTTGATCGCTATGTTTATCCAATGACCATTGAAATGCCCTTGATATTGGCGAGACTACTCATGTATATATAGGCATATAGGCTCCAGGAGAAACGGAAATGAATAAACCCCTAAAATAACAAGAAAGGTCCGAAGTGATGTCTACAAGGAATTAGGAGGGCGAAAAGTGTTCAGGAAATGTCATTAGGAAACAGACCTAAAGCGAATCCAAAAGGTTTATGTACACGCATTAAAAAAAGAGTAGTCAGCGAAAGGGTTGGCCCACTCAAGGACAAAGGAGGGAATTTTCGTGTGGGGCCAGAAGAGGCAGGTGAGGGCCTAAATGAAAACTTTATGTTCGTTTTCCCCAATGAAATGAATTGGTGAATGCTGTTGTCAAGGAACAGAGTGCCGAATTTCTGAGCCAGTTTGCGATTTTAAAGAAGAGTTGTTGAGAGATTTTAAAAACGTTAAGGTACATAAGTACCGGATACACTCGTAGGGGAGGAAGAAAACTTCCTGGAGCATTGACATACATTTTTGTATCCTCTTTGGCCACTGGTTATGTCCCAGAGGATTGGAGAAAAGCGAATGTTGCACAATTACTGAAGAAGGGTCTCGGAGGTAATCCAGAATATCACAGATCTGTGAGCCTCACTTTGGTGGTAGGAATGTTATTGGAAAGAATTCCCAGGGACAAGATCGTTCTGTACTGAGAAACAACTGGACGTTTTTTATGACAGACAGTGTGTCTTGTGGCAGGGGAGGTCGTGACTAACTAAGTTGATTGGGTTTTACAAGGAGATGAAAACGATGATTGATGCGGGAAAAGTGGTTGGTGCTGTCTGCATTGACATCATGAACAATCCTTCATGGCAGACCGAAACAAAAAGTGAAGTCACATGATATTAGGGTTGATCTGCCAAATTGGATGCAGAATTGGCTTACTCATATGAGCCAGAGGTAGTGATGGAAGGATTCTTTTGAAATGGAGGGCTCTGATTACTTGTGTTCCACTGGGGTCAGTGCTGAGAACTCGACTGTTCGAAATCTACACGAATGATTTGTTGGAAATCGTGGCTGGTCTAATTATGAATGATGAAGCGATGGGTGTAGTTGTGGAAGGTAAGGAGGATTGTCAGTGGATGCAACAATTTATAAATCAGTTGGACGCATGGACAAAAAGTGACAGATGAACTTTAATTCTGACAAGTGTGATGTGATACCTTTTTCAAAGTAAAGTATAGTTGGATGATTTACTGTGAATGGCTGAAATCTTGGAGTATTGATATGTAGAGGGGTCTGGATGTGCATGGGCAAAAACGACTGACGGTGATAGCACAGATCGATCAGGTATTTAAAAAAGGCCTCTGTTATGCTTGCATTCATTTGAAGTGGCAAACAATGTAATGATAGGCAAGTTATTGTGCAGCTTTAGAGAGCTTCGTTAGGCCATTCTTGAAAGTTCTTTTCACCATACTATTAGAAGTATGTGCATGCTTCCACGACAGTGCAGAAAAGGCTTAATGGAATTTTGCATATTATGAGGAATTTTAGCTTCGAAGGGCGTATGCGTTGACTGGCCTTGTTTTCACTGGAATGTAGGAGATGGAGGGGCGACCTGATAGAAATGTATAAGAATGCAATTGTCATGGATCATGTGGAATGTATGACGCTTCTTCCCTGGGTGGACGCATCAATTGCGTGGGGCGACAGGTTCAAGGTATTGAGGTGTGGAAGGTGTAAGTTATGGGGTGTGTGTTAGCTTTGACAGAGATGAAGCGTGGCACGCTTTTCACACAAAGCATGGTGAGTGCCTGGAACACGCGACAAAAGCATGTGGTGGAAGCAGATACAACAGCAGCATTCAAGAAGCAAATGAACGAATACATGAAAACGAATGCAATGGAGGAATACGGATGCAATAAGTGAAGGCAGCTTTCATTTCAAGTGTAACATGTGTCTGCACAGGTTTGGGGGTCCGAGGTGCCTGTATCTCTGTTGCAGTGCTCTTTGTTCTTAAAAAAAAAAATGGACTGGGGAGACAGAGAGGAATTTAAACGGAGCAGAGGGAGGGAGGGAGAGCGAAGGAAAGAGGAAGAGCGAGGGACTGAGACAAACAATGATGGAGACAAAGATAGGAAGGAAAAAGAGGCACAGATGGCCAGAGGAACAGATGTTTGGCAAGAGGGACGAAATTTGGAGACCAGAAAAAAAGTCATAATTAGTGAGAGAATGGACGGATGGACGGTGTGTGAAGGAGAAAGGGGAAGGAAGAAATGAAGAAAGAGAGTGACAAGATGAAAGGAACATCGCACAGGAGAAAGAACGTGAGTTAAAATATAAGTGGTTTCGAGCTTGGGTGGAGTATTGGTTGGGAACGCATTGCGGGGTGAGAGTTGTGTCTTCAGACGTCAAAGCAAACAGTCAAACCGCAGTTCACAGTTCAAAGGGAGGTCAGCCAACTCTCTTCATAAGATAAGCCCTCCAGTCCAGGCAGCATCCTGGTATACCTCCTCTGAACCCTTTCCAAAGCATCCACATCTTTCCTATAATAGGGCGAGCAGAACTGGACACAGTATTCCAAGTGCGTTCTGATCAAAATTGTATACAGCTGTAACAAGATCTCATGACTCTTAAACTCAATACCCCGTTAATGAAAGCCAAAACACCTTATGCTTTCTTAACAACCCTGTCCACTTGGGTGGACACTTTAAGCGATATATGTACCTGCACACCAAGATCTCTCTGTTGCTCCACACTGCCAAGAATCCTATCCTTAATCCTGTACTCAGCTTTCAAATTCGTAGTTCAAAAATGCATCACATCGCATTTATCCAGGTTGAAGTCCATCCGCCACCTCTCAGCCCATCTCTGCATCCTGTCAATGTCCCGCAGCAGCCTACAACAGCCCTCTATACTCTCAATGATACCTCCAACCTTTGTATCATTTACAAACTTGCTGACCCATCCTTCAATACCCTCATCTAAGTCATTAATAGAAATTACAAATAGTAGAGGCCCAAGGACAGAGCACTGTAGAACACCACTCATCACTGACTTCCAGGGAGAATATTTTTCTTCTACTCCCACTCGCTGTATTCTGTTGGCCAGACAATTCTGTATCTAGACAGGTTAGTTCCACTGTATCCAATTCCTCCTGACCTTCTGAATGGGCCGACCATTGGGAACTTTATTAAATGCTTTGCTGAAGTCCATATACACCAAATCCACAACTCGACCCTCATCAACCTTCCTACAAGAAGAACTCGCTGATGTTTGTGAGGCGTGACCTGCCCATCACAAAGCCGTGTTCATTGCATTCACTCAAGCCTTGCTCTTCCAGATGGTCATAAATCCTATCCCTCAGAATCCTTTCTAACAACTTTCAGATGACAGACGTGAGACTTACTGGCCTGTAATTGCCGGGGATTTCCCTGTTTCCTTTCTTGAAGAGCGGATGTACATTTGCCTCTCTCTAGTCCTCAGGTACGACTCCAGTGGAGAGCGAGGATGCAAAGATCTTCGCAAGCGGCGAAGCAATCACATTTCTCGTTTCCCAAAGCTGCCGAGGACAAATCTGGTCCGGGCCTGGCGAATTGTCAATCTTAATGTTTGACCAAATTTTCAGCACATCAGCTTCCTCTATCTCTATACATTCCATCATGCACACCTGGTCTTCAAAGGTTTCATTCACTACAAAGTTCGCTTCTTTCGTAAAGACAGAAGCAAAAAACTCATTTAGTCTTCCCCTACCTCCTCAGACTTCACACACAAGTTCCCTATGCTATCCCTGATCGGCACTACTCTTTCTTTGACCATTCTCTTATTCCTCACATAAGTGTAAAATGCCTTGATATTCTCCCTACTCGGTTCTGCCAAGCCTTTCTCGTGCACACTCCTGGCACTCCTCAGACCATTTTGAGATCCTTACTCGCCTATCTCTAATCATCTAGAGCTGAGCTTGACTCCAGCTTCCTCCACCTAATGTAAGCTACGTTCTTCCTTTTGACGAGAAGCTCCACCGCTCTCGTCATCCAAGGTTCCTTTATCTTACCCCCTCTTGTCTATCTCAGATTGACATATTTATTCATCACTTGCAAAACTGTTCCTTAAACAGGCTCTACATGTCTATAGTGCCTTTACCATGGAACAGTTGCTCACAGTCCATGCTTCCTAACTCATGTCTAATACATTATAGTTTCATCTTTGCCAATTTTGCATCATCCTCTCCTTCTCCATGGCTATTTAGAATGTGAGGCAGTTGTGGTCACTATCACCAAAATTCTCTCCCAACAAGATCTGATAACTGCCGTGGCTCGTTTCCGAGCACCAAGTCTAGCATGGCCTCTCCCCTCGTCGGCCTGTCACCATAATGTGTTATGAAACCCTCCAGAACGCACCTTACAAAAACATCTCCATTCAAGTCTTCTGCTCGAAGGAGGTTCCAATCAATATTGGGAAAATTAAAGTCAACATTACAACAACCCTACATCGTCCACACTTTTCCAAAATCAGCCGAACAATGCATTCTTCATTCTCCCTGCTGCTATTGGGGGGCCTGTAGTAAATCCCTAACGAAATGACTGCTCCCTTGTTGTTCCTAATTTCCACCCATACTGACCTGGTAGGCAGGTCTTCTTCGACAATGGAACTTTCTATAGCTGTGAGACACTCTCTGATTAATAGTGCTACACCCCCTCCTCTTTCCACCCCCCTCCCTATTCTTTTTAAATGCTCTAAATCCTGGAACATCCAGCAACCTGCCCCTGAGAAACCCACGTCTCTGTTATGGCCAGAACATCATAGCACCAGTTACTGATCCATGCTCTAAGATCATCAGTTTTATTTCTGATACTCCTTGCATTAAAGCAAACACACTTTAACTGATCCCTTGTTTCCTTCCCAGGAATATTCTTCCGACTCGCTGGTCTACCTCTTGCTATTGTCTCATCTGCATCAACACTCACCACCTGGATATCGCTCAGGTTCCCCCCCCCCCCCCCGCCATGCTCGGTTAAACCCTCTCGAACTACTCGAGCAAACCTTCCACTCAGGACATTGGTCCCCTTCCAGTTCAGATGCAACCCGTCCTTCTTGTACAGGTCCCACCTTCCCCAGAAGGCATCCCAATTATCTACACATCTGAAACCCTCCCTCCTACACCAGCTGCGCAGCCACGTGTAAAGATGCTCCCGCTCCCTGTTCCCATCTCGCTTTCTCGTGGCATCGGTAGTAATCTAGAGAACACTACTCTGTTCGTCCTGCTTTTCAGCTTCCAGCCTAACTCCCTGAAATCACGTTTTATATCCTCAATCCTTTTTCTGGCTATACCCTAATTCTTCCTCTTCTCTGGAGTGATGTGTGACCTTATAAAAGTTTAAAATATCATGATGGGCATGGGTAGGGTGCAAAGTGTCTGTCTTTTCTCCACGGTAGGGGAGACCAAAAGAAAAGAGCCTCTGTTTCAGGCTGAGAGGGGAACGATTGAAACGAGAAATGAGGGGCATCTTCCTTTCGCCTCGAGGATGGCGCATGCATGAAATGAACTGCCAGAGGAAGTATAAAAGACCGCAACAATAATATAATTTAAAAGGCAACTCGTTGCGTATTTTAATAGGAAGCATTTCGAGCGATATGTGGCAAATGCTGCCAAATGGGTTAAGATCGATTTCGGATATCTTTTCGGCATGGCCAAGTTGGAGAAAAGGTTCTGTTTTTTATCTGTGTCATTCTATGACGCGAGACACACAACGCTGTGATTACCAATGGCATAATCTGTCTCTACATCTAACTCCAGAACCATACCTTCTTATTTTCCTCGACCTGCTCGTCATTACATGTGACTCCAGACCAGCACGACCTAGTTTTTACTGGCCTGCTCTGTCTGTAAATACCCGCTGCACTATTGTTACCACTGATACAAGACACAGAATTGCACGGCACACCGATGGGCCCATCAGCCCATAATGTTGTGTAAAACATGACACCAAGCGGAACTAATCCCTTTTGTCTGTCCTTGCTTCATATCTCTCCATTCCTTACATATTCATGTGCTCATCTAAACGTCCCCTAAGTACGCTGATCGTTGCTGCCTCCACCACAATCCTTGCCAGTGCATTTCAATATCCTACCACATTCTGTTTTACAAACCTGCCCATAACGTCTCCTGTGAACGTTCACCCTCACCTTATGCTTCCACGCATTGACCTTTCAATTCTGGGGAAATGATTCTGTCTGTCAACCCCGTCTTGTCATCTCATAATTTTACAGTCATCTATCTAGTCTCCTCTCAGTCTCTCCTGTTCAATAGAAAACAATCTGAGATTTTGCTCACCATTCCTTACCGATCAAACTCTGTCATCCAGGCAGCATCTTGGTAAATCTCATCTGCACCCTCTCCAAAGCAGCAACCTCAATCGTGTAATGTGGCGACCACAACTGAACGTGGCACTCGGAGTTTGGTCTCACCAAAGGCTTAGAAAGCTGCAACATGACATATTGAACATTGAACTCAATTCCCTGACCAATCAAAGCAAGCACACCATATGATTAATTTACCACCTATCTACTTGCATGGCCACTTTCAGAGACCTATTATCTTGAATCACAAGTTCCTTCTATACATCAATGCTGTTCTTCGTACGACTATTAACTGTATACATTTCCATAAGGTTTGATCTCCCAAATTGCAGCACCTCATACTCATCCATATTAAACTATATCTACCATTACTCTGCCAATATCTGCAACTGGTATGTATTCCCATATCCTTTGAAAAAACTCTGCACTCTACACAAATCTTCTGATCTTTGTATCATCTGCAAACGTATTCACCTACTCATGTCCATGTTAATCTAATTCGTTTACATACAACAGAAGATGGTAGATGTCCTAAAACGGATCTTTGGAGAAAACCATTAGTCATGCACCTCCAGCAGGAAAGGCACCATTCCACCATTATTTTCTATGGACAACTCAATTGTCAATCCAAGCGGCCAAGTCCCCGTGTATTCCATTAATCTTTATTTTCAGCATGAGTCTACCAAAGCCTTACTAAAGTCCATGTAAGCAAATCCTCTGGTTTCCCCTTATCAATGACATTTGAGACCTCCTCAGATAGATCAGGTTAGATAATGAGACATGACCTGCTCTGCACGAAGTTATGTTGACTGCATCTAATTAGGTCATGCTTTTCCGTACATGCGTAAATCCTATTCCTAAGAGTTCACTCCATTAGTTTTCCACCACTGATGTGAGACTTATTGGTTGATAGTTTCATGGATTATCACTACTTCTCTTCTTGAATAGGGGACAAAATAGCCTAATCACCAATTCTCCGGGATCTCTTAAGTGGTTCGAGAGGACCACTTTATGAGTCAAAGCTTGAGCAATCGCCTCATTTCCCTCACTGAATAACCTGGAGTAGCTATCATCAGGTTTTGGGAAGCTATCAGCATTAATACTCTTCAAGTGATCCAACGCCACCACTTTCTTGTTCCTTAATGTTCTAGTCTGTAGACATGCTCAGCACATATCTCCCTATCCTCCATGTCGTTTTACGGAGAGAATGGTGATGCAAAGTATTCACTTTGGAATTTAAACATCCTGTGCCTCCAAGCATAAGTGTCATCCTGTATTCTTGAGTGGTCCTCATTTCTCCCGAGAAATACTTCTGTTCTTATTATAGGTATAGAATACTTTGTGACTCTCTTTAACTTGAATTCTCAAGGACATTTCATGGCCCCTTCTTGGTCTCTAGTTTCCCGCTTGAGTACTTACTTGCTTTCCAAACATTATTCACTGGCCCGTACTGTTTTAGCTTCCTAAAACTTCCACATGCATCTTTTTCACTTTTGAAGAAATTCACAGCCACCGTCGTTTTCATATGTCGTTTACCTTGCGACCTTTGTCCATCCACCTTACTGGAACATATCGGTCCGGAACTCTCTACACCAGATCTTCACAAATTCACACATGTGAAATGTTGTCTTGTCCGATAACTGCGTCTTCCAATGAAAGCTCCTTACCTCCTGTCTCATGCTGATGTAAATTGCCTTCCACCAGTTTTGTACCTAACCGAAGTTCCTGACTTCTCCCTGTTCATGGCTTTCTTAAAACTTAACGAGCTGTGATGACTGTTTTCAAAATGCTCTCCCACTGAAAGGTCATCACTTGACCAGGCTCATTAGCCAACACAAGTTACACTGTGGCCGCTCTGCCAGTTGGGCTATCCACATACTGTTTCAAGAAACACACACATTCATTTAAGGAAGTCCACTCTGTTTCCCGCTCTTGCTGTAAGGGAGTTCCAATAAATATTGGGGAAGTTAACGTCACCCATTATGAAAATTCTTTGTTACCTAATCTTTCAATAAGCGTCCATATATTTGTTCCTAATTGCTGTTGGAGGTCCTACGTTAGAATCCTGGCGGATTGTTTGCACCCACCTAATTTTTGAGCTCTAGACCTCTTGCCTCAATGGATGTGCCCTTCTGCATTTCCTCTCAGAGTGAAGATCTAACATTCTGCCTGATTAGTAATACATATCCTCCATATCTTTTACCTTCTCTATCTCGTCAAAACCAACGAAATCCTGGAGCCTTTCCAGTCGCTTTCTCAACCACGTCTCTGCAGTGGGCACATCTTCCTCGTACCTAATGGTCTAAGTTCTACGCTCATTTATCTTACCGGTTTTACTCCTTGTATTGATGTAAACACACGTTAGACCATGAGTGCTGTTTTGTTCATTCACCCATCTCTGCTTGTCCCTTCTTTCTGATTCACTAGTCTTCGCAGCAGCCTTCCTGTCAATCTCTTCACTTGCTGTCCTGCTGCTGTAATTGCATCCCCTGCCACGCTAGTTTAAGCCTTCCCATGTAAAAGACGAAAGTTGCAGCGAGGATATTGGTTGCTCTCCACTTTCGGAGCAATCAGTGCCTCGTTTACAGTTCACTCTGGCAGCAGGAGAGCTTCCATTGATCCAAGATCCAAAAACGCTTTCACCTTGATGAGTTCCTTCTCCATGTATTCATCTCCCCTATCTTTCTATTCCTTGCAACAGTAGTACGTGACCCTGGCAGCTCTTCAGAGATTAATATTGTTGAGGTCCTGCTCTTCAGCCTCTTTCCAACTCCCTCTCCTCATTCTGCCGCATCTATAGTGTCTCTTTGTATACCTCCAAGCCCGCTCACCTCTGCCCTTGAACCCCACCTCTTCAATCGGATCAAGGACAGAACTCCCCGCTCCTCCCCGCTGCATCGTACCAATCTCCACATTCAACTAAACAGCTTCAGCCATGTCCGCCACCTGGGATGCATTTCACTTTCCACCGCTACCTGCATTCCACAGAGATGATAACCACAGAGACTCCATTGTGAGGGCAACAGCATTCACTACCACATCGTCCACACCTGGCACCTTTCCTTGACATCACAGAAAGAGGAAAACTTGCGTCGACACCTTCAAACTCACCGCCGTCCATGGTCCTAACTGATCCGTTCGCATTTGCACGGAGATTTAGCTTTGTTTCCACACACAGCATCTGTTGTGTCCGTTGGTTTTGGTGTTGCATACTCGACATTGGGGCGACAGGACGGATACTTGCGGAACGTTTCTGAGAACATCTCTAGGAAACAGAGACTAAATAATCCCATCTCCCTGTTGCAGAACACTCTATCTTCCCCTCCCAACCGTCAAAACATGCCAGTCCTGGACCTCCTCCACCGGCAGACTCTAGGCACCTGATGTCTGGCGGAAGAATGCCTCAACCTCCGGCCATGGCACCTTCCAACCACACGGGATCGATGCAGATTTCACAAGTTTCTTCACTTTCCACACATCCCACTCTCCACCCTATTCCAGAGCCAACCTTCCAGAGCCCGATTGAACTGTCCTAAATCTCCATTTTTCTTCCCACCAATTTGCTCCAACCTCCTTTCCGAATAATCTCCGTCATCGGCCGCCTCCATCTAAAATGGCATTCTCAGTTACCTTCCCCAGTATCACCCATTTATCTCTCAGGCCCCTTGGGCCACCACCTCATTCGGAATGAACGGCTGATGCTCAAAACTTCAACTCTCCTCCACTTCGTATGCTGCCAGAACACCTGTGTTTTCCAGCACCACATATTACGGCACGGGGTACATTCTGACAGTGTCTATGAGCGAGATTATCTGAATATATGAGTGTTTGCCACTGATTGTGTGTGTGTGTCTGTGTGCGAGCAAGCGTCTGTCTGTGTGTGTGTGTATGTGTGTCTGTGATAGTTCGAAAAAGAGAGAGTGAATTTATCTGTGCATTTGGGAAAGCATCTGAACGGTTTTCTGTGAGTGATAGTGGGTGTATGCAGTTTTGCAAGAGCGAGAGTCTGTGTGTGTGTGTGTGTGTGTCTGTTTGACTGATATGCTGTCATCTTATATTAAATACATTGAATCTACCGCCGCAGAATTCTGATCCAAGTATTCACGGTCTATCAAACAAATATAGCCAACTACTGCAGCGGAGTTCAGGTGATCCTTCCACATTTGCTCGTAGATAATTAGATCCATAGCTACGAGGATAAGAAGCAGAGAATCAATCGAATTCGTGTCCGGTAATTACTACGTAGACAGTGTAATGTAGCCTGGTCTAACATAGCTTTACACTTCACTATATATACCAAGGTGAGTAAGGACGAATCAACGATCCATCTACGAGCAAACGTGCATCAGGAAGCAGTTCAGGACAATAAGTGAAGGGTACAATACTTAGCACTTACAGGGGAAGCTGACAGCAGCAAGTATTGGGTAGTATATCCTCTCAAAATCCTGAATTATAATTTTGATGTCCAAGTCCCCATTAATCCATGAAAATGTTTCGGAGGATACTTCAAGAATATGTGAATAGAAATCATTGAAATCCATGACGCATTTTCTGCCGATGGGTGGAGGGTAATTCTGTGCAGTTAAGCTAGGAATCCTTTTATGCAGCAAAGAGAGAAGTCCCTGAGAGACTTTATTCATTAATTGTGGAGTTGACATTAATTCATCGTCAACACCTGGGTTCCATTAACAGGATTGTTTATTCCATGTACAGTCACTGAGCAGATGACTTCATTTATCCCTAGGAATCCAGTATCTATTTTTGTTAAGCTGAAATGAGCTTGTCAATCTAAACTCAGAAAATTGCAGATTATATGAATCACTCTTTTGAGCTGGCTGAACCGAGAGCAATCGTCTTGGTCTTTTGGAATACAATGTAATTTAAAATAAATATTTATTTTGTTTTATGCTGTACATTGAAATGGAAAAAAATGATTATTTTTAAACATTAAGGATGGTTCAAATGATACCTGCACGTTTGGTAAGTAAGTCACCTCACGCTCATTACTGACTTCATGCGTGAGAATTTCACCAAACTCCAGTGCCTCGAGAACCAGGTGAGGGAACATCCGGTGGAGCTGGATGAACGTCGGGTCATTCAGAAGGCGGAGGCAGTTATTTTGAGGAGATATAGGGAGTTAGTTACTCTACAGCAACACTCTACATCTACAGTAGATAGGTTAACGTCTGGATTAAGGAAGTGAAAGATGAGACAGTGCAGGGATTCTCTGTAGTGATTCTCCGCAACAACTATACCATTATAGATATTGTTGGGGGAAAGACTAACCAGGCGTAGATATTGGGTAAGAGGTCGCTGGTGCAGTGCCTATCCCTGCTGCTCAGTGGGGAAGGGGAAGAGGAGCAGAGCTTTCGTCATTGGTGAGTCCACAGTAAGGAGAAGCGATCAGAGGTTGTGTGGAAAAGAGAGTAACACACGATTGGTTTGTTGCCTCCCAGGTGTCAACGTTCGTGATGTTGCAAGGCTTAGAAAGTGTGACAGCTGGGAATTCATTTCTATTAGATCGCCCCTCAACCTTCTAAACTCCGATGAATACGATCCCAGCATCCTCAGCCGTACATCATATATTAGGCCGAACATTCCAGGGATCATCCATGTGAAACCCTGCTGGAAATGCTCCAGTGCAAGTACGGCTTTCCTGAGGTGTGGGGCCCAAAACTCGACATAATATTCTAAATGCGTCCTTATCAGAGCGTTTTAAAATCTCAGTCGCACATCTCTCCTTTTACATTCCAACTCTCTTGAGAAAAATAACAAATGCACATCGATCGTGAAAGTCGAGACACACGTTGATGCAGTTTTTTAGAAGGCATATAGATTGTTAGCTTTTATTAGTAGAGGGATTGAGGTTCAGAACTAAGTCGTGCTGCAGCGGTACTTGGATTATTATGTATAGTTGTGGTCACTGCATATTGGAAAGATGTTGAAGCTTGGGAACGGTTTCAGAGCAGATTTCCGAGGATGTTGCCTGGTATGGAGGGAAGGTCTTACGAGGAAAGTCTAAGGGACTTAAGGCTGTTTTCGTTGGTGAGAAAAATTGAGGGGGACTTGGTAGAGGCTTATAAGATGATCGGAGGGTTGGATCAGGTGCACAGCGAGTGTTTTCTTTTTCCTCAGACAGTGTTGGCTCGCACGAGGGGGCATTGCTTTAAATTGAAGGTTGACAGAAATAGGACAGATGGTCCGAGTTAGTTTCATTACTCCGATAGCAGTAAGGGTGTGGAATGCACTGCCTGCAAGAGTAGTGGACTCGCCAAATTTAAGCACATCTAAATTGTCATTGCGTTTTCATATGGACAAAAATGGAATGGTGGAGTTTGATTGGGCTTCAGATGGGTTTTACAGGTCGGCCTAATATTGACGGCCGGAAGGACTGTACTGTTTCATGCTCAAAGTTCTACGGCATTAAAATAAAAAAAGATTAGATTAGATGAGATTAGATCAGATGAAATTAGATTAGATTAGATTACTTACAGTGTGGAAACAGGTCCTTCGGCCCAACATGTCCACACCGACCAGCCGAAGCGTATACCACCCAGAGCCATGCTTCTACATTTACCCCTTCACCTAACACCACGGGCAATTTAGCATGGTTAATTCACCTAATCTGCACATTTTTTGGACTGTGGGAGGAAACCAGAGCACCGGGAGGCAACCCACGAAAACACGGGGAGAATGTGCCAACTTCACACAGAGAGTCGCCTGAGGATCCATGACAATAAAGCTCACTTGATTCGCAAGTTATCTGCACACATCCGCTCTCCTGGCCACCAAGGATTAGTAGCAGAGTGTACCATCTACAAGACGCACTGTAAAAAATTACCAAAATTCCTTTGTTAGCACCTTCGAAACCCACGTTCATTTCCATCGTGAGGCACATGAGCAGCAGACGGATTTTAGCACTAACCCCTGCACTTTCCCCTCCAAGCCACTCACCATATTGACTTGAAATATAACACCATTTATTCAGTGCCGCTCGATCAAAATTGTGGAAGTCCTTCCCTGATGGAATTACTGCTCAACCCTGAGCACATGGACTGCATTATTTCAAGAAAGCCGCTCACTGCCACTTTCTCACCGGGGCCACGATGGAGAGCAACACCTGCTGTCTGAGAACGCCTTCCAAATCTCATGAATGAATCGGATGAAGTGCGAGTGAAATACATCGATTGTTCCTTCACTGTCACTCAGACAAAATCCCGTACCTGCCTCCCTGCCATTTTATTGCTGGTCTGTCTGCAGTACACGGACTGAGGCAGTTTGAGAAGGAGTTCAGCCCCACTCTCCACAAGAGGTACAACTGGGGATTGGCAACAAACGGCAGAACGATCAATATCGCAGACAAATATCCTGCAAGTGAAAAGTAATGAAGGGTGAGTGAATACAATGGTGCTGTGGCTTCAGATGGACCTGTAGATTGGACGTCCTTCTGCCCTCCCGACTCTGTCTTGCTCCAATCTCGAGACCTGACTGTGAAACTGCTCACTTTATACAAGCATTTAGACATGACTGTAAGAAGCAAGGATCCTGACGATGGCAGAGGAACGTAAAATCAGCAAACAGATCACACCGAGATTCTCTGTCGCTCGATGTGTGATGTTTATTTTCTGTTCACATTTAATTCTTATCTCTCACTCTCCCCCTCATCAATTTCTAAGTCTCAATTCCTATCTCGGCCGCAGCTATTTTTATTCCCTCGCCGTCGTCATTCAATACCTGTTTTCGTCTTTCTCTCACTTTTTTATTCAAACACTCTCAATTCATTACTCAATATCCGCTTTTTTTTCAATGATGTTTCCATGTAGGTCTCCCTTTCACTCATTCTTCTCTCCACCTGTTTGTTTAATCTCACAGATGTCTTCACCTTCTTTCTCCGTACCTCTTTACTCTCTTTCTCAAGCAAAATTCTCTATCTCTTGTGCATTATACTGCAACGCCCATCTCTTTTTTCTCTCAGCTCTTCATTATTCTCCCTTCTCTATTTCGCTTTCGAACCCCTTTTACCTTCATTCCGCCTTCCTCATTACTCTCTCTCTAACACCTTAACGTCTGTCTCTTTGTCCTACATTCTTGTCACCATCTCCATTTTTTTCTGAAATACTTTTATTTATTGCATTTCTTATCGCTTCCCATCCCTCCTCTTCCTTTCTCAGTCTCCATTACCCTTCTCTCTTACTACCTCATTTCTCACACTACGTTTATTTCTCACTCTGTCTTTTACCCCTTCTTCTGGATGTCTTAACGTTTCTCTGTAGTTCCACTTTGCGATGCAGTCTGTGTCTCCAATTCCAGCAGGATCGAAATCAGCAGCAGGCCTGGCTGGAAATGGGGAATGCTGTCTTCACTTTGTCAAGATTCCTCCACATCAGTAACTGATGGATGCATCCACCTGTGGCTATTTACTTACATTTCAGCCTCCTGCTATCAGTGTTCGCCTCCACAACATGACACATTCCGGGGAACAAAAGTACAGCTTTTATTCGCACCTACAAACTTCCGAAATACCCCAGTGAGATCGATGAAAAACAGGAGATACATTCAGCGGTTCAGAGACTCTGTAGTGAATAATCTCTGAAATTCTCGGCAAGGAGCAGCACCATGCACACTTCTCAGCGAGCTCTTGACTTGTTGAATTGACAGTTCACATACAGAGAACAGGCGAATTCGCATCACTGTGCAATGGTTAGGCTCACTACGTTGCACGCAAGTACCCTGAAAAGAAGTGTTAAAAGCCTACCTACAACACTCCTCTCTCCACAGTCTATCCACTCTAGATTCAGGTGCCATCTTGGGATTTAGACTTCTTCTTTTCCAATTGTTACGAGCAGGATATGATTTTACCAGAGAGTCGACTCAGTAGAGAAAATTCTCCAGCGTGATAAGGTTCTGCAATGCAGAGTGGTGGAGAAGTAGAGAAGGTCGAGTGAGGGCAAGAGCGAGATACATGAGCGGCATGGACAAGACGAGAAAACAGCTGGTCTCCTTATCCGAAAGTTTAAAAGCAAGAGGCCACCATTTCAAAGTGAAATGCAGGGGTTCAGAGGGGAGTTCAAAAACATGTTTTCACCCACCGGTGGTGAGTCTGCAATGCCCTGCCTGGGTTGATAATTGATAAGGGAAGATTCACGACCGGAAATTGTACTTGGATGAGCCACTTGAAACGTCTGAACATTAATGGCTCTCGGTCAAGTGGGAAAGGGGGTGTGCTGGAGATCGTATTTTGTTTTGGAAGAACAATGTGCAAAGTGTCTTTGCTGTAATATTATATGTTGCTCTTTAACCCTCTCAAACGCTATCGTTGCTTACAGCAACGATTACCATTGTAGCTCTTCCAGTTTCTTCATGGCACAGGGGACATCCAGGGCAACTGCAGCAGTACTCGATCCTGGCACGGTTTTGTGTGCGTCCAGTATTCATTGATACATACTCCCTTCAGGAGGTTGTGACACGGTGTTAATGTTGCATCTCCCAGCGGTCCAGGCAGACACTTTGGGTACAAAAGTCGGATCAACTCTCAGGCAGGCACGAAGTTAGAGCAGAAGGAGTAGGTACAGTATCAGGTCATTTGCCCATTGGTTATTCTCCACCATTCGATTGATCCGCATCATATTTGAATTTTAAGAAATACGGAAATAATAGCTGCGTAAACCAGTTGACTGTGGGTCTTTTTAAAATAAAGTCCATCTGGCTCACGTCAGGGAATGAAGCCTGCTGTCATCACGCATTTTGGGCCACACATGACTGCATTACCACAGCAGGGATCGACTTTGAACTGCCCAATCTGAGCAATAGTCTTTTTTCTTGTTAAGTCGATTAATCTGTAGTATCTTACCAATCTAAATATCCAACTATTTTGACTCTATTGCCCAGGATATACAACCTTGCATCCTCTTCAGACGGGGAGAAGATTTAAATGTTTTAATTCAATTGGCATCAGATGCAAGAGCCACGTTATACACTTTACTAACTGACCTCTTAGCACACCTCTAAAACCCTCATCTTAATTTCCTCTGCTGCTTCTCTGAAGCTGTTACATTGAAATCTGCACTCAGTTATGTTACTGTACCGGACTATGACCTTCCTCTATGGCACGGAAAACAATACTTTTCACTGTATCATAATACATGTGACAATACCACTAAATCTACTCTAAATGTTTGCTGAGTGTATTGGATGACATTTTCAATGTTTAAATGATTTGCTGTTACTTCCTTTAAAGTAGAATCTAACATGTTAACAATGATAGAAGTTAAGCTAACTGTTGTTGTGTTACATTTGACTCCATACCTTCTCATAGAATAATGTCTGTAGTTTGTTCCAATTTTCTGGAAGAAAGGGATGATAAGGAACATAAGACCATAAGACAAATAAGCAGAAATTCAGACCACCGAGTCTGCTCTGCCATTCAATCATGGCTAGTAAGTTTCTCAAAGTAATCTCTCGCCTTCTCTCAGTCAGCCTTGATCCCATTAACAATGAAGAACCTATCAATCTCTTTCTTAAATATATTCAATGACTCGGACTTCGCAGGCTTCTGTTGCAATGAATTCCACAGATTCACAATGCTGTGGCTAATGAAATGTTTTATTATCTCCGCGGTACAAGGTCTTCACTTTTCTCTAAGCCTGTGCACTCGGGCTCTGGTCTCTTCTGCAAATGAAAACATCTCCCAACATCCACTCTATATCGGCCGTTCAGTATTCTTTACATTTCAATGCGATCGCTGCACCATCCTTTTACACTATACAGACCTACAGACCGAACACGTTCCACATATGTTTATTCTGTCATTCCTGAGATCATTGTCCTGAACCTCCTCAATACATTCTTCCTGAATTGGGGGGCCCTGAGGACGGCACGGTGGCACAGTGGTTAGCACTGTTGCCTCACAGCGCCAGAGACCCGGGTTCAATTCCCTAACTCAGGCGACTGACTCTGTGGAGTTTGCATGTTCTCCCCGTGTCTGTGTGGGTTTTCTCCGGGTGCTCCGGTTTCCCCCCACAGTCCAAAGATGTGCAGGTCAAATGTATTGGACATGCTCAATTGCCCGTAGTGTTAGGGGAATGGGTGGGTTGCACGTCAGTGTGGACTTGTTGGGCCGAAGGGCCTGTTTCCACACTGTTAGTAATCTTCAAAAAAAAACCTCGCAATAGTCAAATGTGGTCCAATCTGACTTGAGCCTTATAAAGCCTCAGAAGTGCATCCCTACTATTTTCATCTCACTCCCACCTCTCTTGCTGACAATCTTAAACGTGTCAATCCCTTACTTAACGAGAGGAAACAGAATATTTTCCTTCCTCCGTTCACAGACATTAAATGATTTACCCCAGTCAAAGCCGTCCACATGCTATGACAATTTTTCTTTAGTTTTTGAAACTTTCACCTTATGGTGCTAGTATGTTATTTCATCTTGTCGAATATTTACCAGGTTCATGGAATACGGTGATTGTCGGTTCCCATTCCCTCTGGTTGGAACGAATTTATTGAGCTTTTCATGGATGAATCACAGCATTATTCGTTTCACAGAGAAACATAGAAACTATGATCAGGAATAAACCATTCAACAATTCGAGACTGCTACACCATTCAATGTGACCTGGCTGATCGTTCAACACAATCCCTGTCACTGCTTTATCCCTGTAGACTTTGACCAATTGAGCTGCAAGAACCATATCAAATGACTTAAAAACCAAAAATTCAATGTTTTCACATTGACTGTTTCCAGTGGCAGATAATTCCACAGTCTCCCCACTGGTCAGGAAAGGTCTAGTGCCTCAGTCCCAAATGGTTTATCTTGTTTGCCTTACACTTAGACCCCACTTGGTTCTGAGGTCCTGTGATTATCGGGAACATGATTTTCTGCTTTCAACTAACATCGTCTTATTAGAATTTATTGAATTCAGGACAATGAACCCTCTAGCCATCCCATGAGGTCGTGACATGATTTTCTGAGAATACCCACTGTCTGCCCCACATGTCTGAGTCACAGTGAATATAATCCAAAACGATCATAGAACAGTCTCACCAACTCAGGAATCAGTTTGCTACACCTTGAACAAACTGACTCCGTAAATACTCTTCCTCAGATGAGGAGGTCAAAATTGGAGAAATAAAGAAGGGAACATTATGTTATATTATATTACCTTGCCTTACATTCTGTCATGTCATATTACATTATACGATATTGTAACTGGAGAAATAAAGAAGGTAACATTATGTTATATTATATTACCTTGTCTTACATTTTGTCATGTCACCTTACATTATGCGATATTAGAGGCTTCGGGGGAACTTTACGGAACCTTTTAAAAACATGAGGGGCATGGGTATGATGAATAGTCCATGTCTTTCCCCCAGGGTATTGGAGTCCAAAACTATATTTGGGATATTTTTCAGTGTGAGGGAGACAGACATAAAATGGGCAACTCTTTTTTCATTCACAGTGTGGTACGACCATTAAATGAATTGCCGGAGCAAGTGATGGTGACGGCTGCAATTACAACATTTGAAAGACATCTGAGTGAGATTTTAAGGAAGACATGTTTGGAGGGATATGAACCAAATATTGGTCCATGTGATTTGATAAATTTAAGATATCTGGTTGTCATATATGACAAAAGGTTCTGTTTCTAAATTCTACATTTCTAAGAACTATGACTCCAGATCCATGTCATTTTGGGTACGACTGATATACTCTGTCTCAACATCGCCTTCCAGAACAACGGCACAATGATGTCCATAGACAAGTTTCCACTCTGCATTTGACTCCAAACCAAAAGCACTATGGTTATAAATCATCTGAACAATCTTTACGTGACTCCAGATGTTTAACGCTCTGTTTATCATTAATCTGCTCTATAACTAATCTGACTCCAGAATAACAGCACTGTAAATATACTGATCATCCCTGTCTCTTCATGTGACTCTCGACCCACTGCACGGTGACTACCACTGAACTGCTCTGTACGTGACTCCAGACCTACGGCATCGTTGTTACCACTATCTGCTTTGTCTCTGTGTCTCTGAACCCAGAGCACTGTGGTTACCAATGTTCGACTCTGGCTCTACATGTGACACCAGAAGCACATCATTCTTGTTATTTCTGAACTGCTCTGTCTCGAAATGCGAATCAAGCCACACCGCACTGTGGTTTCCACTGACCTGCTCTTTTTCTACTTATAAATCCCAACACATAGCGCTTTGGTTACCACTCATCTGCACAGGACCTGAATTTGAATCAGCCCCACAGCAATGTTGTCAGTACCCACCTGCCATGGCCGTACAGGTGACTTCAGACTCACAGCACCGTGGTTATGATTGACCTGCTCTGTGACGACAGGGTCATAGCACTGAGTGCACTATTAACCAACTCTGTCTCAATAAGTAAGACGTGGGGAAAAACTATGCTTAGCAATCATCTACTCTGTTTCTGCACGTGACTCCAGACGCTGAACATGGTGATTCCCACTGACCTGAGTTGTCTCCATACATGACTCCAGACCCACAGCACTGTGGCTACCATTGACCTCCTCTCTCTCTACATTTGATCAGACCCACAGCACCCTGGTTACCACTGACATGCTGTGAATCCACACGTGACTCTAGTCCACAGAACTGCAGTTACGACTTGTCTGATCTGTGTCTTTATGTAACTCCAGACCCACAGCTCTGAGGGTACCACAAAAGATTTATAAGGATATCGTCACGTTTGGCAGGTTTGTCGTTGAGGATTATTTTAAAGAAGTTGATTAGTACACAGAACATAGAACAGCACAGTACAGGCCCTTCAGGCCATGATGTTGTGCCGACCATTGATCCTCCTGTATGCGCCCTCAAATTTCTGTGACCATATGCCTGTCCAGCAGTCTCTTCACTGTCCCCAATGCCCTTGAATCCACAACTGCTGCTGGCAAAGCATTCCATGCTCTCACAGCTCTCTGTGTAAAGAATCCGCCTCTAACACTCCCTCTATACCTTCCTCCAATCAGCTGAAAACTATAACCCCTCGTGTTAGCCATTTCTGCCCGAGGTCATAGTCTCTATTTATGCCTCTCATTATCTTGTATACCTCAATTAGGCCCAATTTCTCCTCCTTTTCTCTAATGAAAAATGTTTGAGCTCAGTCAAACTCTCTTCATAAGATAAGCCCTCCAGTCCAGGCAGCATCCTGGTATACCTCCTCTGAACCCTCTCCAAAGCATCCACATCTTTCTTATAATAGGGCGACTAGAACTGGACGCAGTATTCCAAGTGCGGTCTAACCAAAGTTTTATAGAGCTACAACAACATCTCAAAACGCTTAAACTCAATCCATCTGTTAGTGAAAGGCAAAGCACCATATGCTTTCTGAACAACCCTGTCCACTTGAGTGGCTATTTTATGGTATCTATGTACCTGCACACCAAGAACGCTCTGTTCCTCCACACTGCCAAGAATCCTATCCTTAATCCTGTATTCAGCTTTCAAATTCGAACTTCCAAAATGCATCATCTCGCATTTATCCAGGTTGAAGTCCATCCGCCACCTCTCAGCCCATCTCTGCATCCTGTCAATGTCCCGCAGCAGCATACAACATGCCCTCTATACTGTCAACGACACCTCCAACCTTTGTATCTTTTGCAAACTTGCTGACCCATCCTTAAATCGCCTCATCATTAATAGAAATTACAAACAGGAGAGGCCCAAGGACAGAGCACTGTGGAACACCACTCATCACTGACTTCCAGGTAGATTAGTTTTATTCGACTACCACTCGCTGTCTTCTGTTGGCCAGAAAATTCCGTATCTAGACAGCTTAGTTACCCTGTATCCCATTCCTCCTGACCTTCTGAATGAGCCTACCATTGGGAACTTTATTAAATGCCTTGCTGAAGTCCATATACACCAAATCCACAGCTCGACCATCATTAGCCTTTCTAGAAGAAGAACTCGGTAATGTTTGTGAGGCATGAAGTGGTCACTGCATTCAGTCAAGCCAAGCTCTTCCAGATGGTCATAAATCCTATCCCTCAGAATACTTTCGAACACCTTTCAGATGACTTACTGGTCTGTAAGACTTACTGGTCTGTAATTGCTGGGGATTTCCCTGTTTCCTTTCTTGAAGAGAGGAATTACATTTGGCTCTGTTTAGTCCTCAGGTGCGACTCCAGTGGAGAGCGAGGATGAAAAGATCTTCGCAAGTGGCGAAGCAATCACATTTCTCGTTTCCCAAAGCTGCCGACTACAAATCTGGTCCGTGACTGGCGACTAGTTTGACAAACTTTTCAGCACATCAGCTTCCTCTATCTCGATACATTCCATCATGCATACCTGCTCTTCAAAGGTTTCATTCACTACAAAGTTCGCTTCTTTCGTAAATACAGTAGCAAAAAACTGATTTAGTCTTCC
This sequence comes from Chiloscyllium punctatum, assembly GCF_047496795.1. NCBI lineage: Eukaryota > Metazoa > Chordata > Chondrichthyes > Orectolobiformes > Hemiscylliidae > Chiloscyllium > Chiloscyllium punctatum. The sequence goes on along the minus strand of NC_092789.1, from coordinate 16,934,302 downwards.
CCTCCCTCCTCAGACTTCACACACAAGTTCCCTATGCTATCCCTGATCGGCCCTACTCTTTCTATGACCATTCTCTTATTCCTCACATAAGTGTAAAATGCCTTTATATTATCCCTACTCCGTTCTGCCAAGCCTTTCTCGTGCATCCTCCTGGCTCTCCTCAGACCATTTTGAACTCCTTCCTCGCCTATCTGTAATAATCTAGAGCTGAGCTTGAACCCAGCTTCCTCCACCTTGTGTGAGTTACGTTCTTCATTTTGACGAGAGGCTCCACCGCTCTCATCACCCAAGGTTCCTTTATCTTACTCCTTCTTGTCTGTCTCAGATTGACATATTTATTCATCACTTGCAACAACTGTTCCTTAAACAGTCTCCACATGTCTATAGTGCCTTTACCATTCAACAACTGCTCCCAGTCCATGCTTCCTAATCATGTCTAATCCATTATAGTTTCATCTTCGCCAATTAAATATCCTGCCAAATTTGCATCATCCTCTCCTTCTCCATGACTATGTAGAATGTGAGGCAGTTGTGGTCACTATCACCAAAATTCCCTTCTACCAAGATCTGATAACCGCCGTGACTCGTTTCCAAGCACCAAGTCTATAATGGCCTCTCCCCGCGTCGGCCTGTCACCATATTGTGTTAGGAAACCCTCCTGAACGCACCTTACAAAAACATCTCCATTCAAATCTTCTGCTCGAAGGAAATTCCAATCAATGTTGGGAAAGTTAAAGTCAACCATTACAACAACCCGACATCGTCTGCACTTTTCCAAAATCAGCCGACTTATGCTTTCTTCAATCTCCCTGCTGCTATTGGGGGGCCTTTAGTAAATCCCTAACGAAGTGACTGCTCCCTTGTTGTTCCTAATTTCCGCCCATACTGACTCGGTACGCAGATCTTCCTCGACAATGGAACCTTCTATAGCTGTGATGTACTCTCTGATTAATAGTGCTACACCGTCTCCTCTTTTTCCAACCTCCCCATTCTTTTTAAATGCTCTAAACCCTGGAACATCCAGCAAAATACCCCTGAGAAACCCACGTCTCTGTTGTGGCCAGAACATCATAGCACCAGTTACTGATCCATGCTCTAAGATCATCAGTTTTATTTCTGATACTCCTTGCGTTAAAACAAACACAATTGAACTGATCCCTTGGTTCCTTCCCACGAATATTCTTCCCACTCGCTGAACTACCTCTTGCTATTGCCTCATCTGCATCAACTCTCACCACCGTTATATAGCTCAGGTTCCCACCCCCCTGCCATGCGAGATTAAACCCTCTCGAACTACTCGAGCAAACCTTCCACTCAGAACATTTGTCCCCTTCCAGTTCAGATGCAACCCGTCCTTCTTGTACAGGACCTACCTTCCCCAGAATGCATCCCAATTATCTACATATCTGAAACCCTGCATCCTACACCAGCTGCGCAGCCACGTGTTAAGCTTCTCCCGCTCGCTGTTCCAGCCTCGCTAACTCGTGGCATCTGTAGTAATCTAGAAAATACTATTCTGTTCGTCCTGCTTTTCAGCTTCCAGCCTAACTCCCTGAAATCACTTTTTATATCCTCGTTCCCTTTTCTGGCTATATCCTGATTCTTCCTGTTCTCTGGGGTGATGGGTGACCTTATAAAAGTTTAAAATATCATGATGGGCATGGGTAGGGTGCAAAGTGTTTGTCTTTTCTCCACGGTAGAGGAGACCAAAAGAAAAGAGCCCCTGTTTCAGGCTGAGAGGGGAACGATTGAAACGAGAACTGAGGGGCATCTTCCTTTCGCCTCGAGGATGGCGCATGCATGAAATGAACTGCCAGAGGAAGTATAAAAGACCGCAACAATGATATAATTTAAAAGGCATCTGGTTGCGTATTTTAATCAGAAGGAATTAGAGTGATATGGGGCAAATGCTGCCAAATGGGTTTAGATAGATTTCGGATATATTTTCAGCATGGCCGAGTTGGAGCAAAGGTTCTGTTTTTTAACTGTGTGATTCTATGACGTTAGACACAAAGCGCTGTGCGTACCAATGGCGTACTATGTCTCGACATCGAACTCCAGAACCATTTCATCTTATTTTCCCCTGACCTGCTTGTCATTACATGTGATTCCAGCCCAGCACGACTGAGTGTTGCACTGATCTGCTCTGTCTATAAATATCCGTTGCACTGTTGTTAACACTGATACAAGACACAGAACTGCACAGCACACCGATGGGCCCATCAGCCCATAATGTTGTGCAAAACATGACTCCAAGCGGAACTAATCCCTTATGTCTGTCCTAGCTTCATATCTCTCCATTCCTTACATATTCATGTGCTCATCTAAACGTCCCCTAAGTACGCTAATAGTTACGGCCTCCACCACAATCCTTGCCAGTGCATTCCAATATCCTACCACATTCTGTTTTACAAATCTGCCCATCACCTCCTGTGAACGTTCACCCTCACCTTATGCTTCCGCGCATAGACCTTTTAATTCTGGGGAAAAGATTCTGTCTGTCAACCCCGTCTTTTCATCTCATAATTTTACAGACATCTATCTAGTCTCCTCTCAGTCTCTTCTGTTCAATAGAAAACAATCTGATAATTTGCTCACCATTCCTTATCGATCAAACCCTGTAATCCAGGCAGCATCTTGGTAAATCTCATCTGCACCCTCTCCAAAGCAACCACATCTATCGTGTAATGTGACGACCACAACTGAACGTGTCACTCTAAGTGTGGTCTCACCAAAGTCTTAGAAAGCTGCAACATGACATATTGAACATTGAACTCAATACCCTGACCAAATCAAAGCAAGCACACCATATGACTAATTTACCACCTATCTAACTGCATGGCCACTTTCAGAGACCTATTATCTTGAATCACAAGTTCCTTCTATACATCAATGCTGTTCTTCGTACTACTATTAACTGTATACATTTCCATAAGGTTTGATCTCCCAAATTGCAGCACCTTATACTCATCCAGATTAAACTATATCTGCCATTACTCTGCCAATATCTGCAACTGGTATGTATTCCCAGTATCCTTTGAAAAAACTCTGCACTTTACACAAATCTTCTGATCTTTATATCATCTGCAAAAGTTTTCACCTACTCATGTACATGTTAATATAATTCATTTACATACAACAGAAGATAGTAGATATCCTAAAACGGATCTTTGGAGAAAACCATTAGTCACCGACCTCCAGCCGGAAAGGCACCATTCCACTATTATTCTCTGCTTTCTACGGACAACCCAATTGTCAATCCAAGCGGCCAAATCCCCGTGGATTCCACTAATCTTAATTTTCAGAATGAGTCTACCATGTCGGTTCATTTCAAAGCCTTACTGAAGTCCATATAAGCAAATCCTCTGGTTTCCCCTTATCAATCACATTTGAGACCTCCTCAGATCGATCAGTTTAGTTAGTGAGATATGACCTGCCCTGCACAAAGTTATGTTGACTGCACCTAATTAGGTCATGCTTTTCCATACGTGCGTAAATCCTATTCCTAAGAGTTCACTCCATTAGTTTCCCACCACTGATGTGAGACTTATTGGCTGATAGTTTCATGGATTATCACTACTTCTTTTCTTGAATAGGGGACAACATAGCCTATTCACCAATTCTCCGGGATCTCTTAAGTGGTTCGAGAGGACCACTTTCTTAGTCAAAGCTTGAGCAATTGCCTCATGTCCCTCACTCAATAAACTGGATTAGCTATCATCAGGCCTTGGGAAGTTACCTGCATTAATACTCTTCAAGGGATCCAACACCACCACTTCCTTGTTCTTTAATGTTCGAGCCTATAGACATGCTCCACACAAAGCTCCCTATCCTCCATGTCGTTTTATGGAGAGAATGGTGATGCAAAGTATTCACTTTGGAATTTAAACATCTTCTGCCTCCAAGCATAAGTGCCATCCTTTATTCTTGAGAGGTCCTACTTACTCCCGAGAAATACTTTTGTTCTTATTATATGTATAGAATGCTCTGGGACTCTCTTTAACTTGAATTCTCAAGGACATTTCATGGCCCCTGCTCGGTCTCTAGTTTCCTACTTGAGTACTTACCTGCTTTCCAAACAGTATTCACTGGCCCGTAGTATTTTAGGTTCCTAAAAATAACACATGCATCTTTTTCTCTTTTGAAGAAATTCACAGCCACTGTCGCTAATGTTTCAAGTTCTACACTCATTTGTCTTACCGGTAATACTCCTTGTATTGATGCAAACACACGCTACACCATGAGTGCTGTTGTGTTCATTCACCCGTCTCTGCTTGTCCTTTCTTTCTGATTCACTGGTCTTAGCACCAGCCTTCCTGTCAATCTCTTCACTTGTTGTCTTACTGCTGTAATTGCATTCCCTACTACTCGAGTTTAAGACCTCCCATGTCGTAAGAGCGAAGGTTGCAGCGAGGATATTGATTGCTCTCCACAATCGGAGTGATCAGTGCCTCGTTTACAGTTCACCCTGGCAACAGGAGAGCTTCCATTGATCCAAGATCCAAAAAAGCTATGCATCTTGCATCAGTTTCTTCTCCATGTATTCATCTCCCTTATCTTTCTATTCCTTGCAACAGTAGTACGTGCCCCTGGCAGCTCTTCAGAGATTACTATTGTTGAGGTCCTGCTCTTCAGCCTCTTTCCAACTCCCTCTCCTCATTCTGCCGCATCTATAGTGTCTCTGTGTATACCTCCAGGCCCGCAGCATGTGATCCGATCCTCACAACACTCTGGTTCTCATTGACCTGCTCTCTACCTGCATGTGGATCCATTCCCACAGCATTTAAATTCATATTAACCAGAGTCACAGCGCTATCGTTACCGCTGACAGGGAATTTCCGTGCAATTGTCTTCAGATCCTCAATACTATGTTTCCCAGTGACCTACTCTGTTTCTACAGGTGATTCCAGACTCCCATCACCGTGGTTATCACTGACCTGTTTCAGTTCCAGCAGTAACTCCATATGCATATCACTGTTATTACCGCTGATCTTCTGTGTCTATACATTTGCGGCCAGACATAAGGTATTTTGATAAGCACTAACTTGTTCTGTCTTCACAAGTTCATCCACACTTACAGCCGTATTATTATCACCGACTTACGCTGTCACTACATGAGACTGTAAATCCACTTTTGTCATGATTGAAGAAGTGACGCGACTGGTGTTCTCTCGGTAGTACGCCAGCAAGCAGCCCGAATTTTCTCTCCTGCTACTTCTCAGTGTGCCTCCAATTCCCCCTCCTGTCCTGGAGCTGGGAGAGTGATGTATTGGAGATGGCCAAACTTTCCACATGAATGGAACATCACGCTCCCCTTCCCCAAAGGTAACAGATGAAACGACGAACGACTTTGTCTGCGGGCTGCTGTTTGTGTCTGTTCGATCGGAGATTCAGAACGGCTAGGAGATTACCTTCAACGCCGTTCCAGATCTTATGATTTTCAATTCCCAATTGTGTCCCCTCATTGGACTGAGGAGAGCAGCTGCTTTTGGTTTACTCTTTCTTGCTCCTCATGAACCTCTTCACGTGAAACAGGCCTTCACAATATTGTCTCTGCTCCGATGAAAATAACCCGTTTAAATCCAGGCTCTCAGCGAAGCTGAAATGCTCCATTGAACAGAGAAGTGAACAGCACAGGAACAAACACTTCTGCAATATGTCTGTGAAGACAAGTGTACTATTCAAAACCAATCCTATCTGCCTTCACATGGTCCATAACGCTGTACACATTGCCTGTTCTTCCATCTATCTATATGCCTGACAATTTTGCTATCTTATCCAAGTCCACCACCTTCTTTGGCAATCCTTTCCAGACATTTACAACTCTCTCTGTTAAACAAAAACTGTCTCATGCTTATCATTTTAACATGTCCCCCCACCTTAAACCATTGCCCAATAAATTTCCAACCTGGGCAACGAGTCCGGCTAGTTAACCTATCGAAGCCCCTCATCGTTTTATATACTTCTTTCAAATCGCCTCTCAGCTCCAAAACCCGAGCACGAACAATCCAAATTTTGTCAAAAGGCCGTTGGAAACCAGTCGTCTCTGATCCATGTAACATCCTTGTAAAACCTCTTTCCCTGCCTCTCCAAAGCGTTTACATCCTTCCTATGGTGTGGCGACATGAACTGCAAACGATCCTCCAGTTGTGGCCACACCAAAGACACACATGTCAGCGAAGCTACGACAGTGTAAAGATCATCAATGCATAATACCCATTTTCTGAGCACTCCCTTCCTTCCTGACATTGTGTTAAGACATTGATATGAAAGTGAAGTGAGACATGGAAAATCAATGTTTGCAATATCACCCGGTTTTATTCACGTACTTTAGAAATCATTGGGCCAGTGATCGTTCAGTTGAAACAATAACATGAAGCCTGAATTTATGAGATGATAGAAGTCTCCAATCAGAAACACAGATGTTTTCCAGTGTAACATGTTGCTCTTTCTTCCTTCGATTTCACAGACGTACGCAACACACTTGTAAGATGGGGCACACTCCTTTAACCCTCGTTGAAATACCCTTCTCACATGGTACGCTGCTGCAGTAACTCCCTTCTAAAATACAGGAAAATATTGGCGCGAGGAGAGGGAATAAAAAGAAAAACAAAAATTCGTTGATGTTAACTTTCAGATGTGATAGGACATCCACCTGCCACCTGACTCAGATACACAATGCCACAAACACTGCAGATTTTACCCTTGATGTTCGAACCAGACATTCTTGGAATTGTACGGGTGCATATTGCTTGAACTGTGTTCCAATAATTGTTCGTGCAGACCAGAACTGGATGCAGTTCTCCACGTCCAACCTCATATCGGTACAGTCTACTGACAACTGAGAAGTGCGTTCTCATTGTGAGGCATTGTCGTGAGGAATTGTGAGGTACTCAAGCAGCTTGCCTTCATGGAGTGAAAATGCATCGCCAATTTTGGCGAGCATAAGAATGGAATGATCCCAAAGTCAATAACTCTGTAATTATTGACCCAGAGACGTGCTGGGATTTGGAATGCGTTGCTTTGGAAAATGGCAGAGGCTGAATCCACAGGAGGTTTCAAAAGAAAGCTGGATATGGAGTACAATGGAATGAATTTCGATGGGGAATCAAAATAATACTGGCGAATGGAGCTAGATGGACAGCACTTTCCAGCATCAGGACATACACGATCATAATAATGTCCTACTTGAACTGTACAATTTTATGATGATTATGTGACACAGAACTCAACAGGTCTCGGTAAGGAAGGATGCTTCAAGACCGGGATTAAATAAGATTGGTGTCTGTGAGTAGGTACACGACCTCAGAGATCAGAACGTCTTGAGTCATGATCAATAATGCCAGCTCACTAATAAAGCGTGGAAAACAGAATTCCCACTTGGAGAAACTCAGATTCCACGACGTTTTTCAGCCTGCATCCACTTTCAGATACTGGACAAGAAATTGGATGTGCAGAAGGCGGCCGTTTAGCCAGTCAATCTTGCTCTTCGATTTGATGATATGTCAGTGCTGATGTTTGACTGGGGTGGACTTTTTTTTTGTAAAATCACACGACATTAGTTTATAGTCAAACAGGTTAAATTGAAAGTGCGACGGCAGAGCGCTTTCCTTTGTGGCGTATCTCGTGAATTGGATTACAGGACACAGAAGCATTTAGAGCAAAATATCAATATGTCATACACGTATGCAATATATTAACCAAACAGAGATTGCTGTTCAATGTTTTGTCTTTTAGAATGGGGCTGCAGGTTCAGATTCCTTAATATGTAAATCCCAGAACTTCTTTCAAGTTGTATTTCGGAGATAATTAAAGGTTGTAATTAAAAAGAAGTCACCCCATCGGCTTTTATGTGTGCATGTGAGGGAGAGAGATCGTGAGAGAGAGAGTCTGTGTGCATGTATGTGTGAATGGGAGAGAGGGGGAGTGTGTGTGTGTCTGTGTATCTGCACATGTGTGTCGGAAAAAGTGTGTGTATCTGCAAGAAGGTCTGCATATGTTCGAATGTAAAACGGTGTGTGCATCTGGTGGCATGACTGATCTGATCATCTCCACTTCCCTTTCGTACAACACCCGGATAATTGCTCGATTCCCATTCTGACTGAAAAATCTGTCAACCTCACCCATAAACGTACTGAATGAAAATGCACTCTATGCTGAAGAATTTCACCGTTTTAATGCCCTTCAAAAGAAGATAACCTTCTTCGATGCCGACATAAATGGGCTACAATGTATTCAGAGCTGATGCACTCTGGTCCACAATTCTTTTACAACGGTAAACAACATCTCCTGTTCTCCAGTAAATATTTTTTCTAAGAGTCTTTCATGTTTCAGCAAGCTGAGATCTCATTCTTCTCAACTCCCAGCAATATTGTCCTGTCCTACTCAATGTCTTCATAGCTGATGTCAGTTCCGTGATCTTCTCTGGATTGCCTCAAATTCTGCTCCGACTGGAAACAAAGAAATGGCTGAGGAGCTGAATGAATAATTTGCGTCAGTCTTTGCTGTGAAAAGGGTGACTGACATGTTTGGGGGGTTGGGGTAGACAGCAGAAATTAGTACGGTGGCCAGCAACAAGGAGAAGGTGGTGCAAAAAACGGAAAATATGGAAGTGTGCAAATTACTTGATATAGATGGGCTACGTCCCACGGTTCTCAAGCAGATAAGTGAAGAGATAGTGGAGCCTTCAATAGTGATCTCCGTGCTGTCACTAAATTCAGGGAGACTCCTAGAGTACTGGAAGCTTACTCATGTTAAATCCCTGTTTCAGAAGGGAATAGGGACAAAGACGGGAAATTACAGAATGAAAAGCCTGACTTCAGTCAATGGTCAGATTTTAGAATCCATTGTGAAGGGTGGGAATTCTGAATACTTAGAAATGCATCATAAAACAGGCCAAACTCAGTATTGTTTTATCAAGGGGATTTTTAAAAGTTTTGAGGGGACACAGAGAAGGTTAGATCAAGGAGAGCCAATCGATGTGGTCTATCTCCACTTCCAGAAGGGTTTTGATCAGATGCCGAAAAACATAGTACGAAACGGCCGGATGTTGTCAAACGCCAGGTACTAGCACGCATAGAAGATTGACTGTCTGGCAGAACGCAGAGAGTGAGATAAAAATCGAAAAGAAACCCATGGCCAGTGGTTTTCCACAAAGCTCAGTGTTGGGACGACAGCTTTTCACTTCATATATTAGCGATCTACATGAAACAACTAAGAGCATTTTGGCTAAGTTTGCAGATGAGACAATGAGAAGTAAGGGGCTGGTAAAATTGAGGAGACTTGGGGGCGTCAAACAGGTTTTGAGATTAGGAGAGCGGGTAGAAAGATGTGTTATTTTCTAAATGGGCAGAAAAATCGGAAATCTGAAGTTCAAAGGGACTTAGAGTCCTGGTCTATGATCCTCTTCAGGTCAACGTGCAAGTTGAGTCGGTAATCAGAAACGCAAATAGAATTTTGTCAAGTATCTCGAAAGACAAGAACAAAGACGCACGGATGTACATCTGAGGCACTGTAAGTCTGGTCATTCCACAGTTGGAGTATTGTGCACAGGTTTGGACTCCATACCTCAGGTATGATATATTGGCTCTGCAGCGGTCTGGAAGGTGCTCACAAGAGTCATTCGAGGAATGAAAGACTTAATATTTAAGGAAGATTTGCGTACTCTGGGACTGAACTCGATAGAGTTCAGAACCATCACTTATCTGTGATTGAAACTTTCAGAATACTGAAAGTCCAGGACAAAGTGGAATTTGGAAGGGGTTTCCATTGACAGAAATAAAAACGAGGAATCGAGGAGTCAGCCTTTGAGTGAAGGGAAAAACTTTTAGCATGGAGATAAACAGGAACATATAGAGATAAGGAGTTTGGATTTGTGGGATTCATTGCCACAGAAGTTCATGGAGCCAGGTCAATGAGTACATATAAGACTGACATAGTTAGATTCTTGGTTGCGAAGGAGATCAAAGTTTACAGGAAGAAAGTGTGAAAATGGGTTTGAAAACTCGACCAGCCGTGTTTGAATGGCAGAGCACACTCGCTGGGCGAAATGTCCCAATTTCGGCTCCTGTGGTCTTCTGATCTTATGATCTTTCCTCAGATAAGTTGCCCACCGTTACTTATATTATTCCACCTGTACTTCGACGAGTGTCTGGTTCACTCTTAGCAAAACCATCTGACCTTTACATACCAATCTCATGGAACAACTATAAATGTATTTTTGAACAAACCTGGGGGAGCTATTTTCCAATCACACTGTTCAGCGATGTGGTTACACGCATCTGGAGTAGGTACGGACTGAAACCAGGCCTTGCAGCTGGTACATTTCCACTGCAACACTACAGTTGGTTGTCTTTTAGATGCAGCATGTGGATGTGACTACTGAGATGGCAGGGAATAGCTACTTGGCCATCAATACGTATAATAAGAAAAATATCAGGCGTACAATTCCTGCACCCAGTGGGAATTCCACTCAGTTTTTTTCTGAATGGATTTCTTTCTCTTCCAAGATGACACAAACAGTATGTGCTGACGGAATGGACACACATGGGACACACAGATGGCAGCACACATCGAAAGAACACATCAGTTAATTTTCCAAGCCATGCTTCCCATGTTTGCCAAAGCGGAGATTAAAAACCTCTGCAACTAAGACAAAAAGTAAAACTTACCAATTGTGGTGGCTTCCATAAGTACCAGGGTTCCAAGTAGGAATAACAGTGTCGCCCACATCATCGTTGTTGTTATAAGAGAAGAAACGATCATCCTCTCTTTATGGGTTCACGGCTTACGCTGGTGGTATCAATTATTGATACCATGTCGACTGGCTGCACTTTACGTTCTAATAAGGTGTACATCACTAACCCAGACTGACAGTAACTGGAATGAAAAATTGGAAATATCTCCTTAACACTTACATCATAAAGCGAGCAGAGTTAAGGGCCTGAGTAATGAGTAAACTGTCGAGGATTGAAGTCAAATTTTCACAAGTGTGTAGGTACAGGAATAGGCGATTTGGCAAATTGTGTCTGGTCAGCTACTCAGGAAGATCATGTCTTATTTGTCAGACAACTCCATAGGCAAGGCTTGGGACCCTATCCCTTGCTCCTCTGCCACAAAAAAGATCAATCTCACATTTAAATGTAACAATTGAAGTAGCATCGCTCACCATTTGAGGGTGTGAGTTCCAAACTTCCAGAACTGTTTTCGTGTAGTGGTGGGTTCTGTCATCTTTCCTGCATTGCCTGACCCTCGTTCTCAGACTATAATGTGGACATCTCTGGTTGGGGGCTAACACTGAATGCCCAACCCGAGTTGTCTCTGTGAGGATGTGGTGGTGAACTGCCTTCTTGATTCGCAGTAATCCATACGTTGCAGTTTACCCACAATGACCCGAGTGCGCGAATTCCGTGATTTTGTACCAGCACATATTTGACTTCAACATCTTCTTGTGCACATTATTTGTCCTTATATACCTTATGTTTCCCTGTTAGTAATCCAAACCGTTGATGACATCTCCCAATAACCTTCCAGATTCTGTGAGATTTCAAGCCTAAATAAAGAACATAGAACTGTACAAAACAGTAAAGGCATTTTGTCCTCGGTGTTGTGCCAGCCTTTTATCCTACTCTAAACTCAGGCAAACTGACATACCTTTCATTGCACTAATAGAATTAAAATCCCCACTGTGTGGAAACAAACCATTTGGCCAACAGGTCCACGTTGGTCCTCTAAAGAATATCTCACCCAAACCCATGACCCCACACCTCTGAATCTACATTTCCCATGCCTAATATACCTGGCCTACACATCCCTGATCACTATTGGCAATTTAACATGGCCAATTCACCTAACCTGCACATATTTGTGGCTCTGAAAGGAAACCAGAGCACCAGGAGGGCAAGCACGCAGAAAAGGGGAAAACTTGCAAACTCCTCATATACATTCCAGTGAGGATGGTATCTAACCCGGGTCAGTGATGCGGTATAGCAGAAGGGCTAACCACTGATCGAACGTGCCGATGGACTAGTTGGTTAAAAATATATCTGCTTTTATTACCACTACTGACTGTATATTCCACACACCCAGAACTGCCTGTGTGAACAAACCAGCTCTCTCATCTTCTCTGACCACTCCTCCAATGAGCTTAAATGTTCCCCCTCGTGATAGATATTAACGCTATGGACAAAAATCTGTTTATCCATTCTATCAATGGTTCTCAACATACTGTGCAAGAAAATCAAGTCACTTCTCATAAGTCATCGCTCAAATGAGAAAAAGTCATTACTTGCCTCAACCTTCCTTCATAAGATATGCCCTCCAGTCCAGGCAATATCCTGGGAAGTCCTCTCTACACTTTCCGTCAGTCTTTCTTTTAATGAGGTGATCAAACTGAATGCAATGTCCCAAGAGTGGTCTTACCAGGGGTCTATAGAGCTGCAGTATAACCGCGCAGCTGTTCAACTCAACCTCCATGCTAATGAACGTGAACACATCGGACACCTCCTTAATAAACTATCAACTTGGATGGCAACTTTGGTGGATCTATGGACATGGTTCCCTCTCTTCCTCTGCATTGCCAGGAATTCTGTACGTTGCGTTAACATTCAACCTTCCAAAGTGAATCACTTCACACTTTTGCAGGTTGAACTTCACCTCCTACTTATCAGCCAATGTCTCCATCCTTGCAATTTACCGCTGCAATCTACAACGGCCCTCCGTACTATCCACAACACCACCAAACTTGACATCATTGGTGAACTTATGAACCCACCTTCTATTCTTCACTAAAGTCATTGATAAAAATCACGAAGAGCAGAGGTCCCAGAACTTATCCTGGCAGAACACCACTCGTCACCGAAATCCCGGATGTAAACTTTCCATTTACTATCATTCTCCATTTTCTATGTGCAAGCCAATTCTATATCTGGACATCCAGCCTTCTCTTTATCCCGATCCTCCTTATTTTCTGAATAAGCCTAAAATGGAGAATTTTATCCAACGTCTTGTGAAATTCCATATCTACCACACCTCCTGCCCGACCTTTATTAACATGTGTTGTCAAATCCTTAAAGAATTCAATAAGGTTTGTGAGGTATGACCTGCCGCTCACATAGTTATATTGACTATATATAATAAAACTACGTTTTTCATGTAATCATAAATCCCATCTCTCAGAAAAGTCTACAAGATTTTGCCCAGCCCCGACGTAAGATTAGCTAGTCTGTAAATCTCAGAAACATCCGAATATCTTGGCCTGAACACGGGAATAACATTTGCTACATTCCAACGATGTGGCACTAAAGCAGTACTCAGTAATGACACAAAGATCATGGCCAGAGGCAAAGTCTTGCATGGCTTCCTGTAATATCCTAGAGTACATTCTGTTACACAAAGGGATTTATGTACTCTTGCATTTTTCAAAATATTCAGCACAACCTCCTTCCTAACATCAACGGCTCGATTTTTTAATCTGCTTCATGCTGTCACCAGAAACGTCAAGGGCGCCATGTATTGTGAATACTGAATCAAGATATTTATAACTGACTTCCTCTGAGTCCAGGCGCAAGTTCCCTCCACAAGCCCTGATCGGCCCGAACTCATAGTGGACATCCTCTTGTCCCTTTAATAAGTGTTGAGTGCTTTCGAGTTCCCTTTAGTACTAGGCTCTATTGCTTTTTATGGCCCATCTCGTTCTCCTAAGTCCACTCTTCAGGTCTTTGTAAATTTCTGAAATCTTATATGATCATTGCTGGCTCAACCTTAAGTCAACCTCCTTCTCCCTCATGACAAGACTTTCCATCATCCTTGTCACACAAGGTTCTTTCAACCTAACATCCCTTCCTTGACGCAATTGCACAAACCTATCCAGCAATATCAGCTGGAGCTTCCGAAGCAACCTTCACGTTTCTGTCGTGCATTTTCCGGTGAACATCTATTCCCATTTAGGAGCCTCCATTGCAGACTAATAGAATTGTGATCCCCCCCCCCCCCCCCCCCGCGCCCGCCCCAATTACATACCTTCTCAAACTGTTTGTTCCTACATTCTCCACGAGAAACGTAAACGTCTGGGAGTTGTGATCACTGTCGCTGATAAGCACTCCCACTTGCCACATGAAAACCTAGTATGCCTCATTGCCAGACATCAAGTCCAATGTGGCCTCCCCTCTTGCCGACCAATCCACAATTTGAGTCAGGGTTGCTTTCTGAACACATCCCACAAAAACTGCACCATCCAAGCTGTTTGAAATAGTTAGATTCCAATCAATATTATGGATGTTAAAGTCACCCACGATAACAATCCTGCTACTTCTGCACCTTTCCAAAATCTGACTCCCAGTGTCTTCCTCCGTGCCTCTGTTGCTATTGGGGTGACTGCAGAAAACTCCCAATAAAATGACTGCTCTTTTGCTGTTTCTGACTTCCAACCAGACTGACTCTGGAGAAAAACTCTCCTCCACGATCTTCCTTTCTGCAGCTGTGATATTATCACTTATTAGCAATGCCACTCCCCCATCTCTTTTACAGAAAACGTCCATTCTGGTTTGAAACGTCTAAACGAAGGAACATCCAATACCACTCCTGCCTTTTGATATCCAAGTCTCTGTAATGATCACAACATGACAGGTCGAAGTAATGATCTACATTCTGAGTTGCTCACATTTTTTCTTGATACTTGTATTAAAATAGCCACAACTAAACCCATCACAATGACTGCACCTTTGCTCCATCAAGTGCGAGCCCCTTCTCAGAAATCCTCTGCAGGATGTGTCTAGCGCTACACGACCTACAGCACCATCTGTTCCAAGCCCCCTACCTATCTAGTTTGAACCCTCCCAAAGAACTCCAGCAAACCTCACGCAGAGGGTATTATTGTCACTCCAGTTCAGGTGCACCTGCACTTCTTTTACAGGTCCTATCTCTCCAGAATGTATCCAATAGGATTTGGAAATTACTGCATGGAGTCTACTCCACCATTTAATACTGGACAATACGATTCTCATTTTCATTTTTCCGCTTACCCCCCGTAATGTTTGATCCCATGATAACCAAAATCTATCTCTCTTAGTCTTAAAAGTTTTCAACGACGTGACTTCAAGAACCGTCTGTGGCAGTGAATTCCACAGATTCATCAATCTCTGACTGAAGGAATTTCTCCTTGTCTCGGTTCCTAAATGGCTTCTCTTTACTCTCAGGTTGTCTTTTCGTGTTTTATTCGCTCGTACAAATGGAAACATCTTTAAAGTATGCAATCTGACCTGTCCATTCAATATTCCCCGTCGCACTTTTGGGAATCTGAATGCAATTCTTCAAATAGCCATCTCTTTGGCATCCTGTGCGACTGGGAAAAATGATCAGCAGCTTAACCCAGTGAAATGTGAACTGAAATTTGGACAGAGTATCTGAGATGCCAAGGTATTTTGATGGAGCAAACTCGGGAAAGAGCAGAATGTGAGTATGGATGCGAATGATTTAACACACTCACCAATTCGACCTGTCCCGTTCCATATTCATAGGATCGGGGGTTCCATATTCATAAGCAGCTCCAGGGAGTTAAGACGGACCTTGTTCTGAATCTCTTCTTACAATACCTCGCATGTCAGCCAGGAAGTTGTGTCATTGGGAAAAAAAACGTCAGGGAAAGTATTGTGTGGAGCAGCATCCGGTAACAAAAAGTTAAAACCGATGTTCAGAGAGTCGACAATTCAACCAGGCAGCTGTAGTTAGAGAATGAAAGACACACACACAGACACACACACACAGACACACACACACATACACAGACACAGACACACACACACAGACACACACACAGACACACACACACATACACAGACACAGACACACACACACAGACACACACACACATACACAGACACACACACACACACACAGACACACGTGCACACAGATTGAGTGGACTTCGTTTGAGCGGCAAAGAGACGGATGAAGAGAGTGCGATCGAGGCAGAGAGGCACGGACAGTGAAACAGGAAACACGACAAACAGAAAGAAAAGTAGGATGTTTGGCAGAGAAACAAGCGAGAGGGCAATGTGAAAGGGAGTGAATCAGATAGTTCCACATCAAGTGAGAGTGGGACGAGAGAGAGTGAGTGAGACAATGTGCATCACACTGGCAAGCAACATTGAGAGAGATGAAAGAATGATGTATGCATATATCGAAATAAACATAGAAGCAGACAGAGTGAGATTGACAGAAAGAATGACAAAGAAACAGAGTGAAAGGCAAAGAGAGAATGAGTGATAAGAGCTGAAAAGGCACAGGCTTAACATGAGATGGGAAATATGTAAATAGGACCAACGGGGCAACTCTTTCACACATAGGTTGTGAATGATTGGAATGAGCTGTCCAAGGAAGTGGTGCAGGTTTATAATCGTGTAACATTTAAAAGACTTCTGGATGGCTATGTGAATAAGAAATATTCAGAAGAGTGAGGGACAAACAAAAATTGAATTTGCTGGAGACCTCTGCAGGTCTGGCATCATCTGTGAAGAGAAAACAGAGTTTACATTTCATGTTGCGGTACACAGGCATGACGTCGCTTCACATTCAACGCACAGTAGCACCAATGTTTACCAACTAATATCCGCACTGCTTAACTTCTCCAAAGATCCGCAGACAGCAATTCCAAAACAATGACCACTTCTCACGGAAGGACAAGGGCTGAAGATATATGTGGACATTACACCTGCATGTCCCCAATCCAAGCCACTCACAATCCTGACTTTGAAAGATTTTGCCCGTTCCTGCATGGTCAAGATCTTGAAATTCCTTTTGTAACGGTACTATGGAATTTGCCTACAACACATGAAACGTAATATTTCAAAAAGGCACTACTTTCTGAAGTTGCAGTTGCGTATGGAGATAAATACCAAATCCTGGAGTGAATAAAATAAAAGAAACATTTAAACGTCTGGAGCAGTTGAAACTATCAGGGAGAAAGAGGGAGAGACATTGCGAGACATTGAAAGATGGGCAAGCAGAGAGAGAATTAACTCATGAAACCTCAGGATAGACATAGGGAAATATAATCAAAAAATAGATGAAAATACGGTCATGATGGCTTAATCTATTCCACTGATGCCATTCTGTGTGTAGATATTAGGTTTCCACCGAAGGAAACACCAAATATCAGAAAAGGATACGATTGTAACTTGAATCCAAGGTGAAGACTGTCTCGTGTGGTTTGCTTTCGAGAAACATGGTCGAGCTCCAAAATCTAGACTCTGCAAGTGACATCTGATGGAACAAGCTGTTCCCGTAACTCCTTCATTCTTCTAACAGCCCAACACAAATTGAGTATTAGAAGCTAATTTGGAAATGCATAAATTCAGGGAGATCCGGTTGAACACACAGAGTTTGGGCTCAGCCACATTGACCAATAGATTTGCACGGAATGTGTGTTTCTGATCTTGATGGGCAATGGACATATTTCCTTGTCCTCATAATCTAGGAATTGGTCAGTGGGTGACTGATGGCTCTCTGGGAACCAACATCTTTGACTGGGCATTGTGAATGGGGTCAAAAAAGCACAAAGTGAAACACGCAGACCTGCATATATCTTTGGGGACATAGCTTCACAGTTAAGAGTGACAACAGTTGCCCTTCTCTCCTGCAGCCTCAATGAAGCCTCTCCCTTCTGGCTTTGATGGAAGGTGGAATAGGAATCCAGAGTATCATTCCCATTATTCTCAGCGTTTGGAATAGAGACTGACTCGTTGCCCGGCCCCCAGGGACTTTCGCATTGCTCTTATTGACTGACACACAAGCTGAAAAATAGAACCCTTTCACAGACGCGCGGAATTGTGGGATGAGGGACTGCCGTTGCTCTATTCATTATACAATGACCCTCCGTCGGCTGAATATATTAGGACATACCGCTAAAATCAGTAGAATTTGAAACCAGGTCTTCCGTATCAGAGATTAACAAAATGGAAAGTCTCCAGTGGAACTCGGCAGGCCTTTCAGCACCTGTAAACAGACAACTCGCAGTGTCTGCGTGTGTTTTCTCCGAGTTCTCTGATTTCCTTGCACAGTCCAAAGGTATGCAGGAAAGGAGAAGTGGCCATGCTAAACTGCCCATAGTTTTCAGGAACGTGTGGTTTAGGTGTATTGGACGGGGAAAGGGTAGTGTTGCAGGGTAGGGGAATGGTTCGAGATGGGATGGTTTTCGGAGGCTCTGATTGAGCCCGTTGGATCTAATGGCATGTTTCCACACTATCAGGGTTCAATGAAATCAGATTGACTGTTTCGGAGCCACATACTGTTCACGACACCACGGATGCTCTGAAAAAACATTGTGTAACATCTTAATGATGAACTAAGGAGATTCACCACATCTCCTTGGCGATCTCTTTATAAAGTCAAGGTAAAATGAATTTGCACAGGTCTGTCAGGTGTGGACAGGGAAGATTATGCATGGGTGGATTGACATTATTAACTGAAACATGTAGTACATGAAGTAGACGGACAGTTACGAAGATGATCATAAATTGCAGAAGGACCTTAATCAGGCTGAGAAATAACAAAGAGCGGTTAGTTTGGATAAGAGTAACGCCTTGCATTTTGTAAAGTCCAATCAAGATTTTATTTTCATGGTGAAAGTTAAAGCCTTAAGGAGGGTGATGGAACGGAGTGCTCTTGGAGTTCAGGACCACAGTTCCCTGAAAGTGGAGTCACAGGTCGACAGAGCAGTGAATAAGTCTTATCACACACTGGCCTTCATCAGACAGGACGTTGAGTACTGAAATTGAGAAGTTGCTTTGCAGTCGTTGGCGTGGTCGTATCTTGGAGTATGTGCTCAGTTGTGCTCAGCTTGCTACAGAACATTTGTTATTGAACTGCAAAGATTTCAGAATGTGTTTACATGCATGTTGGAAGACTCGACATTCAAAGTTATAGGGAGAGGTTGGACAAGATAGAACATTTTCTTTATACCATAGGAGACTGAGGGGGGATCTCACCGGATTGGATTAGATCATAAGAGGCAAGGACAATTTTTCCCAGTGTTGGGCAATCAAGGACAAGAGGGCATCATTTAAACATTAGATGGGAATGAATAAAAGGGAACACGAAGAGCGATTTTTTTTTATGCAGAGGCTGGTCGGCAGATGGAATTACCACCTAGCAGAATTGGTTCAGGCGAGTACACTAGCAACATTCAAAATGCATTTGGACAAATACATTGGATCGGAAAGGTTTGGAAGGATATGGGCCACGTGCAGGGAAATGGGGTTAGTATGGGTGATCTTTTAGTCGCATTGATCATTTTGGGTGAAAATGGGCTGTCTCCAGGCAGCAGGACACTATGAATCTATAACTATGAAAGAGCAGTCAATGTTAATTTTGATGA
Organism: Chiloscyllium punctatum; assembly: GCF_047496795.1. Lineage (NCBI taxonomy): Eukaryota > Metazoa > Chordata > Chondrichthyes > Orectolobiformes > Hemiscylliidae > Chiloscyllium > Chiloscyllium punctatum. The sequence continues at coordinate 16,914,930 of NC_092789.1, read as the reverse complement.
AACACTGCCCTTATTTTAAAATTGGTTTCATGCTTCCTAGGTATGATGAAGAAATTTCGAAGATGAATCTGGATCTCCCGAAACAAAGAGAGAACAATTCCATTGCACCACATGAGTCCTCCATAACTCGACTTTTACTGTGGAGAATCAATGTGTGAGAATCAGCTGCAGACTAAACTCAAAACACGAACAGAAAATCAGCTGAAACGTCTGGTGGATGGCACAATTGACAGAAATACTTACATTTCAGTGATGTGACGGGAAGGAGTCTCTGACCATTTTGAACAGTTCATCTCTCTGTTAAATATTCGCAACTAACACGGACTTCACTGTCCACAAGGCTCCATTCAGTCTGAGTGTTTAACAAAGTTTGCATTGTCACACAGTAAAGACGAGAAATGATCCAGCACTTCTTTGTAAGCTTGTGTGTTCAATGTTCGGACTGTAATCTGCTGCAATTAAACGCGGTCCAAATGTTGTGAAACTGAAAAGGTAAGTTGTGGATTGTGAGGCAGGAAGTTCGAATTTGGTGTTTGCACAATGCTGGCATGAAAGCATTGCATATCCGTTTTTGTAGATTATGTGCATTTTCTGTTGTTAGAGATTTAGAATGTATATCGGTGAGTAGTAGCCTGAAAATTTGCACGTACACAGAAAGTACCCGAATTGAAATGTGTATCAAAAGGCCGTACAGGCAGCAGGACAATCAGTAGGTTTTTTTTACCAAGACGACAGGCTTTTGAAGTTAGGCAATCAATTTGAACCAGGCACTTAGTTTCCTGAATCCGATAAATTTAAGCCTGATGGTTCTGACAACACAGGACCAATCCGATGTTAAAAATTATAGATATCTCACCAATTGTATAAAAAGAAGGGGGCAGTTGGACAAAGGCGTCAGAGCTGGCTCCCATCTTCCAGAACTCACGGTCGTCAGCTCCAGACAGCAAATGTATAGCCCTCACAGGTCTCTATGATTGAGGTGAAAAACCATCGAAATACCAACGAGCACAGCGACACAACTAGAGAATAATGCTGATGTTGAATCAACAGAGAAGGCAAAAAAAAAAACACCGCGGAAGACATGTAACTTGTTTATAATTGGGTAGATTAATTTTCCAGGATTTCTAAAGGAAGTGGGACCTGTATCAATTGGAACAGAACGCCAAACAAATCTTGTCAGGTTTCTTTAGGAATCTTTTATTAGGTATTATTTTGTAATTAGAAGGGGTTTATTCAGTTTGTTAATAGTTCAGTTTGTTTTTTTACTGTTAGAGTTAGATAAATGAATTGGTACTGGGTGATTTATAAATTAGTGTCAAGGAGTTATTTTGTTTGACTATAAGAATTTGATGAAAAACACTTGACACTACTTCTCACGCTGTGTACATTGCAGTACTGTAGACATTGCATCACGTAGATAATACAGAGTCTGCACAATTCTGAGAGTCCAGGTATCAGTTTTCCTACACAGTAGACATTATATTGCTGTCGATGGCATGCAAGTGCAGACTGCTGAGTGTTCAAATATCAGTTGATATGGTTGTTCAATGTTTTGGAGTATTCCTACTTCCACATATTTCCTGTCATTGTCCCTGGTTTCCTCTAAAATGGAGTTGGGTTTCGGCAGCTGAGCACCAGGTCATGTGCTCAATCGCTTTTATTTTCGTTTCATACTTTTCTCTTCTTGTGCAATTTTTTTTATCATCTTCTATTTCCTTTTATTTGCCTTTCAGTGATGAGCCCTGTGGCGATAAATGGGCCCAGCAGCGCGGACTGGTGACCGTGGCTTCTGCATTGTCGAAACAGTCTGAACGCAGATTCCTTGAGGCTGTGGTCGAGGCGTGTTTGGGCCTCGTACGACACCTGGCGGCCTCGGCCAGGGCTACGTGACCGATGGAAGTCCGAAACCGTCTTGGAGAAGCACCTACGAGAAGAGCAGGAGGAAGGTATTCGACGTTTTGAACCTGCTGCATAATTCACCATGACCATGGCTGATTGCCCAAATCAACAGCCTCATCCTGATTTCTCCCCAAAATCAACAGATTTTTGAAGCATAATTTCCCCTTCATGAATCCATGTTGAATGTGACTGATCCAGCCGCTGGTTCCTAAAAGCTCATCGTGATGGAAGTTTGCCAGATTCTGCACCTGTCAGCACCAGTGGTGTCTGTGTTGGTGAGGTCCAGCGAGGACTCATAGTGGCAATGGAAAGATGGCGCTGAAGAGGAGTGATATTTGTTCCAGTTGCAGTGCCAGGGCATCCGTCGTGCCTGGCCCCTAGGTGCATTGCCCATGAAAGAGCAGTAAAGTTGGAGAGTTTTTTTAATCGAAAGATATGCAGGTTAGGTGAATTGACCATGCTAAATTACCCATATTATTCAGGGATGTGTAGAGAAGCGCATTAGTCAGGGGAAATGTAGTTTAATAGGAGAATGATTCTGGATGCTATACTCTTCAGAAGGTCTGTGTGGACGTTTTGGGCCTACTGGCCTGTTTCTACATGGTAGAGATTCTATGAATTCTCTGATTTCATTTATTCATTTTCGAACATTATATTCTATGTTTTGACATATGTTTCTTTTGCTTTAAAATGGCACGAGAGAGCGGCCTCAGTATAAAATACTTTTCACGACGTTTAGGAACGAGATATCAGTGACAATAAATATATCAATGAATTATTAAATCAACTTCAGACAGCATTCCCACCTCAAAAATCCTCCTGTTATTTTCAAAACAATTCCCACTTCCTCACGGTCATTTCATTTGAGATGACATTCCAATAGCCACATTGTGCTGTTGGTTTAAACAGTATCACCACTTCGACATATTCCAATTATTTTGGACAACATTCCTACTTACACATTTCTTTGTTACTTTTCTGATATTCCAGCTTCCAAATGTTCCCTGTTTTTATTAGACACGATTCCCACTTCCAATTGTTCACTGGTGCGATCAGCAAAATTTGCACTTCCACCTGTCCTCTCTTTTCAGACAATATTCCAGCTTCCACATTTCCCTGTTATTTTGACTGGAGTTGCCACTTCCACATAATGTCTCCTTGTTCATGCAGTGTCCCCACTTCCACACGTTCTCTGTCATTAAAGGCAACATTCCCAGTACCTCATGTTGCTGTTATTTTCTACTGTTTTGTCGAGGTTTTCAAGAGGCCTCTCGTGTCATGTGTTTCGACATTGATCTTTGTTCGGAGCTCCTTATCACTTTTCAGCCTGGGGAGGTCATTGGGTCGAGAGTCCAATGCATTCTGCACACTCCCTATCTCCTAATACAGTACAGGATGTCCACACATTCCTCGTCAAAATGATTGCATGCAACATTGATATCAGCGATTGCCACATCTCCTTTATTCGATGTGCCCTTCTAAAGACAGTTGCCAGCTGCATCGTAACGGAATGGGGGATGAGTGTCATCTTCTGCAGCTGTTAATTAACATTTTTCGTAAGACATTCATTATCACTTGTACATTTAAAATAAAACTAAGAACTGCGTGTGCAGAAGATCTGAAACCAAACTCTTTTGATGAAAACTCGTCAGGATTGAGATATTAACTGCTTTCTTCCCGCAGATTCAATGAGACTTGTACAGTTCCATGAACAATTTCAATCCCCCCAAGTCAAACTGCCTGTTTATACATGCACAAAACTTGTCCTGCGGTTTTGAAATCGATATGCAGCTCTCCCCAACATTTGTTTCTCCTTGCTGTTTCTGAACTTCACTCAAACTGGTTTATGTGGAATCTGGGCTGAGGCGATCTTAGTGGCAGATTCGAACCGGATGTTCAGTGAGGCCAATTTCGATTTTGAGATCATCTCGCTGCCTCTTGTTCGTTCTTCTCAATGGGAATGGTGAGATTGTCATCAGGTTACCCCTCACCGTGAAGGAGTGGAAAGGACAATGCTATGCTTTCCTCCAGACATCCGAGACTGCTTAAAGCTCGATCAGCTGCCGGCGTCTGGTGTCATGGCCTTCACTCCTGGTTTTGGGGAAATAGAGGTCCTGCATGTGTGCTTCCCCACGCAGTAGGAGTTACATGCATATGTGCACAATGCGGGGCGAGGGGTATGTAGGCTAGTTTTTGTAGATACAACGCACGTCCTTAAAAATGACATTCTTTCAGCTTGTCAGCCATTATTCCCTTCCCGATTGCAACTGCATTTTGCCAATTTGACTGATCAAGAACAGGCCTAATTGGAAATATCTCAGGGACCACCATCACTTTCGTTAATTATTTCCTATCCCATTGGCAGGACAGGCACACGATTGTTCGTGGCAGTGTGAGAGAGGTGGGAAAGGAGTAACTCTGGAAATCGTCAAAACTGGCTTCAGAAACACATAAATCTCAATGACAGCAGGTCAGATCGATTAAAGAAAACATTGTGCTGATTGACATCTCCTGCTCTCCCCGGTACACCCTTTGATAAATTAGGTCTCATTGATCATGAAAACAAATTGAAGACTCCACTGAGGGTGAATACGGCACACATCATACTCTTCAATGTCCATCAGCATGAATTTCTCAACTGGCCAAACTTTGACTAAGCAGGTCGAGACAGGAAAGGCCCAAAAGCTAGACTGCAGTAATGGATGACTGAACCGACAGCGGTGATGCATCTTGGTCGAAATGCTTCTATATCAATACACTTGTCACAGATGCAACCCCATAACAGAATCGCCAGGAGTGTCCAGACCACAGTCCTGGTGGAGTTGGAATCCCTTCTATCACAAACATACACTCGATATTTTCATGTCTTTGAATAGCATCCAGCGAATCTAAACTGGTCGTCCAAGAGGAAATGTGAGTTGTCCGCAACAGAAGAAATGCAATCAAGCACAAACATTTAACTCAGACATTTTCAGCATTTTCGCCTGTCAGAGGGTGTGACTCTGTAATACTTCACTGTAATGCCTGTCAACGCTTGACGATTATGTGTATACAAGACTGAGATATGCATTTCTAATCAGTACAGGTTTTAAGAAATATGGGAATACCGTCAGACAGTGATACTAAAGATTGTTAGATAAGTTAGGATTTCATTTATTGACTGAGCAGAGTCATTGGGCCAAATGGCCTTCTTCACATTCTAAGTCTTATGGTGTAAAGATATTCCTGTAGAGAGATGTGTGATCTGCTGTCTGACGAGACAGACTGAAAGGACAAGTCTGGGTCATGTGGAGGAGCTCATCAATTCGAGATCAACCAGGAAATCAAGGTTTAAAGGGCCAGAACGAGGTGAAAAAGGAAACACCAAGTGATAGTAAAGGGTTCCGATTCTGATCCAGAAAGGTCGAATTACGGAGCAAAGAGTTTCTACTTGACTGCTAAGAGTTTGTCGACAGGCACTATTTGTGCTCTTGGTAACAGGGCATTGCTCTGATTCCCCTTAAGGTTCTGGGTCCCGATAGTGCCATCTCTTCTGCCACTAGTTCCCATCTTGTCAATCCAAATGCACCTCGCCTATAGCGGCTGCCATGTTAGAGTGACATGAGTACCATTTTTATTGCAAAATATATCTCTGAGTTGCCGAATTGAAGAACGCGTAATATCGATGCGAGAAACCAACGGAAAGTCTCAGCAGGTCAAAGACAAACATTTAAAATAAAGTAAGAAGCTCGGTGAAAGGCTGCAAATTTCCCAGAGTTCACTGCGAACTGTGTCAGAGACAGAGACATTTTTTTTTCAGCCAGGTATGATTGTGGCAGCAAAGGGCAGCACGGTTCCATCTGCTGGAGAGGCATCACAATCACTGCTTGGAATGGCACAGCAGCAAATTATTGCAGACATTGGATTCATGAGTTTGCGCAGAGACATTCGTCTTCAAAATTTTCAGACACGGAGGCATCATGAAAAAATCGAGGGTCATTAGAATATGCAAAAATGAGCAGAGATGGTTGCAATTTCTTCATTCATATTTATGGAATTTAATAGAAAATACATTGAATGTGGAAGTCGTATAAGATTCAGTCAATTGCACATCACATGCCTCCATCCGCATGGCAATCCATCACTGCGCCCCTCAGAAGAAGCTCTCCTCCTCCCTTGACAAGGGTCTCAGTGAGTATATCATTCCTGAAGAAGGGCTTATGCCCGAAACGTCGATTCTCCTTCTCCTTTGATGCTGCCTGACCTGCTGCGCTTTTCCGGCAACACATTTTTAAGCTTTGATCCCCAGCATCTGCAGTCCTCACTTTCTCCTGCGTCCCTCAGTACCTGGTAACAGTAACCGATCATGTATTCTCCACTTTATCAAAGCAGTCCTCACCGTTCTCGAGTAAATTAATCAATTTTCTGTATTGACTGACTTATTTTTGCCATTTAACGATGACTGCCAAATGAAACTTAGAATGCAGCACATTCAGAACATTATATTATTCTGTGTACAAACCTCATGATACCTTATTTGTCTCAGTTTGAATACCACACATAATTCCTCAACAACAGAATAATGTCAACGCCCGCTCAATGGATTTGAATGCACATTATTTTGTTGATATTAAAATACGATTGTACAGGACATGTACACCCAGTAAATACATCATCATCGTTTCTTGGCAGCTTTGAAAATCACAAATCTGACAAACAATCCATTAGTTGTCATTGATTTATCCAGAAGTATGAATAAAACCATGCTCATTTAATGATGCTTCTGGAGAAATATGGTTCGGTCATGTTACGCCATTCTGCCAAAGGCATTTACTTTAACTTAATATATTTTTAAAAAAATATGATTCCTTTATTCCAAAAATCACAGCGACTGGTCTAAGGCTATTATGAAACGACAGAGTGCCCAGAAAAGATTTCCAAGATATTCTGCCCAAACTCTTCTGGGATAAGGGGAAGCGGGCAGATGGTGGTGTGACTGTGGTTGAGTTATACAGAGAGGCTGGGTAGGCTGGGAAAATTTTAATTGGAGCCCAGGATGTCGGTGAAAATCAAAAGTCTTTTGCCAAGGAATGGGAAGCTCAAAGCAAGAAGGCATAATTTTAAGGCGAGACGGGGAATATTTCCAAGGGATCTGAAGGGAAATCTTTTCGTACAGATTGTGGTTTATATGTGGAATACGCTGACAGATAAAGTGATAGTTGCAGCTACAGCAACAACATTAAGAAGTCATTTAAATAGATGCATAAATAAAAATGTGTTAGAGGGATATGACACAAATATATACTAATGGTAATTGCTTAGTTTTAGGCTCGTTCCACTAAAATAACTTCCCTGGATGTATTTCCGGGAATATCCTCCCTCAGCATAGCTGTAATGCTATCCCTTATCAAAAATGCCACTCCTGCCCATCTTCCCTCCCTTTCTATCCATCTTGTATACTGGAAAATTAAGCTGTATGTCATGCGCATCCCTGAGCCATGTTTCTGTAATTGCAGTGATATCCCAGCCCCATGGTCCCAACCATGTCGTGAGTTCATCTGCCTTCCCTGTTCGGACCCTTGCATTGAAATAAATGTCCTTTAATTTATTCATCCTTTATTGTCCCTGCCTGACCTGACTGTTTGACTCGCTTCTGTTCCAAATTGAACCAGTTTCAGATTGATCTCATTCGTCACTATCTCCCTGGATCCCACGCCCTCACCTTCCGAATATAAATCCTCCCGAGCAGTTCCAGCAAATTTCCCTGCTAATGTATTAGTCCCCTTCCAATTTACGTGCAATCCGTCCTTCTTGTACAGGTCACTTCTTCCCCAAACGAGATTCCAATGATCCAAAAATTTGAATCCTTCTCCCACAAACCAGCTCCTCAGACATGCATCCATCTGCTCTATCCTCCTATTCCTGTGCGGAACAGCTCGTAGCACCCGGAGTAATCCAGATATTACATGTCTCGTGGACCTCCTTTTTTAAATTTCTATGTAATCTGCACCCAGAATCTCAACCTTTAAACTTCCTATGTCGTTGGTTCCAATGGGGTCAATGAACTCTTTCTGGTCCCAATTCCCCGTGAGAAAATTCTGCACCATCTCTAAGACATCCTTGATCATGGCACCAAGGAAGCAATGCAGCATTCTACTTTTTCACTGCTGGCCACAGAAACATCTGTCCGTAACTCGGACGAGAGAATTTCCAAACACGGTTGATCTCATGGAGCCACACGTACCCCTCGCTGCATTCGAGCCTGTCTCTATATCAGAAACTTGGCTGTTACTGCGACGTTCCCCTGGGAATCCATCACCCCCTACATTTTCCAAAACAGCATACCTACTGGAAATGGGTATAACCACACAAGACTCCTGCACTCGCTGCCTATCTCACTTTACTTTCCTGGAGTTACCCCATCTATGTGATTGCATCTGAGACTTCACCCCTTCCTATAACTGCCATCCATCACATACCATTGCTGTTGCAAATTCCTCATTGCTTCTAACTGTCTCCCAAACCGATCCATTCGATCTGAAAAGATTGGCCGCCAACAGCATTTTCCCGTGCTTTACACTGACAGTTATGGCAAAAAATGCAAGATTTATGGACATAAATAACGTTCAAAATTACTTCTGTCTGTAATACTGAAAGAAATGTAAACTCACCCAACTTTGTCAGAAATGTTAATTACGGCCAATAAAAATATTCACAGTCCTGAACAATGAAGATTGCATATTGGCGGGGCGCATGCGCATATTACTTAATGACATTGTACAGGCCAATTTGGGAATGGCAGGGATGGATGCAAGGTCGATAAAACACAATATTTAATATTGTTTAATAATTAGTTCCCTTCGATGTCAGACCATTTTTACAATCGGAATGTTGCGGTTCAGAGATTAATTAAATGGTCGGTGGTTGACATTTGTGCAAAGTGCCCTGTGTTTGATAATTCCAGCGGTTGCTGCGTGTTTGTGTCGATCACGGATAGTGCCAGTGAATATGGACTTCCTTCTGCATTAAATAGCATCTGGTTCTGCATTTGACCAAGAGTTTCTCCCATCTCTCACTGTCAGATTCATGAATGTATATAACTGTGGGATTCTGTTGCTGGACATGTACTGATCGCGAGATTCATTCTGTCTCTGAATCATATTCTCTGTTAGCGTGTATTTTGTAGTTCAAATTCTCCTGTCATGTACGCAAGTTTGAGATTCACTCAGCACTCAAGTAACTCTTATATCTTGCATGCTTGATGAATTATGTCCATACGTTTAATTTTCCTGGAAGGGACTTGAATTCCATCTTCACTACTTCAATACAAATGGGAGAAGTGAAAAAACAAAATTAGTGTCGGGAAATGACAGGATAATGCAAAAGTTACCCAAACTAAAGAAAATTAAAGCAGAGGTTACAATCTGGGTTACTGTGTCTTGCCCTCGTCACTTTTTACAAGATACTCAATATCTATCAGATTATGCGTGAATTCTGCCAGATTTCGCAAAATTGATTCGATAATGGCTGGTATCACTCGGTTCAAAACCATCTTGTTCCAGCAAATGATCCTGGATTAAAGCGACTAGTTCATTGGATTTGCAGAAATGTCGATTCAGTCCCATTTCCGTGTGAAAACACTTATGAAACTTGTCACTGGAATTTGCAGAGCTGGGAGTTGCTTCTCAGGGGATTGTTTCCGACTGCAATCCCTAATTCAAACGAAAACTCACCATGTCTGTTTCCGATGAAAAATCTTGATGGGCATGACAAATTCCAATAACCGGGATGATTTTCAATTTGAAAATCTAATTCCAGTGTCATGTTTTCATTATTTCAATAAACTCATTCGACTTGCCTGCCAGTGAATTGAATCTTAAACGCCCATGGTACAGACCGGGTTCCTAACCACTGTGAGAACGAGGAGCAGACATTGAATCTTTGAAATTTTGGCGTTTCGATCAGATATTGAATCTTCCATTTGCTAATGAAGGGTTGGCCCAGTCCATTCAGATATTTATCTGCACTTATGGGACTGATCAGCTGTGTTTGCCTTCAGTTCATTTAAATCTCTGGGTTTCAAAACCTGGTAAATACCGACACACTCCCCTTCCCCACCACCCCCCGACAATAGTGACACACACAGAGAAAACTCCCTGTAAATGTTAACACAGACCCTGAGAATGTCTTGTAAATACCAGCACACTCCCCAATTCCAACAGTAAATTTCAAAGTGCTCCGCAATGTTCTGAAGCAACATTGACACACTCACTGGGACCCCAGAAAATATCAACACACTAATCAGAAACCCATTGGAAATATCAACGATTTCCCTGTGGACCCCGTTCAAATGCTGTCACATTCCCCGGGTCCCCTCTGTGAACACTGCCACAATCTCCAGGATCCACCCCTTAAATACTGACACACTCCATTGAGCCCCCTGTAAATACTGATCCACTCCCTGTGACACCCTGCTAAATGCAGACACATTCCCCAGAACAGCCCAGTAAATACCGACACACACCCCCAATACCCAGAATTTAACACAGACACTCTATGGGACCTCACCGTCAACACAGACACACACACCGGGAACAAAATAAATATCGTCATACGACCTGCAAATATTGATACAGTCGCTTCTGCCCGCCTCTCTACCCGCTCTCTCTCTCTTTCTATGGGCCCATTTATTCTCGGTCTGTCTCTCTCTGCCCCTCCCACTCTCTGTACCCTCCTATTCTCTCCCTCGGTCACCCTCCCACCCGCTATCACTATCCCCCTCCATTCTCTCATTCTATCCTACACTCTCTCCCTCTCTACACCCTCCCACTATCTCTCAACGCCCCCAACTCTCTCTACCACCAAACTCTCTCCATCCCCCCACTGTTTTACTCTCTTTACACCCCTCCTAGTCCCTGACTCTACACCCCACTCCTTCCCTTTCTATACACCATCCCACTCTCTCTGTCCCCTTCACGCTCTCTATTTAACCACCCCCACTCCCACACACTCTCTCTCGACACTCTCACTTTCTATCTCTCCAGTACACTGTCTCTCTCTTTCCCTCTTCGCCTCGCACTCACTCTTGACTCCCTATGTCTCCCTGTCCCGACCCCTTCCCTGTCTCTTCCCCTCCTCCCCTGTCTCTCTTTGTCTCTTGCCATCCCACTCTCTTTATACATCCTTACATCTCTCTGCCCCCTCTCTACTATCTGTCGACTATATTTCTCTCTTCACTTCCCTCTCTGTCTCTACACCCTCCCATTCTCTCTCATCCCCTTCCATCTCCCTCCTTGTACGACCTTCCCACTCTCTTTCCCTACCGCATTTCCTCTTTCTTTCACTCTTCACCCTCACACTCTCTCACTACGCCTCCCACCCTCTCAGTCTCCATACCGCCTGTGTCTCTCCCTCCCTCTGTCTCATTCAACCCCACTCCCTCTCGCTCTCTCTTACCAAGCCCCCACTCTGGGTCTCTATACCACTCTTTCCCTCGCAACACCTCCACTCTGTCTACCACAACCCAATCTCTCTCCACACCACTCACTTTGTACACACCTCCCACTTTCACACTCTGTAACTCCACACACTCTCTCGTTCAACCTCTTTCACACTCTCTCTCCCTTTCCCCCTTTCTCTGCTACACTTTCTCTCTCTCTACTACTCTCACATTCGCTCCCTAACCCTCTCCCAAGCTTCCGCTCTATACCACCAATCTCTCTCGACCTGCTCCCATTTTCTCTCCCTTTACCCCCTCATATTGCTTCTTTCTCTACGCACACTTGCTACGCACTCTCTACCCCATTCCCCCTCTCTCTACTGTCGATCACACACTCAAGCACACTCACACTCTCTCTCCCTAATCTCACTCTCTCACCTCCTCCCACACGGTCTCTCTACCAGATTCCACTATCTCACTGTTTACCCCACACTCGCTCTACCCCTCTCCCACTCACTACATCCCTCCCTCCCGCTCTACCCCATTCTGTCTTTAACCCTCCAACTCTATCCCTTCACATTTTCTATCCATTTACACCTATCCACTCTTTCTCTCTAAACCCCTCCTGCCCTCTATCACTCTAACCCACTCCCTCGCTCTCTCTAACGCCTGCCACTTTCTCTCTCTACCCCACTCCCTTCGCCCATTCCCAATCTCACTCACCCCACACTCTCTCCATCAGCTTCCACTGTATCTCCATACTCCACTCCTTCTCTACCCCTCCCTTTCTTTCTTTTCACACTCTGTCTCTTCGCATCCGACTATCTCTCTCTGTCTTCACCATTTGCACTCTCTCTCATCCCTCCAAGACTCTCGCTCCATCCCTCCCTACCACTCTGTCTATTCCCCCACTGTCTCTCTTTACCCTTCCTCTCTCTTCCCCTCCCTCTCTGTACTACCCGCCCACTATATATCTTTCTCTTTCTCTACCACTCTCTCTGTCTTCACCGTTCGCACTCTCTCTCTCTCGTTCCCTCTAATTCTCTCAACATCCTTCAGTCCCACTCTCTCACTTCCCTCTGCCACGCTTTCTATCCACTTCCTCCCTTCCTCTCTCTCTTCCACGGTCTTTCTCTGCTACCCGCCCATTATATACCCTTCTCCTTCCCTCCTGCTCACTTCCCATCCCTCCCAATTGTCCCTCTTTCTGCACTCTGCCACTCTTTCTATATGCCACATTTCAACTCTCTTTCTCTCTCCCCCACACTATCCCTACTCCCTTCGTCTCGCTCTACACCACTCACATTCACTTCCTTCCCGTCCTTATCTCTCCATCTTTTTCACTTCCCCTCTGACAATCTCTGTCTCTTTACGCACCTCCATCTATCTCTCTCTCCATCCCATACCTCTCTCTCTTTCACACTTCTACCCGCTCACTATCTCTCGGTTTACTACCCTCCTTGCCTCTCTCTACCCCCTTCCTCCTTCTCTCTCTCTACTACCCGCCCATTGTTTCTCTCTTTTCCCCTCCCACATTCTCCACCAACTCCCATTCTCTCTCTTCCTCTCCCATTTTCCTCTCTCTGCACTCTCCCACTCACTCTGTCTACAACACATCCCCTCTCTCTTTCTCTTCCTCCTCCCACTATCTCTCGATTTTCTCCCTCTCTCTCTTTATACTTCCACACTCTTTCTCTCAATTCGCTCCAGCTCTCTCGCTCACTTCTTCCCTCCCACTCTGTATCATACGACTTCCCTCCCGGTCCCACTCTCTACCCCCTCGCTCCTCTCTCTACACCCGCCCAATCTCTCACTCTTTACAAGCTCTCTCATATATATACACGCGCTCCTATCGCTCTGTATCTCTCTCTGTGGCGGACCCCCTCTCTCAACCCCTTCCCAGTCTCTCTCACTCCCTCCATCTCTCTTCCCCACAACCCGTCTCTCTCTCTAGCCCTCTCTAACTCTCTCACGCTACCTCCTACCACTTTCTCAAAACTTCCCATTCTCTCTCCATTTAACCATCTGACTGCTTCTGTTTCGACCCAGTCCAACTCCCTCTACTCAAATCTCTGTACCAACCACACACTCTGTCTCCGCTTATCTCTCTCTCTCCAAACGCTCCGACTCTCACTCTACTAGCTCCCACAATCTTTCTCCCTTTCTCCCACCCCTTCACTCCACTACACTCCGTCGCATTTCCTCTCTCTCGACCACCACGCATTCTCACTCTCCAGCCCCTCTCACTCTCTCTCTACCACACATTCTCTTTCTACCCCTCCCACTGTCTCTGTCCCTCTAACGCCCTCCCAATCTGTCTTTCCATCTCCCTCTCCCTGTCTCTACACCCCTTAGTGGGCGGCACGGTGGCACAGTGGTTAGCACTGCTGCCTCACAGCGCTGGAGACCCGGGTTCAATTCAGGCCTCAGGCGACTGACTGTGTGGGGTTTGCACGTTCTCCCCGTGTCTGCGTGGGTTTTCTCTGGGTGCTCCGGTTTTCTCCCACAGTCCAAAGATGTGCAGGTCAGGTGAATTGGCCATGCTAAAATTGCCCATAGAGTTAGGTAAGGGGTAGATGTAGATGTAGATGTCGGGGTATGGGTGGGTTACGCTTCGGCGGGGCGGTGTGGACTTGTTGGGCCTAAGGTCCTGTTTCCACACTGTAACTAATCTTATCCAATCTTCCCACTCACTAACCCTGTCACCCTCTCTCTAACCCTCCCATTCTTTCCCTCTTTACCCCTCCGATTCTATGTTATTTTACACCCCTAACACTCTCTCTAACCCCCTCCCGTTCTTACTCTCCCTCTAACAAATTTCCTCACTTTCGCTACCGCGTCCCATTCTCTCCCTATATCCATTCCCACTTTCTCTCCCTCCTATTGTCTCTCTCTCACTCCCCCACTTCATGTCTTTTTCTCTCTTTCCCCAATCTCTCAGATTTCCCCTCCAACTCTCTCTGTATTCCAGCTCGCACTCTCTTTCACCCTTCCCCTCCAATCGTCTCTGTCTAACCCCTCCTCTATCAACCTCTCTCCCACTCCTTGTCTACTCCATTCAAGTCTATCTCTCTCTCCACTCCACACCTTCTCATTCGCTACCATTCTCCCACACTGTCTCTCTTACACCCTCGCGTCCTCTCACTCCCCTACCCTCCACGGTCTCTTTCCCTAAACCCTCCCACTCTCTCACCCCATCCCATTCTTTCTGTGCACATCCCTCCCTCTCTCTCTCTTTACCGTTCTCCCACTCTGGACCCTCCACTCCACTGCCTCTCTCTATCTAAACCTCTCACACTTTCTATCTCTTCCTCTCCCATTCCCTGTCCCTTTACTCCGTCTTACTGCCTCTCACACTATCGACCACACCCTAACTCTCTACTGTCACCGACTCTCTCTCTACCCCACTCCCACATTCTCTCTCCCTCTCCCACACTCTCATTCTAAACCCTACCCATTCTGTCTCTCTTCCAGCTCCTAGTATCTCTCTCGCTTCGCCACTACCCTCTCTCAACTCTACTCCCTCCCACTTTCTCTCTCGACGCCAACTCCTATCATTCTCCACCCCTCACACTCTTTCTCTGACCCCACTCTCTCTCTACCCCTATTCTGCGCTCTCAAACCCGCCACTCTGTCTCTGCCCCCTTACCTGTTCTCACTGTCCTACCCTCCCACTGTCGCTGTTTCTCTAAAACCCTTCCACTCGCTCTTTCTTCCTCTCACACATTCTCTCTTCCCGTCTCCCACTCACTCCCCCCTCCCTCTCTCTCTAACCCACTCTCTGTCTCTCTCGCTCCTTCATTTTACCTAACTCTCCAACTCTTTCTCTCTCCCCTCCATTCTCTCTGGCCGTCTAACACATTCCCTACACTCTCTACTTTGTCCCACTCTCTCTATTTACCCCACTCCCACTCTCTGTCACTCTCCCACAGTCTCTCCATCACGCCCTCCTACAACCCTTTTATCACATCTCACTATCTCTCTCTTTGGCTCCACTCCCTCCCTTTCTCTCTACCCCACGTCACTTCCCCTCCCATTGTTTGTCTTACTCGCTTTCACTCTCTTCTCGCCTCCGATTCTCTCTCACTCGCCCTTCCCCCTATCTTCGCCACCCATGATTTTTCTTTCTTTCTTACCACTGCCATTCACACACTCTCTGCATTGTCTCCCTCCCTCTCTCTCTACTCCTATCCCACTACCTCTCTTTCCTTTTGCATCCTCGTCTCTCACTGTCTACCCTTGTGCTGTCTTTTCTCCCTTCCTAATTCCGCTCTCACTCTCCCCCTCCCGCTCTCTCTCCTCCCCTCGCACTCTACTTTTGTATCTTCCCATTCCAACTGTCTCACTGTCTACTGCATCATTCTCCCTAAATCTCGCACCTCCGTTCCTCTCTGTCAACCCCTCCCGCTCTGTCATCCCTTCCCACACTCTCCCTCTTCATGTCTTCCCCCAATCATCCACGCACTCTCTCTATCCCCTACCACCATCTCTCTACTCCCATCCAACTATATCTCTCCCTTCACCTCCCAGTCTCTCTCTGTCAACACTGCTCATACCCTCCCTCTCAGCCCTCATTCCTCTCCCTTTCTCTTGCCCCTCCCACCATCTCTCTCACTTTACCTTTCTCTCTCTAGCCCACTTGGTCTCGTTTTCTACCTACTCCCTCCCATTCTTTCTACTCCCATCCATTCTATCTGCCCAATCTCTCTCTCACGCTAGGCTCTCCTACTCTCTGTCTTTCGATACTCATCTCTCTCTCTCTCTCTCCAGCCACCCCCCCCTCCCTATCTCTCTACTTCCCTCCCTCTAACTCTCTTTCTCCGCTCCCACTCTCGTTCTCTACCAACTACAACTGTCTCTCCAGGGTTGTCTCTTCTCGCTCCCACTTTTTTCTGTCGCCATACCCTCCCTCTGTATCTCCCTCCACCCACCTCTATCCATCTTCCCATCACACTCTCTCTCCAAATTTCTCTCAATACCTCCTCCCATTAACTCTCTCTCACATATTCCCACCCTTGCTCTCTGTCACTTCCCACTCTCCCTGTCAAACACCTCCCACTCACTGTCTCCAGAAAACCGATCTGTACCTCACACACACTCTCTCTTTAGCCCAATCCCAAACTTTCTATCTTCCCCTTGGAATCTTTCTCTCAGCCACACTCCCGCCCACACTGTCTCTATCTCTCTCTACCTGAACTCTATCTCTAGCGCTCGGCCACTCTCTCTCTGCAACCCTCCCAATCTCTCAAACCCTTCTCAATCTCTCTCTGTCTACCGTGCCTGTTCTTTCCGTCTAAAGCCCTTTGACTCTCTCTCACAACACCCTTCCTACCCGCGCTCCAAACGTCTCCCTCTCTCTTGCTACCCCATTCCGTCTCTCTTGTCCATGCCTGCAATCACTCTAACCCGTTCCACTCTCTATCTCTCTCTACCCCGAACTCTCTCTACCGCTCTCCCACTTTCTCTCAAACCCTCCCAATCTCTCTATCACCTCGCAATCTCTCGCTATCGACCCGCTCACATTCTCTCCCTCAAAACACCTTCCAATCTCTCTCTACACCCCTCCCACTTGCCATCTCCAATCGCCTCGCTCTCTCTTGCTACCTCATTCAGTTTCTCTACCACACGCCGATACTCTCTCTACCCCATTCCACTCTTCAACATTTCCACACTCTCTCCCACTCTGCCTCTGTCTCTCTACCCCGAACTGTATCTTGAAATGTCTCCCAATCTCTCTCTCTCCCCATCTCTAAAGCTACCAATCTGTTTGGCTCTCACCCCTCCCAATCTCTCTCTCTCTCTCCACCCCTCCTACTCCTCTGTCTGCACATTTTCCCGTTTCTCTCAAACTCCCTCTCTCTCTGTCACACTCCCATTGTCTCTCTAAAGCTTTCCCATTCCCTTTCGAACCCATAGTCTATCTCTACTACACTCCATATCTCTCTATTTCTCAATCTCTCTAACCCCGCTCTCTCCCTCGTACCCACCCTCCCTCTCTCTCTACCCCCCTCCAAATATCCTTCTCCCTCTCCCCTTCCCACTATCTCCCTGTCTTTCTTCACCATCCCTCTTTCTCTGTACGGCACTTCTTCTCTCTCTTTCTCTCCCCCACAAAAGATCTCTCTCCCAAACCCACTCCTACTTCCTCTCTATCTCTCTCCATCCCTCTCTCTCTTCCGATCCCACTCTCTATCTGTCTACCGAGCTCACACGCTGTCTCTTCACCCCTACAACGCTGTCATGGAAACCGACTGGCGCTCTCTCTTTCTTCCCTTCCATCTCTCTGTTTGACTGCTTCCCCCACTCAGTCTCTCTTTACATCGTATCTTATCTCTCTCTCTTATCCTTCCCTCAATCTGTCTCCCTACCGACTCTCCTTCTAACACCTCCCACACTCGCTCTATTCACTCCCCTTTCTCTCTTGCCCGCATGCAGCCTCTCTCTCTACTCCATCCCAGTCTATCTCATCTCTTGCTGCTCTCTCTCCCAACTCCCCTTTCTCTACCCATCCCCCTTTCTCAGTTTACCCCACTCCCGCATCCTTCTGTCTCCCTAATCCCCTCCATCTGTTTCACACACCATTTTTCTCCACCTCTTTCACTTTGTCTATCTCCCCCCCGACTATCTTTCTTTTCCCGTCCCACTCTCTCTACCGACTCCATCTCGCTGTCATTCTCTCTTCTCCCACCCACTCTGTCTGTCTCGAATCCTTCCTACTGCACCTCTCTTTCTCCTACCTCCCTCTCTCTCTAACCCGCCCACTCTCTCTCTTTCTGTCTTCTCCCCTCCCATTTTCTCTCCCCTCCCTCTCTCTCTACATCCTCCCTGTATCTCTCTCTTTCATTCCCTCCTTCTCTCTCTCTCTGAAGCCTCCCAATCTCGCAAAAAACTTATCCCACTTACTGTCCCCATACACTCCCTCACTACCCCACTCTCTATCTAACCCCTCGCGCACTCGCTCCAGTTTACTCTCTATTTACACAACTTTCCCTCTCTACATCAATCTCATTTTCTCTACTCCCTTGCAGTCTCCGTCTCTGCCACACTCCCTACCACACTGTCTCTCTCTCTCTCTACCCCCGACCGCCATCCCTAACTCTCTATTCCACATACTCTCTACCGCTCTCTTAAGCTCTGTTTACACTGCTCACACACTATCTGTCGTTCTCCCAATCTCTCGCTCTCTCTTTACACAGACACACACACATACATACACAAACACTCTCCCTTGCATTCTTTCTCTGTCCAACCCCTTCCACTCTCTGACTCTCAACCCCTTCCGACTCTCTCTATCTAGCACCTGCCACTGTCTCTCTTAAAACTACCTCACTCACCCTCTCCACCCTTCCCCTCTGTCTCTATCCCACTCTCTTTCTCTCTCACTGCCCCTCGCGCGTCTCTCCCCACCCAACTCTATCAAACGCTTTCACCATCTCTACCACAATCTTGCTCTCTTTCTCCCTACCCTCTTACACTCTACCTCTCTACAACACTACCCTCCTAGTCTTTCTCTCTCTCTCCTCCCGAACTCTCTCTTCAACACTCTTCCAAACTCTCTCTCTAATCTCCTCGCTCTGTCTCTCTACCTCCCTCGCATATTTTCTCTGTCTACCCCCTCACACTCTGTCTCTAAACCCCTCCCAGTCTCACTCTCACAACCCCGTCCCATTTATTTTCTCCACCTTCCCATTACTGAAAATCACACCTTCCCTCACTACCCCACTCCCACTCTCTCTCTATCACCTTCCTCTCACTCCAGCACCTTCCACTCTTTGTTATATGCCATCCCAATCTCTCTCTCTCTAACCCTGAAGTCTATCTTCTTCTATCCCAATCTCTGTCCCCTACCACTCTCTCCCTCGACCCCTCTCCACTCTCCAACCTCCCACTCTGTCTCACTCCCAGTCTCTTCCTACCCCATACCACTACCTATCACCACTCCAATCCCTTGCTCTCTTTCTCTTGTCCACTCGCACTCACTCCCTCACAATTCACCCACTCTCTCCAGCGAAATCCCTCTCTCTTTCTTTCTTCTCCATCTCATTCTCTCTTCTCTCTCGATTTGTTTCTACCCCTTCCCATTCTCTCTTTCACTCCCTCTCTCGTTCTTACTCCTCCTAATCTCTCTGCCTACCCGCTCTCTCACTACTCCATTCCTCACTTTATCACTAATCCTCCCACTATCTATCACTGCTGCTCCCACTATCTTTCTCCTCCCATCCGACTGTCTCTCTTCAAGTGTGTCTCTGCACTCTCTCTGTCTGTCTATCTATCTGTCTACACTCACCCCTCTCTCTAACCTCTTACCACTCTCCCTCTCTCTGTACTACCTCCTACTCTCTATGCTTCTCTCATGCGATGCCCTTTCTAGCAACTCCAACTCTCCATGTCCCCATCTCATACTCTCTGTATGATGTGTTTACACTCACCCTCTTTACACCCAACACTCGCACTAACCCCACTGTCTCTCTATCCCCTCACTCCGTCTCGCTAGTCCCCTCCCTCGCTATCTCCCTCTCTCTCTCTTTCTTACCCATACCACTTTCTCTACTCCACACCCTCTCACTGTCTTTCCTTCGAACCCCCCCTCTCTTTTTCGCTCCATCCACTCCCTCTCTTTCTCTATTCCCAAAACAACCTCTCCCTCTACCGCATTTAGGAACTCTCTCTCTTTGTGTCGATCCACCACTCGCTCTCTCTTCCATTCCCACTCCCTCTGTCAACCGATCTCGCTCTCTCTCTCTTCTTCCCTCCAACACTGTCTCCCGAAACACCTCCCACCTCTATTTTTCCCCAGCTCAGTGTATCCCTCAACCCCGAATCCTGTCCCACTATTTAGACCCTTCTTTCGTACGTCTCGCAACACCCTCCCACTCTCGCTCTGTCCCAATCAATTTCTCTCTCTAGCCCCTGCCACTGTCTCTATCCGCTCCCTTTTCCTCTCCTCTCCACTCTCATTCTATGTCTCTACATCCTCCCACACTCCCTAACCTCGTCCCACTCTATCTCTCTACCCCACACCCTCTCGCAATCTTCCCCCTCCGTCGACCTCTTTATCTCCCCCACCCCCCCCCCCGCGCGCACACATATACTCTCTATATCCACTCCATCTCTCTCTCCTTCGTTCTCTTTCTACCCCCAATTCTGGCTGTCTCTGTTGACTCCCACTGCATTCTCTCTAACAACATCCCTCTCTCTCCCACTCCCACTCTTTCTCTCTGTATCTCTACTGCCTCCCACTCTCTTCCTCTCTCACCACTCTCTCTGTTTCTAAACCCATCCGACTCTCTCTACCATCTCTAATACTCTATCTCTCAAACCTCTCCCAATCACTCTCTCCACCCCTCTACCACACTGCCTCTCTCTCTACCCCCATACAGTCTCTACACCGCCCCTTTCTATCTATCCCACTCTCCCTCTCTACTCCAATCCCACTCTCTAACTCTACACTTTGCACTCTCTCTCTGCCACACTCCCTCCCACTCTGTCTCACTCTGTCCCTCCCACTGTCTCTTTCTACCTCTCTCCCACTCTCTCTTTATTCCTCTCCCACTCTCTCTACATCCATCCCTCACTCTCTCTAACCTGTTGCTTTCTCTCCCTGCCTCCCCTCTCTCTCTGATCCCCTTCAACTTCAACTCTCTTTATCAACCCCTCTCACTCGCTCTCTCCAGCCACCTCCGCTCCATCTACTCCACTCTCTCTCGCTACCCCACTCCCACTCTCTCCACCCCCTTCCAATCTCTGACTTCCTCATTCCCTCCTACTTTGCCTCTCTCTCTCGAGCCCCGAAATCTATCTCTGCATCTCTCTCACACTCTCTCTCTGTCAACCAAGCTCTCACCCTTTCTCTCTCACTCCCCTCCAACATCGTGTCTCTCTAACGCCCTCCCATTCTCTGTTCCCCTCCTCTGCCTCTTTTTTCCGTCACCCTCCCATTCAAACTCTCTCTACCCTATCTCTGTCTCTCTAGCCCTTCCTTATCTCTGTCTGTCGACCCACTCTCACTCTCTCTTTGTCCCACTCCCTCTTCCTCTCAGCCCTCCCACACTCTCTTTCTAATCCCTGATACTCTCTCTCCACTCCCCATTTCTTTCTTGCCCACTCCCACTCTCTCTTTACCCTCCATTCTCCCTACCCAACTCGCATTCTCTCTCTCCCATATCCACCCTCTCTCTCTACCCTCTTCCACGACCTCTCTCCTGCATTGCTCATCTTCCCATCATCCCTCTCTCTGCCTACCCTCTCCCATATTTTGACACTTCCACTATCTCCATCACAATTTCTCTCGTTTCCCTCCCCTTCGACTATCTATCTCTCTTCCCCAACTGTCTCTCTACCCACTCGAACACTCCTCCTCGTTCTCTCTTCTCCCCCCTCTCTGTCTCCAATCCCTCCCTCTACATCTCACTCTACCCAACGCCAACCCTCTCTCCCCTCCTCCCTCTCTAAACCCTCCCACCATCTCTCTGTCAGCCCCTCCCTCAATCAACCTCCTCCCACTCTCTTTCAATCCCCTCCCCTCTCTCTATCCCCTCGCACAGTCTGTCCCCTGCTCCCTCTGTATCGACGTCACTCTTGCTCTCTCTCCCAATCCCATTCATTCTCTATATCCTTGCACACTCTCTCTGCCACACTGCCTCCCACACTGTTTCTCACTGGCACAGAACTGTCTCTCTCTCCTTCTACCTCTCTCCCAGTCTCTCTCCACACCCTTCCCAAAATCTCTCTCTACCCCCTTGCATTCTTCTATTTTTCTATGCTCCTCCTACTTTCACTCTCTCTATCCGCGTTGCACTCTCTCTCACATCCTCCCACTCATTGTCTATAACGTCCAATCTCTACCTACCACATTCTATCTTTCGACCCACTCCCAATCTCTCCATACCCCTTCCAAATTTTGACTGCCATACTCCCACTCACTCTGTCTCTACCTCTATCTTTCTACCCCCAACTCACTTTTCCTCTCTCCAACTCATCCCCTCTACCTCTCCCGCTCTCCCTCTACCCCTCTTCACTGTCTCACCACACACTGTTTCTCTCTCTGCGCCCTCTCACCGAGTCTCTCCCTCTATACCCCTGCCTCTCCCTCTCTCTCTGCTATATCCCACTCTGTCTATTATCCTCCCACTATCTCTGACACACTTGCACTCTCTCAATAACACGCTCCCATTCTCTTTCTACCAACTCTCTCCACTCCACACCCCCCTCTCTCTTTCTCTCTTCCACTCCCACTCATTCCCTCTGAACCCAAGCAGTTCCTCGAGCGCACTCCCTGTCTTCCCCTCGAACACTTGCTCTTCTCCCTTCCACTCTCTCTCTCTTACCCCCTCCCTCCCTCTCTGTTCCCCCACAACTCTCTCATTCTACTCCTCTCTCAATCTCTCGCTATATCCCCTCCGATTGTTGATCTCCCCCTCCTACTCTCGCTCTCCCCTCTCACTCCCTGTACCCCTCTCATTCTCTCTCTCTAACTCCCCCACACTTTAACTCTGTACACAACCGACACTCCCTCTCTCTCTACCCCACTCCCACTCTTTCTTCCATTCTCACTAGCTCTATAATCCCAACTGTCTCGACCTGCTCCAAATACCTTTCTTTACCGCATGCTCTCTCTTTAACCCTACACCACTTCATCTCTCTCTCCTTCCCTCTTCCCCACTGCCTCTCTTCCACACATTCTCTCTCATTCCATTACCCCGCTATCTCTCCCTCTATATTACCTCCACTCATTCTCTTCCACTCCCTATCTCCGTCCCTGTCCACCTCGCTTGCACTCTCTCCCTCTTCTCCTCTCCTACACTCTCTCCCTCCTCTCCCACACTTTCGTTACCTCTTCCCTTCTCTCTCCCTCTCCTTCGCTCTTTGTCTCGAATCCCCTCGCACTACCCTTCTCTCTCATCTTTGAAACTCTCTCTACCCTACTGGCCTCCTCGCTCTAGCGCACTCCCTCCCTCTCTTTCTCTATCTCTCCCAATTTCCCATTTATCTTTCTCTCTTTTCCCTTCTGTCTTTCTATCTATTCTCATCCTCTCTCTATCCACCCACTCACTCCCTTTCTCTCTACTGTCCTCCCACGATGTCTCCCTTTCTATCTCTTCCCTCTCCCCTCTTTACCTCCTTCCCTTTCTCTCTCTCTGGGATATGGACAGAAAGGCGGGAGGTAGACAGAGGCAACAGGAGAGTGAAAGAGAAAGGAAGGGGGAGAGATAAGACTAGAGGTGGGTGGAGAAACCATGGGGTGTGTGAAATTAAGGTAAAGGGATGGGTGAAGACAGCCAGTGAAAGGGAATGGAGGAAAGAAAGCAAGAGTGTGAGGATCGAGAGGGAGAGAAATGAGATGAAAAAGAAGGGAGAGGAAATGGGAACAGAGTGCCAGAGAGGGGGTGAGCGGGGAGGGGAGCGCACGAAGGATGTAGATAGAGAGACAGATGTGCTTCAGTGGAGATGGGGTAAAAGAGTAGACATGAATTCTGCTGAAAGCCACTTCGGAATGGGCGGGATTCAGTAGTTAAAGCAAAGAAGTGCCAGTAGAAACTAACCCCTGAGCTCAGGCCCCGGTCTCCGCCTAATCCCTGAGGACTGGGACTTGAGGCTGAGTCTGTCTCTCTCCAACTCAGTTTGTTCAACACAAAGACAAACAACAATATCGTTTCCTCTGCTGCTCTGCACTTTTTAATGAACATTTTTCTTGTTTACAAATTGAAGTGGTCGATACAGTCGGTGGGGTGTTGCCTTTTCCCACTGGTCGCTGTGCAGTGAGAAACATTGAATTGTGTCTTTGAACAACCTACACCTACCTCCACAACCGTGATATAAGGATGGATAAACCAGTGTTACCCTCATTCTGTTACCACAGGGACAATCGGCTTCATCCCTGAAACATTGAACTGAAATGATAAAATTGAGGACGGAATGATGAATTAATGTAGATGATTGATTGATGAATTTGGGTAAAGGGATATTTCATCACATTCTTCAGCTGCTGTCTGAACTTAGTCTGGGTCACGGCATAAATCACGGTGTTTGTGCAGCAGCTGAGGAGCTGCAGCATGAAGCCCAATTCTTGCACAAAGAAAGGGAGATACACAGACTTATACCCAATATTATCCATCCGTTTCCATATTGAATACAGCATTATCGTTGACCATAGTAGGATGAAATTAGCCGAGATCACAAACAGTAAAATGATGGACTTTTTCCTGATTCTCATTTCTGCGTCAGACTGAGCGTCCCCATTCGTGTGAGCGCGGAGTCTCCTACGGGCCCTGCTGGTCACTAAAATGTGTCTGACCGTGAAAACATTGAACAGAAGAATCAGGGGAAATGGGAGAGCTGGGGTTAGAATGTGATGGAGAAACTCGACTGACGTCCAGACACGGGAGGTTGCAACACCATCTGCTGCATAACAAAACGACGGGTAGTTCATCAGCCCATACCGAGCTGAGAGCATAAAATACCAGAAAATGTTTTTTAAACAGCTTAACAGAGTCACTGTTCCCAGAACCACAGCCGCCGTTTTTTCACTACAATATTCACGTTTTAACTTCTGGCAAGAAATAGCCACAAATCGATCAAATGTGAAAGTGACGGTGAACCAGACAGAACAGTCAGTGGCTGCGTAAAGCAGGGCAGCGTGGATATTACACACAGAGATTTCCCGCAGGAAATAAAACTGTTCCATATAAACAATGGGAATGTGTCGCAATATCACGTCGAAAATAATGACCAGTAGATCCGCCGCTGCCATTGCCCCCAGGTACCGTCTGACACAGGGAGTCAATCCACAATCTTTATAAAGCAGGACGTAGATCGTCACTACGTTAACTGTGAGGAAAAAAGATAAACACATTATCCATCAGCCTGGTGGCAAAGTGACCAGTTTAACTGAAGGCTGTGTGTGGTTTTCAAATGTGTCACTGCATTCACAGATTTATAAAAATAATTGGAGCTTAAATAACATATGGAAAATCACAAGAAACCTTCCGTCCCCAAACACACAGGAGCACATGCATAAGAACAGATGGTGTGAAGAACATTCGCACACACACGACCACTCGGGAAAAGATACAGGTAATTGATTTTCAGTTTTTAATACGGAACGTGAAAACATTGCCATCCTGAAGGATTCTCTCTCACTTCTTTGAAAGTAATGTATGTATGAAATTACAGTCTTTTTCTTTAAATTCTGGTCTATCCTCTGTCGTGAAGAAATGTAAATGCAGCGAAAACAGTTTCACTCCTTGAACTTCCTGAGGCGACTATGGAACAATGTCTCCTTCTCCCATTAACGGATCCCTTCCCTCAGGACCTTATCATTTGGTCAATTCAACGACGACCGGCCCTTCACAAATAGTGTCAGGGATAGAATATTGTGGGGAATGTCAGGTATTCTGCTGCAAACCAACGGACTCCCACAGTCTATTTGGACTATACCTCCTCCTATCCTCCCTGTTGAAAAACGCCATCCCTTATTTCCAATTCTTCTGACTCTGCTGCATCTGTTCCCAGAATGACCAATTCCATTTCAGAAAATCCCCGATGGCTTCCTTTTTCAAATACCACACTTTCTACACCGACGTGGTCGACGATGCCCTCCAGCACACCTCCACTTCCCTCCCCTCCGTGCTCAAACCCTCACCCTCACCTATCCCCTCACCTCCATCCAAGGCCCCATAGGATCCTTCCACATCTGACAGAAATTTACTTGTACTTCCACAAATTTCATGACTGTATCTGTTGCACCCGATGTGGTCTCTTCTACAGCGGAAAGACAGGCCGCCAACTTGTGGAGCATGACATGGAACATTTCTGGGACTTCGCTACCAATGAAACGCACCATCCGCTGGCTGAGCACTTCAACTCCACCTCCGACTCTGCCAAAGACAAAGGTCATGGGCCTCCTCCATTGCCAAGCCCAAATCCCCTGCTGCCTGTAGGATGAACACATCATCTTCCACCATGACACCCTGCAACCACAGGGGTTTAAAGTGGATTTTCCCGTTTTACTAAGTTCCCCTCCTGCACGTTTTCCCGTCTAAAGCCTCGAACTGAGCACAGCCTTCTTGACCTGTTCATCACCTTTCCCATCTATCCGCTCCACCCTCCTCTCGATCCTATCACATCCTCCTCCTTTTTGATCTCCCTATTGCATTCTCAGGTAACTTACCCCCCAGCCCCAAATCCTTCCATTTATCTCTCAGCCAACCCTTGCCCCACAAGACTCATTGTAAATGAAGGCCTTCTGCCGGAATCATTAATTATCTTGCTCATTGGATTCTTTCTGACCTGCTATGCTGCTGCGGCGCCACACTTCCGGTCAGGAAACAGTGTGACACCGTCATATTCACAGAACGAGAACCGATGGGCAATATTTCATGAAAACCCATCACCCATCCTGGGTATATCCTGTCTCACCAGTGATGGAGAAACCGTGGGATGCGGTCAGGAGAGTAATTACACTCGCAATCCCCCAACATTCATTCCATAACCCGGGAAATTTCATGGTAAAGTTCAACGCTGGTCAAGGAAATCGCCTGATGATGGATGTCTACTGCCATCCACACCACCCCTCACAGATAACTCAATTCCCTTTGAATTTGAAAGCAAAGCGAGGAAATACTGTCGATGATAAGGACGCAGATTGCACTCTGGTTGCATGACTTCAATGACCATCACCAAGACTGTCTTCACAGTTTCACGAAAGAGTGAGCATGGAGAGGCTTCTTACATACAGCATCTAGACTGTGGGAAAGGATAGAGGAACGCACAAGAGAGAAACAATCTCATCAAAGTTCTTCTCATCGATGGATCTGTCCCTAAAAGTATCTGTAGGTGCACCCAGCACACAGTCCTGGCGGAGGAAAAATCTCAGCCTCATACTGAAGATACTGCCCACTGTGTTAAGTGGAATTATCTTCTGCTAAGTAGAACAAACTTCTAAAGGACCGAGCAAATCGAAACTGGGCATCCATGAGGCACTGTGGGCTGTCAGCACAAAGTCAGAAGTGGACTGTTCACTGATGGTTCCAAAATATTCGTCATCATTCCCAATTACATCCACACTATAGCAGGCTATTCAGCCCATTCAGAGTTTTAAACAGCAACAGAATTAGGTCATTCAGCCATTCGAGCCTGTTACTCAGCAATTGGACCAGATCGTTTCATCTCTTATATCTGTGACACTGAAACTGGAAGGGCATATTCAGCCTTTCAAATCTGCTACACAGGTATACGTGGAGGATTGTTAACTCAGACTAGAATCCGGATACGTTAGTGATAAATAAGTCTTTATCAGTTCAACACAAATTAATAACTGCAGTGACACACTGACGAGTGATCGGGACTCAGTTATTTGTAATCAATATATACGTTTTCGAGAAATGGAACAAACTTATTCTAAGATCAGCATCAACTGAAGTTATCAAGCAAGAGTAGTGAATCTTTAATTGAATAAACAATATACAACACTTTGGAGGCTGGAATATAACGTGGGTAACGGTGAATCTGTAACTTTACAGGAAGAATACCAGGATGCATATGACTTGAAAGGAAAAACACAACAGATGTTAGTGACACATGTTTACTGGACGGATCATTCTAACCCGTTGAGACATGAAAAGTATTGCTCCATCTCCCTGATGGTCTGCTCCCTGATATTCCCGGGGGCCCGATTGCGCTCGGTACTGACGGGATATTTTGATGTGGTTGGGTAGCAGTGAGGACTAGTGAGAGGGTAAGTGTTTTTAGCCATTTTGCAGGGGCATGGTCTCTAATCGCCAGACCATCCTTTCCTTCTAGATAGAGACCCGAAGACGATAGGAATGGGCTGACTGCTTCTGAATGAAGAGGCCATGGCTGCTGTCAGGACAGTGGACATTCATCAACATGATGGACTGTGCATGTTTGTACTGCTCCATCAATGGAGTGAGAGACGGAGGGTCCAATCACAAGAGTAATATCTAAAGGCATTGCCATATCAGCTGAAATGTTTATTTACATCATATTTTGACTCCACCACAGAGATTCATCAACCCAGAAGAAATATCTGTTACACACAGAGCAATATGTAGATCAAACTTTGCTCGGTGCAACCCGGCATTCTGCAGATTCCAAACAAACCACGCCAGTGCATTGATCTGTAAACTCAGATAAGATAATCTGTTCATCCCTGAGAGCTATGTAGATAACAGAAGTGCAGTGAAGTATAAACTCAGACGAGGTTAGTGTCCAGTACGGAGACCTTTGCAGACCACAGTAATGAATTGATCTACCAAGGCGTGGGCCGGCGTGGTCTGGAGACTGCGACTGTTGCGGTCTGGAAACTGGGCCCAGTGCGGCCTGGAGACGGGTGAAGTGCTTTCTGGAGACTGAGATGAGTTTGACATGAAGAATTGTCCTTGTGTGAAATGGGTCAGTTGCAGTCTGGAGTCTGGAAATGGTGTAGTCAGAAGACTGGGTCTGGTGTGGACTGGAGACTGGGCTCCGTGCGGTTCGGAGAACGAAGCCTGGTGCAGCCTGGAGAATGGGTCCATCGTGATTTGGAGACTCGGGCCTGTGCATTCTGGTGACTACGCCCAGTGTGGTCTGGTGACTGGGCGCGGGTGCTGTCTGGAGACACGGTTCTGGTACAGACTGTAGTGTGAGAGACTGCGATTCGAAACTGTTGCTTTGTTCACATTTTTATTCTTCTTCTTGACTTTCATTTTTAGTCTTTCCATTTTGGACAAACTATTTAAGAATTTGTATCCAGATTTCTTGTACCGAAGATGGCGTCATAAGTGAAGACATTAACAACTCTTTACTGCACTCATTAGCGTGCACGTGACAATGAAACCAACTCAAATCATTTCAAATGTGAGAGTCACTGACTTTGATGTACTTCCGAAACTAAGATGCTGCTGTGTCGTGGTGTGGGGCGGCCAGCAGACGGTGGTATTTTGTCATTTAAAACACAAGACCAAGAGCCAAATGGAGTGAGAGAGTGAGGAAGGACATTGTGATTCCCGTTTCAATGGCTTCACTGCCAAATGAACAGAAATGCCAATGCTCAGAAATATAGATGATGAGATGCACAGGCTAATACATTAAAGCACACTCACAATGAGAGACAAAGATACACGTATTCGGACACATAAACACACTGATAGATGCAGACGTACGGCTAATCACGCATGCCTTGACATTAAATAAGATCATGGCTGATCTGATCTCGTCCTAAACTTTATTTCCTCTGGAAAATAAAGCAGGGGAATGGACTGTTAGAGTTGGAAGACTTTGGGACCAGCGACCGTAATTCTATTAGTTTGAAAATTGATACGGGAAAGGACAGGACTGATCCACATGTTAATGTTTTAAATTAGGGAAAGGCCCATTTTAATATTGTTAGGCAAGTACTTTCAAAAGAATATTGGGATGCTGTTCGCAGATAAAGGGTCATCAAACAAGTCGGAATCTTTCAAAAGTGAGATAATGAGAGTTCGGGTAGTGCATGCGCTGGTTCGTGTTCCAGGCCAGCAGAAATAGGGAACAGGATATGACAGGGAATATTGGGGCCCTGGCCAATTAAAAAGGAGGTGTATACCAGGTGTACGCAACTCGGGTCAAGGGAATGCCTTGAACGTATGTGTTGTGGAAGTACACTTACGATAGAAATCAGGAGTGCAAAAAGGGTACATGAAATATTTTTGACTGATAGGATTAAGGAGAATGGAAACAGATTATGCTGTATTTTAAACGCAAAGGAGAAGCCAGGGAGAGAATAGGGTGCCATCAAAATCACTATGTATGGTTCTCAAGAGATGAATTAGGATGTACACACTTGAAGACAGTGAAAATCTTATAAGTCGCAACATGTGACGCAATCTTCGGCTCAAAGAACACACACCCCACCCTCCTACAAAGGTACAGAATCTTGGGACAAAGCAGAAGAATAAATAAGTCAAAGTTTAAATACGAAACATTACAGACCTTCCTGTAAAAGTGAAAGAACACAGAATCACGGTTAACAGTTCAAAAACACAGTCCAAAAGTGTCTGCCCGTCCTGGGTTCACATTCCAAACAAAGACTTGACCTCCAACATTCAGCTGCCTTACAGAATGTTCCTGCTCAATTGGGGAGGTCCTGGAGAAACATATCACGTCAGTAATTACTCTGGAGAAAAACATGAAAGCAAGAGACCTCAGGGAATGTTTTGAAACGAGGCCACATTACACAAGGGGACGTGCTGGATGGATTAAAATATATCCCCGTCGGTAAATACCCAGGATCTGTTCAAGTCCATCCCAGATCATTGCATTAAGCTGGCGAAGAAATATCGGGAGACCTTGGTAAAGTATTTGTTTCATTTTCAGAGTTCTGAGGAAGGATCTGTGGATACAAAATTGTTGCATTTGATGTCTCTGCACTTATGCTTCCAGACCTGTTGAGCTTTTCCAGAAAAGTCTGTTTTTGTTGCTGATTTGCAACATCTGTAGTTCTCTCAGAGTATATTTGATGTGATTGTCTGCCACGAGTGAGATATTGGAGGACTGGAAGACAGTTAATGTTGTAACCTTCTTCCAAAAACAAATGCCTGCAAGGAAAAAAATAGAGAACTGCAGACTAGTGAGTTTGATGTTATGAATGGGTAAATTTTCGGAGGAGTTTCTGATAGACAGAATTTACATGCATTTGGAAAGGCGTGGACTGATCTTGGGTAACATGGTTTTGTGAATGGGAATTTCTGTTTCATCAACTTCGGTGAAATGTTTGAAGAGGTTACCAAGAAGATTGATGAAGGTAAAGCAGCATACGTTATCTACGTGGAACTTAGTGACGTACAACATGGTTTCACATGGTAGCCTGGTTCCTAAGGTTAGATCACAGGGGATCAGAGAGAGCCTTTAAATTAAACAGAATGTCAGTTTGACATGCTGGGAGACATTTGTTGTGAGCCGCAGTATGCCACAAGGACCAATATTGTGTCCACTTTTGTTTATGACTTTTATAAATGATTTGGACGAGGATATATGAAGCATGGACAGGACGTTTTTCAACGACACCATAAATGCGAGGTGTTGCATTTTGTCACACAAACCAGGGCAGGAGTTACACAGTTAATGGTCGAGCCTCGAGGAGTGTTGTTAAACATAGAGACGCAGGGTAGTTTCACATAGTTCCTTGAAAATGGAGTCTCAGTTAGAAAGGGTGGTGTGGAAGGCAATAGGCCCACTCAACTTCATCGATCAGAGCAATTGAGTACAGGAGTGGGTCATCATGTGATTGCTGAACAAGAGAATGCGAAGGCAACATTTGGAGATTTAAGTACAATTCTTGTCGCCCTGTTTTAGGAAGGATGTTATAAACTGGAATGGGTACAAAAGTATTTAAAATGGTGTGAATTATACTGGAGGTTTTGAGATCAAACGATAGCCTGTATAAACTGCGACTATTTGCCCAATTGCATAGGAGGTTGTGGAAGATCTTATAGAGGTTTATAAAATCACGAGCAGCATGGACAGGGTAAATAGCCAAACACTTCTCCCCAGGGAAGAGGTGTGCAAAACCAATGCGCAAAGGCTTAGGGTGGGAGGGGAGAGATTTTAAAGAGATCTAAGGGGTAAATATTTCGCACAGGCTATGCGAACCTATATGCAATGAGCTGTCAGAGAAAACGGTACGGGGGAAGATATTTTCAACATTTTAAAGTCTGTTGGATGGGAACATGAATGGGAAAGGTTTCGAGAGGTTATTTGCCAAACGCAGACAAATAGGAACAGTTCAGTTAAGGAAACCTGGTGAGGATTGACACGTTGGGCCGAAGGGTTTGTTTGCATATTGTATGACTTCTAACGCTACGAGTCTATAACTCTTCTTTCGTAACCAAGTCTTTGTTGCCCTCAATTCATTTTCAGTTAAACATTCTCTTTAAAAATCGAGCTCTTCTCTCTTGGAAAGGAGAATACCTAACATTGATGTAGTCCTGCAGACGACAGCAGCAGAAAAAGCAGACTTGTATTCAAACACAATCTGTCACTTTTTGAAAGGGATAATCCCTGAGTTTTCTATTACCATGAAGCTGATCAATTTTTCAGTGACGAGTGTAGGTGGACATTCCAGAGTCTGAACAATGTGCACCACAACCTTATTATTACCTGTTAAAGCTACCACACTTGATTGATTGCGTTCCAAACAAAACGTCTATCATCAGATTGAGAGGGTAAAATGAATTCAACACCAACAGGTCAGATCGAAGCTCTGCAGTGCTGCCACATCCAGTCAGAAATAGAGATGGGCGAGCAAATAGCTTACTGGAGGACAGGGCCCTCCAAATTTCCCCATCGTAAATAATAGAACAGTTCTATGCATCGCTGTAAGTGACAAGGATGTAGTATCTGCACCGTCGTTAGCCAATGGTGTTGAGTGGATGATTCACCCAGGAATGCTGATGAAGGGCTGCTGCCCGAAACGTCGATATTCCTGTTCCTCGGATGCTGCCTGACCTGCTGTGCTTTTTCTGCACCACTCTAATCTCGACACTGGTTTCCAGCATCTGCAGTCCTTGGTCTTACCGAGTTCATTTCAACCATTCTGCGAATCCTCTTGCAAGGATGCCTGCCTTGAAAACGTTTTCCACCTCTCTCTACAAGAATCTCATTGAGTCCCTCTCTTGCACTGCAACCCCCATGTCAGCGTCTTTGCCTTGAAGCTCTTCTACCACGTCCTGAAATAGACTCGCTACCACAGTCACATTTGCTTTCTCAGTGCCTACCTCCGTAATCAACTCATCCCACACAGACTCCAGACCGCGTTTCAACCAGCAGAGTTCGGAACCGAACAGGTTAAACAGTACAGACTACAGATTCAAAACCAACAGTTCTCCCTCAAGACCTTTTTATCCACACCCGCAGACATGGGCTGGCACCAAACCTCTCTACAGTCAGCCCTGCGTCAGTTGAGGGCCACACTCTCCCAGAACTCCAAAGGATCCCTTCTGTACCATATTGTCTGGAGAATTCATACTCTCATCAAACAGTATTTCAACAACATCTCAAACGTCAAAAACGGTACGCACAACCAACTTTGATTTATCCACCCCTATGAGCAGCATCCCTCAACCATTCCAGAAGATTCTCCCGGCCTCTAGAACTGCTCGGATGCCATTAGACATGTGGCTGCTGCAGCGACCATCCCCATGGTGAATGATGACGTCACTTTCGCCCCCATCATGGCCGCTTCCAAACCACTTCCGCCCCTCACAATTTCTCATGCCGTACACGTGACATCAGCTCCGCACCTCACATCATCGCTGATGTCACACGCTCAATGACTTCCGTCCCCCTCCTACTGCTGTGGTCGCCATGAATTCTGCCCCCACCAACGCCACTCATCTGCATTCTGCAGACACGCCGCCAACAGATCACTCTGTCACCATCCCCGCCCCCAGAACCCTGAGGGGAACACCACCCCTAAGCATAACTCCACCCCAATTCCGCCTAACACTACAACCACTCCATTTATTTGCTCCGCCCCAACTGCCTGCTCCACACGTACACCAGTTCTTAGCTCCCAGCCCTGCCGAGTTTTCAACATTCCCCTTGACCTCCCCCTGATTGTGGACGAACGATTCGTCCTTAGCAAAAGCCTTATTTTATGCCCCTGCACCGACACATCAATGAATTTAATACACGCCGTGGCGTTGAACACTTCTTCTGCCGCCTCCCCCTCCGAGCTCACTTTTACAATCAGGACTCCCACTCACCTTCTGAGGTCCCATTTGCCCGCCACAAGCACACTCCATCCAGCTGGACACCCCGTGCTGGCCTATTACCTGCCCTCTATCTCTTCATTTCCAATTGCTGCCGAGACATTAACTGCCTGAACCTGTCTACCCCCTCCCGACTACAAACAGTCACCCTCACATCGCACAGCCCTCCACTCCCTCTGCTTCAATCCCATCTGCACCATCAAAACCGCAGATAAAGTTGGTGCAGATGTAGTTTGGCGCACTGACCTCTACACCACTGAAGACAGACGCAAACTCGAGGACACCTCTTCCTACCGCACCTCGAACATGATCCCACTCCCATCACCAAGCCATCATCTCCCAGACCATAGAGGACCGCTTCACCTCTGGAGATCTCCCATCCACGCCTTTCAACCTCAGAGACCGGGATCACTGCACCGCCCGATTCTACCTCCTTCCCAAGATCCACAACCTGACCACCCTGGCCAAATAAAAAGTATTCCTGATAATGCGATATTGCCGAAACATCGATTTTCCTGCTCCTTGGATGCTGCCCGACCTGATGTGCATTTCCAGCACCACTCTAATCTAGACAAATATTTGAGATTTAGTGGGAACAGCTGGGTCATAACGACGGATCCATGTGATATCCCACGATACTTGCACTCCCAAAAAAAAGGTTTAATCTTATATACTGTTTCCTGTCAGCTTTCCAATTCAAAAACCATGTTCATGTATTAGCCCCATTCCAACAAAAATTCATTTTGCGCACGAGGATTGGGACTTTATCAAAAATCTTTCTCAAAATTCAAATGCACTGCAACCATTGCTTCTCGCAATGTATTGGACAGTCAGTTTCTCAAAGATGATTCACATATCATAAATCTATGTTGACTGTGTCTGAATCCATTACGTACAGTTCCAGCATTTTCTGCCAAATTGTGTATTTCCAAACTTCATTCTATTTCTTTTTTTCTCTAAAGGCTTGGGCTTCCCAGTACTATTGGGAGGGTTTTTTTTGGCTTGTTTTCTTCTGTGAAGACAAGAACTGAAGTATTTCTTTCATAGTTCTGCCATTTCCCTCTTCTCCATTTTCCATTCTCTGGTTGCTGACTGAAGAAGATTCACTTGTTTTCTCTTACCATTTACATCGACAGTTCATACCTCTTGTTAAAATACACTTCAGAAACCCATCCATTTCTGTTTCAACATTCGCAATTGTAAACCTTCCAGAATCATACAGACACAGATACACAGTCTCTGTACCGTCAGAAATACAGCACAATCGACATTAGTCTAACTTTCCTACCCAAGAACAGTAGCCGTGAATATTATGACACTTCAAGTGTTCGTCCACGGATTTTGAAATGGTTGTGAGTTTACACATGACAACTCCCCTCTAAGGAAGAACATTCCATAACCCAAAACCTTCTGTGTTAAAAAAGAACAATTCTTGAATCATCTCTAAACCTCAAACCCTCCAGTTTAAAAGCGAGCTATTCTTGTACTTGGCCCTTTGACTAATAGGAACAGCTCCTGCCAATCCACCATTTACATAGTCCTCGTAATCTTTTCCTTCTGAAATACCTCCCCCTCAACCTTCCCTGCTTCTTCACAAATAACCGAGCTTATCCATCCTCTCTCCATAGCTAATATCCTCCACCCCAGGGAACATACCGGTTAATCTCCTCTGCACCCCGTCCAGTGCAATCACTTCCTTCCTGTCATGTGGCTCCCAAAACTGCACACGGTATTCCATCTTGGCTTAACCAAATTCCTGTATAACCCTCGTAATCAATGTCTCAATGAATAAAGGCTATGCCCATTGTCCATAATGCCTGCATAACGAACCCGTTAAACTGACCAGTCACATTTAATGATGTGTGGAGATACACCCTCTGAGATTTCTCGTGTGCAGTCATTCATTGGAGGAGCTGGAGAATCGACGTTCCGGGCATAGGTCCTTCTTCAGGAATGAGTCTGGTGTGCCAAGTGGGCTGAGATAAAAGGTAGGGGGGAGGGAATTTGGGGGAGGTACGCTGGGAATAGGATAGGTGGAAGGAGGTGAGGGTGACAGGACAGACAGGGGGTGGGGGCCGAGAGGTCGGGAAGAAGATTGCAGGTCAAGAGCACGGTGCTGAATACGAGGGATGGGACTGAGATAATGTGCGGGAGGGGAAATGAGGAAGCTGGAGAAATCTACATTCATCCCGTGTGGTTGGAGGGTTCCTAGGCGGAAGATGAGGCGCTAATTCTCCAGGTGTCGTGTGGCTAGGGTCTGGCGATGGAGGAGGCCAAGGACTTGAATGTCATTGGCGAAGTCGGGGGGGGGGGGAGTTAAAGTGACAGCCATGTGGCAGTTGGGTTGGTTGGTGTGGGCGTCCCAGGGGTGTTCCCTGAAACATTCTGCAAGTAGGCGGCCTGTTTCCCAATGTAGAGTAGATCATATTGGGTGCAGCGAATACAGTAACTGATATGTGTGGAGGTGCAGGTGAATTTGTGACGGATATAGAAGGATCCATTGGGGCCTTGTAGGAGGGGAGGGGGATGTGTGGGCGCAAGTTTTGCACCTCTTGCGGTTGCAGGGGAAGGTGCCGGGAGTGGAGGTTGGGTTGGTGCGGGGTGTGGACCTGACGAGGAAGTCGCGGAGGCAATAGTCTCTCCTGAATAGGGGTGGAGAGTGAAATTTATCCCTGGGGCTGGGTCTGTCTGGAGGTGACGGAAATGACGGAGGAAACCACATCCATGATCCCCTTGCCAAAATGCAATAAAATTCATCTGGGTTGACTTGTCTCAAATAAAACCATGCTGGCTATGCGTGATCAAACATTGCTACTCACAATGGAGATCAACTTTCTCTTTTCCTATTTGCTGCTATAGATTCCCTAACAATGAGCTAATACGCACAGTTCTATAGTTCCCTAGTATATCTGCACCACCCTACCCGCGAAGTGGGACCACTTTAGTTCTCTGGCATTTCTTCTATGAACAGATTCTAATTAAAAAATTTGGTCAGGGCCTTTCATCCCTTGTCTCCAACGGCAGCCCAGGATATAACTCATCTGGACCATTTGTGGAAATTTATACCAGCTAAAACCATTAATCCGCGCTCCCAGTTTATATCAATCTGCTCAAGAACTTCACAGTCCATCTTCTCGATTTTTGTCCCTGTATCCTCAATCTCTCAAGTAAAGCAAAAGTGAAGCTCTCTTGTAACAATCCATCAATGTTCTCCAGATACACACACAGATTATCCCCTTGGATTCAAGTGGGCTTTAATCATTCCGTTGTAATATTGTTCCCTGATTGATGTCCTTGTGGAAGAGCTTGGGAGATTTCCTAATCTTGCCTGCTCACATTTCTCCATGTACTTCTTTAATTCGGCCACTCCCTGTTTTATTAAAATTACTTCTCGAAGGAACGCAGGGCGAGATCCCTCATCAGATAATCTTGCTCCCTGAGGAATTTATCTGCAGAATGCCCATTCGGTATATGTGATCAGTATGTTATTTCTTTGAACAGGACACCAAAACTGTACACAGTACTCCAGGTAGAGACTCACCAACACCGTGTGTAAGCGATGCAGGACATATTTACGTTTAGTGTGAGTAAATAACTGCAGATTCTGTAATCTGTACTGAACACAGCAAATGCTGGAGATAACAGCGGGTCAGGCAGCATCCATGGAGAGAGAGCAAGCTAACTCTCCCAGTGTGGATGACACTTTATCATCTACATCTGGTGCCCTTTAAATGAAGGTAAACGTAACGTTTACCTTCTTATTCGCACATATTCCTCCCAATACACATTGCTTCAATATTTCTACTGTGTGACTGGGAGAATTCCTTTTCAAATTCTACTGAATATCCAAGCATATCACATTGAATGGGTTTCCATTCTTTATGTCTACAAGAGATACCTTCACACAAAATTATAACATCACTTTCATGAGTACAGAATCATTTTCTCAAATTTTGCTATTACTTTCTAAATGACCAATGTCAAATTCGACATAATACATTACAACACATTCCCTCTTCTGCATGTCAAGTTAACTGGTCTGTTGTTCTCCTCTCTCCCTCTTCTTCAATGTTTGCTTCTCCTTGCTGTTTCTAAACTCCACCTTACTGGATTCAGTGGAATTTGAATGACGTGGGCTCGAGGGAAGAGTAATGGCAAATTCAGGCGATAAGATTGGCGAGGCAAAACTCCACTTTGATATTATCACGCCACATCTTACCCGTTCTTATCAAGCGTCATTGAAACATTTTCACGAGATCTCTCATTATGCTGGTGGAGTGAAGAAGGACAAAGATCTTTCATCAATGCTGTGCCTTCCGTCAGGTAGCTGTGATTGTTCTAATCTGAGTCGGAGCCTTACAGCTGGCTGGCAAAGTGTTGTTGCTACTGGACAGGATCTAAGTGAGACGACATCAGGGGTAGCGTGTGCAGATTTGATCTCCTCACTGAAGATAGGATATTGGAATTAACTCAGAGACTGTTCCCTCATCTGATTCATGCAACTAAAATGATATTCATAGATGACCTACAGAGTGGAAGCAGGTCATTTGACCCATCGACTCCGAACTGATTCTTCGAAGACCACCCCAACCACACCCACCCTCTACCCAATCCCTGAAAACCTTCATTTTTCATTTGTTGTGAACAGAGCCTGCCCATCTCCGGTCACTACGGGTAATTTAGCAAGGCTAATCCAAATATCATTCACATTTCGGGACTGTAGGTGGAAACTGGAGTACCTCGCAGAATCCCTTGTAGGCACGGGGAGCATGTGCATACTCCACACAAACAGTGACCTGAGACTGGACGTCAACGCGGGTCTCAGGTGCTACGACACAGCAGTACTAACCACTGATCTACACAGTGTGGGCAACAGAACTTGCCTGCACAATGAAGTATCAGCATAGCCTTGTTTCGGCCCAAGGACCTTTCTCATGTGAGGTGAATATGATAAGCACAACACTATATTGGTTACCCATACAGTGTGGCCACTGGCCCACTGAAGTTTCTGTGCTGTGTTGCATCGGAGATCACTTTAAACTGAACAGACTGCAATCTGATGTGTTCATCTTATGCAGAACCCATTCACAACATGATTCCAGATAACTCGTTATCAGTACAGAGGGCCGCAATGTATTCAAACCCACGTATACTTTCACACTGAAGCATAAATCCTGCACCTTAGCGTATTCTGGCACGCTACCACACTGAACTGAAAGCATGAGCAGTCTTTGAATCTAGTTCTTGAGGACATTGCTACATCTCTGGTTGCACAGAGAAGTGATAATACCTGTGCATCATCACCTCAGCTGTAACATTCTCTTAAGGTCTCAAACCTAGGCAGTGGAGTATTAGCACTGTTTCATGAAAACACATCAATCACCTGCAGCCAATACGTGTCTCCATCCAGAGCATCAGTTTGGATCAACAACTTGGCAGATCAGCAACATGGCATTTGTGAGAAATTTGAAAACGGAATGTTTCATGTGTGGTGCAAGCACTGTTCGGGTTTGAACCCTCGATCTATCATTTTATTAAGCAGGCACGTTAACCAACTTAACCACAGCGTCACGATAACTTACGAGGGAGGGATGAGCAGGTTGAAAAAATTCCTATCTAAGTTTACAAGAATGACGGGTGATCTTGTTTTGCAATTCAGCAACAGAAGGCTGTTCCACAGCAAACGGAGGATTCAGTTCCACTTCTCGAACCTGGAACACCGGAATTCTTTAATTCTTTAAACTTGTTACAGCAGGTCAGGCAGAGGCTGGTTAATTTCTGGATCCTGACTAGCAGTGTCAGGAAGTGGCCAATTTGACCAAGTAAATATAAGACAGGACCAATAATAAACCACGAGTCAAGATTACAGTGGTGTTGGAAAAGCATAGCAGGTCAGGTAGCATCTGAGGAGCAGGTAAATCGACTTTTGGGCGGAAGCGAACTTTCTGCTCCTCAGATGCTGCCTGATTTGGAGTGCTTTTCCAGCACCGCTCTATCTTGTCTCATGGTCTGTTATTGGTCCTGTGTTATATTTAAGAGGGTCTGTTTGGATTCTTCCTGACTCAGTATATAAGGTTCCAGAAACAAAACAGCCTCCTTCTAACCTGCTGCAACAAGATCAAAGAATCTTCTTCTCCTGTTGCTGTGTTCTCTGTGCTCCTGCCAAAACGTCCATTTTCCTGCTCCTCGGATGCTGACTGATCTGCTGTGCTTTTTCAACACTACTCTAATTTAATTCTAATCTCCAGCATCTGCAGTCCTCACTTTCGCCACAGCAGACCATGTTGCACCTGTATCCTGTCACACAACAGCAGGATGACACCATTCCGCCTTCATAATGCACAATGCTTATTTGCAAAAATACAATGAAATGACTGGAAATTGCTGCACGAGTTGAGGCCATTCAACCTATTGAGTCTGTTGCACAAGAACTGGGGAAGGAAATTGATCTGTTTGAGATGTTTCTATGTGAAAAGGATGAGGTAAATCAGCCACGTATTTGTTATATGGGAACAGGAGAATACCAATCACTTCCTCAATCCAATTTCAGGGATATAAGAGTAGACTGTTTTCTACCTTGAGCTTGTTATGGAGGAATATGAGGAAACACTTCAGACCCGAGAAATTATGCACTGCATCAGGAAGATCCCATAAATTCCCAAACATCTCATACAGAAGCAGCAGAACGAGAGTCAGATATTCAGAGCTGCTCAGTCAGGAACAGATGCAGGACGATTAGCCCACGAGACAATAATCTAGTAACACCAGGAGGACATTACGCCAATGGAGACTATAATAAAGGAACACCAGCAGGATATTCAGCCCATCGAAATAACAATGTAGATGCACCAGGAGAACATACAGCCCATGGAATGTTTAAACCTGGAACAAAAGAAGTGCATTCAGTGACTTTCTTTTTTACAGATCAAGCAGAGCAGATATTATACAGTCTTGTGCCTGTTACGCAGGGACCCAGGAAAGGAAACGTAGACGTTATAGAAAGGAAAGAAGTTAAAATAACCAATATTTGCTAGGGAAATAAGTGTGACTGGTAAGCTATTGGGATCGAATGCAAACAGTTAGAATCTGTCCGTAAAATATTAATAACGTGAGATTGTGAAAGTCAAACTGTAATTCATTACAGCCAGCACGGTCTTGTGAAGAATAAAACGTGCATGAATTATTTGCTTGAGAGTTTGTTTAATGTGATGAGAAGGTGGACATTGGGGATCCTATAGAAGTAGTATACCTGGATTGCCAGAGGCATTGCATCCGGTACCTCACAATCGTTTAATGTGCAACATAAGAACACATGGGGGTTAAGAAAAAACTGATTCACTTGGAGAGAGAATGGCTAACCACAAAGGAAAAACATGATGTGGAGCTGCCGGTGTTGGACTGGTCTGACCATCGTCAAAAATTACACGGTTCCATTTTGTACTCCAACAGATTTATTTATGAACAATATATTTCGGAGCAATTTTCCTTCCTTAGGTGTTAGAGAGAGAGGAAGACCTTCAAAACAGAATTTGAAAGGAAAAGATCAAAGCGTCGTCCTAATCATGCACATGAATTGAACTCATCGAAGATCGCTCAAAAATCTTGAATCAGTTAGACTGGGCTTGCAGGTTTTGATTGATAAATGGGTAAAATCCCAGAATGTCTTTCAAATCACTGTCCAGGGGATTTTTTTATAATGTCTGACAAGCAAGTTCGATAAAGTGGATCCTTTCGATGTACTATATCTGGACTTCGAAAAGTCATTGCATAACGTGCCTCACTAAAGATTAATATGCAAGGTAAGGGCAC
Organism: Chiloscyllium punctatum; assembly: GCF_047496795.1. Taxonomy (NCBI): domain Eukaryota; kingdom Metazoa; phylum Chordata; class Chondrichthyes; order Orectolobiformes; family Hemiscylliidae; genus Chiloscyllium; species Chiloscyllium punctatum. Next base: position 16,873,056 of record NC_092789.1, on the reverse strand, counting down.
ATGCAGTTAGAAAAATATTATTTGTTTGGAGAAAGGATTGGCTAATAAATCAAAGCCATGACGTGGAGTTGCTGGTGTTGGACTGGAGTTGACATGGTTAAAAATCACACAACACCAGGTTACAGTGCAACGAGTTGATTTGAAAAACAGGAGATATCCGAGCTCTTTCCCTTCATTGGGTGCAGAGAAAAAGCAAGACGTTAGACACATATCTTATGAAGAAAAGTTCAAAGCATTGTACAACTCATGCGCATGAATTGAACACATCTAAGATGGCTCTTAAAATTTAATTAGTTAGAATGGAGCTGCAGGTTCTGAATGCATAATATTCAAATCCCAGGCTTTCTTTCACGTCACTGCCTGGAGATAATTTAAGGTATTATCGATGGAAAGGAGACAAAGCCCTTCGGTCTGAGTCTGAGTCAGCTGACAGCACCATATCTCGTAAACCATCCCAGCACCTCCACTAAACTTTCAATAACAGGAGTGAGTCAGAAGCCCCTCAACTACCAGTTTCATGCCTGGTCCTATATAATAATACTCGAGGGGCTTCCTCATGTCACTGACTGCACGATTAACTGAGAGTGACAAAGACATTCGTTCTCTGGACAGACACGGACTGAGTTTCAAAGACGTGAAACAAAGCTGCAGGAAACCCCGTCCAGCATGGAGCTCCACATTAGACACACCCAGAAGTGAACAACACCCCAATAGACAAACCTTTCATTGCTTCTGACCATCACAATGCTAGCATTCGACACACTTCGGAGAGAAAAATCAAGGCCACGGAAAGATACAGAAGGAGATTAACATGAAAGATTAAACAGACAAATAATTAACTGAGAATATGATGTGGAATAAAGGGGAAAAAGAGACGACAGGGGACCGGACTAACTTGAGGAGTTAGACCTTGGTAGGTCAATTCAGAAAAAATAGATTATGAACAAACTTATTGCTCGATGAGATGAAATGTTTCATTACATCCATTTCTGAATCTCCCCCCACAGAAACTACCCAGATACCGTAAACTAGGACCGGCAAAATCCCAGCATGGAGACCTATGCAGACTATGCTAGCGTATTGCTCGGTAAGCTGAGCTATCTGTCCAGCATGAGGAGGACTGCAACACTTTGTCTGATATATTACTGCTATACTTGCAGTGGATATCTGCCAAGCCTGGAAATATTTGCAGCACATGCTGCAAGTGACTGTACATGGGACTGCCACAAATTTATGTCTCTGACCATCCATGCATCATCTCAAGGCAAGGGGTTTTATGTGTGCTTGCGTGTGACTGCCTCGAGTGGAGAGAGATATGAAAATCATTGTCTGAGAAAGAACTCGCATATGAACAACTGGCACGGGTTTGGATCATGGTAAGAGAGAGACGGAGGATTATTACATGGACAGTTATTAATTCGTGCTTGACAATATTAAAGTAAAGGTATTGTCAGACCCAGTAACAATATAGATCAGTGTGCACAGGAAGGACAGGTGAATGGGGATTTTGGTGTGAATTAATTTACGAGGCATGGAGTATTGACACAGAATTGCGTCTGCACGTTTGAAGCTGGGACTGTCAGCAGCAGAGTATTGGCTTCATTAAGACTGTACTTCATAGTTCAAGGTTCAGTTAGCAAATGGGAATAGCCAGTGAAGTGTATTTTGGAGGTATCAGCTGCGGAAATACGCATGGTATGGTGTCAAGAACCAGCTCATGGCCAAAGGATCAAGGCATCTGTGATTCATCAGTTGCAGCCTCAGATGTTGGCAAGGAATGGGGTGGAGTTCGAGGCAGGGAATTGAGTTTGCAAACCAGAACTGTAAATGGGTAACCTACATGTGCACAGTTCTTAAATAGCAAGTTTAGTCATGATTCTTTGTTCACAGCTGAAACTGAATAGATCAAAGTTGAGATCCACAAGGGACCCTGTCAGAATAAAAGAGGGGAAAAAGACATACAACACCAGATTTTCGTCCTGTTCATACTGATCTATATGGTTATTGTGTCTGGCAATGCCTTTACTTTGGGTGATAACCTGGTTTTGATTATTTTTTTTAACTTTGTCCATACCAGTCCGACAGCGGCTCCTCAAAGAGGGAAAGAATGAATTCACAAGTTCCCTGATGCAGTTCGTTGGGAGCTGTGGAATATATGAATTCAAAGTCTCATTAGGAACAATCACTGCCACAAGGAGAATAGATTCTACGAAAAGCGTAGTATTACTGTCAAGCATTGATTATAACGTGAAGGATTGAGCAGCGCTACTTACCAGGGACATCAACAATAGCCAGATTGGATAATAAAAATATTGAATATGGAAAAGTGCTTATTTGATCCGAACTGCTACTGACCATCGATCATAATATGGAGCACGACACCAATCATCACAGTGTAATGACCTGTGCATTCTTGGAATATTCCAAACTAATGTTGTCAGATGTTACTTTCTTGTCACGCTCACTCTTGAGCTGCTGATCCTTCTTAGTGCTCTCTGTGCGGAAACGGAGGATTTGCCTGAGATATTAATTAAATATTTCACATCAGTATTGTCTGTGAACAAGGATATGGAAGGTGCACCTAACCTGCACGTTGGTGGATTGTTGGAGGAAGCCCACAACAGCGCATGGAGAATGTGCAAATCCCACATAGGCAGCCAAAGGTGGAACCGAAACTGGGTCCTTGGAGCTGTGAGGCAGCTGTAAGAACCACTGAGCCACTGAGCAGGCCGGAAATCACTGCATTCTCTCACATTGTCTGGAACCTTCACATCTGTTCAGATGATGTTGAATTCCAGCTGTGTAGCTCCAACATGCATACCTTTTCCTTCACCCAAGGATTCACTGTCACCCACCCCTCTCCTCCAACCTCTGATGCTCAGTGCTTTGGGCTCAGTGAAGACACCCGTCATTCTCATACTTTCCAGTAAAACAATATCCCAGCACATCCATCCTCCCCTTATGACTCAATCACCCATGCCCAGCAACAGGTTAATCTGTTCTGAACTCACTCCAACTTTATCGTATCAAGGTCAATAATATCAAGATGAATAATCAAAGCTTTTTCTAAGTGCAGCAGGTGACAAACTAGAGGGCATGGGTATAATGTGAGAGGGGTAAGATTTAAATCAATCGGGTACATGTTCTGCTCAGTAACTTGTTCTGTATATGAGAGTAGCAAAGATGTACTTATATGGAGAAGGGAATGTGAGGGAGTAAAAGTTCTGACAATGTTCAAGGAGATCTCTTTTGTTCCATTTCTGTGTAGAATAACATTATGGCGTGTTTTAATAGAGAGGAAGATAATGTAATCTGATTGAGAAGGGACGGCCCACTGCACTCTCTATCCTTCCTTGTTCCTAATAACAGCAATGTGGGCGAGCGAAAAACAACGGAATCATCTTTAAGACTCGTGGGGCATTCCTGACCAGAATGCATTGGAATCTCCTCACTGACGAAAGCAGAGGGAATTAATCAAAATTCAACGTTACAGGATAAAATCCCATTGTGAACAGCTTGTATGAGCAGAATATTTCAGAATCAGAATAACATTTTGCACGATCCCTCAATATTTCATTTTGTCATGAGTTACACTAATATTTGTACAAAGATTTGGATGTGAATACAGAGGCATAGTTAGTAAGTTTGCAGTTGACATTAAAAATGTTATGTGGCGAATTATCTTACACTTCAACGACTCCACAATTAAATGGACCATTGGGGCAAGGATTGTCGGATGAAGATTCATTTAGATAAGTATGCTGATTTCCATTTTGAGAAGGCAAATCAGGACATGAAATATTCACTTAATGGTAAGGTTCTGGGGTGTGTTGTAGAAGAAAGAGACTTTGGTCACCAACTGCATAACTTCCTTGAAAGTCGAGTCGCAGGTAGACGGAGTGGTGCAATATAAATTTGGCATGTTTGCCTTAATCAGTCAGGGCAATCAGCATAACAGCTGAGGTGATGTGTTGCATCTCTGCAGTATGTTGTTGAGAATACTGTGAACAGTTCGGTTAGCTGCAGAAAAGATTCAAAGCAATGTTCTGACTAGTTGATCTGACGTCAATGGAGAGGCAGGAAAGGTTGAGAGATTTCCCTCGGAGTGTCAAACGCTGAGGGGCGACAGTCCAGATACTTATAAAATCATCAGGTGCATGCCTTGTCTGAATAGCAACAGAGTGTTTCCCAGGACATGGGAGTCCAAACCAAGAGGGCATATGTTGAAGGCGAGTGGGAATCATTTGTAAGGGACCGTCAGGGCAAAAGTTTCACACAGCGAGTGGTGTGTTTATGGGAAGTGCTGTCAGATGAAGTGGTGAAGGCGGGTACGACAGTACATGTGAAAAAAGTGTCTGAAATAGGACGGATATTGGCCAAATGCTGGAAAATAGGACAAGATCAGATTTGGTTATCTGTTCGAAGTGAACAGATTGAACTACCCTGTATGTTTCTATGCTTTATGACTCTTTAATTCCATAAGAGGGATGCTCAGATATTCTGAAAGAAACTTTTGAGTAGGAATTATGTTCACCCCATTTGTGGGGTCTCCATGTCCACATTGATTTAAAGCTAAGTTAGTGAAACATTTGACAGTGATTTGAGTTACGGATAATGGGAAAAAATCAAGAATGTTTAACTGAGTTCACATCCTGATCAGCCATAATCCTACTGCCGGAAGGAGAAGGCTCAAAGTGTATAAAGACCCACTCCTGCTCCTCAGTCCCATGTTCCTAGGTTCCAATCAGCCCCTTAGAGCTGCTACAAGGAACCGTTGGTGGCCATTTACCCTTGTAACCTGGTTCACAGAAGAAGAGGAGACCATTCAGACACTAAAGACCCTCAGACACGGCTTGGGGTAGTTTGGAAAATGTAACTGGAAAACCCAGGTTCAGTTTGAATGAGGCCACATATCTCTCTTCACAGAGCCCCCATTATCTGCAACTTGTGCTTCATTTATTGAATATGTTATAGACCCAGACTCACTGTGAATACAGCCCCAAAAGCTCATCCAGAGAAGGTTCACAAAATCGTCTCCTTGACTGCAACATTCAATAACAGACCTTCCAGGAAAATAACACCAACTAAATTTCCAATAACACAATGTGAGAACATCAGAAACAGGGGCAGGCCGTTCACCCAGCAAGCCTGCCTTGCCCTTCACTAAGATTGTCGCAGATCCGCACTCGGTCTCAAATCCTCCTTCATGTCAAATTCTTCTTAGCCCTCAACTATATGACAGATCAGTATCCATCGAACTCTTCTTCAAATACTATCTGTCAACGAGCTCAACTTACACTCTGGAAGAGAATGCCTGACAATCACGAACCTCTGTTTGATTTAAACAATTGCTATTCCGATACCATGTCTGATTGATATTAACAAAAGTGGTGAAAACAGAAGTTCAGTTAATATTGACTGGTACTGTTATCAAGGCACTGGTTTACTGAGGTTGATATCGAGGAGCTGACAAAACTGGAGGTAATGGGAATCAGAGTAAACTCTCCAGTGGTTGGAGTCAATCAAAGCACAAAGGAAGATGGTTATGGTTCGTGAATGTCAATCATCTCACTCCCAGGAGATCTCTGTCGGAGATCCTCAGCTTATTTTCCTCGGCACAGACACCATCAACTGCCTTATCAACATTCGCTTGTTCCCATTCTCCACCCTCCCCAGAATAAGATCAGAAATGGGGATTCTCACTGAAAATTCCGAAATGTTCAGAATAATGTGTCCCCCCCTTCCCCCGCGAACTAGTCTGTATTCAGGCAAAGCAAGACCCGGACAGCGCTGAGGCTTGTGCTGTTAATGTGTCGGTAGCATTCATGCAACAGTATGGCCTAACACTGCATATTGCCAGAATAAACTGAAGGGTTCATTCAGCGCCTCGCGCTGGTTTCACAGGACTACGAAGACGTCATTCAGACCATTGACACTGCTGGAGAAGAAAAGGGATTGCCCATTCAGTGCCTCCAACCTTTAAGCCAGGAAGAGAAGACGTCAAGTGTTGTGGGCCACACCAATACCCATCGAAATTATTTGAAGGCAGTAGCCTAGACGCTAAAGTTTTCATACTTAATAGGAAATGTAAGGTGTCTGCTCCAGATGTAATGTGACTGTTCTAACTGCTCGATGTTGAGCAAAACACAATTTATTTAAACACTGCAGATAAAAGTAATTTAGAAGAAATGAACTCGATTGGACAACTTAACAGAATAATGTGTCCAGGAACTATTCCTAATTAACTGTTTCAGGATAGGATCATCACATAAACACACCCCTTAGATTAAAGGAAGATGCAGGCGCAGATTGTCACAAGTAGCTCTCCAATCAAAAGAAGCAAAACTCATCATCAAGAGTAAAGTAACATAGAGTAGAAGCCAGAAGACACTCAGTGATTCTTCCAAATCTGTTGAGACCCCAATAGTTTCTAATATTACTGAGAAACCAAAACCCAGAAAAACCAGGGACAAAATAACCTCTTTAAGCGAAAGCATTGTCACACTAGTCGACACATCGAACTGTTAAACAAGAACCAGGGAAAGCGGATCAGGACACTGGCCCTGTCCAATCTGACGAAAAGGAATCTACTCCTTCCCTTGATTCACTGACACAGAAAGAGAAGGAGGATATTCAGCCCTCAAATCAATCACACAGGGAGAGAATGAAGTGATTGATACTGAATCCTGAAAAGGGTTATGCCGGAAACGTCGATTTCCCTGCTTCTCGGATGCTGCCTGATCTACTGTCCATTTCCAGAACCACTCTCTGCTCTGGTCTCCAGCATCTGCAGTCCTCACTTTCTCTTAATTGATGTTCTAACATGGTAAACAAGTGATGCAGGGGCTGCACAGACAGACTGATCCACATTGTTCCTGGTGGCTTCATTGTTCATAATTCACAAGTGGAACATAAACATGGTTTTCTAGCATTAAGGAGGAAACCAAATGTTTTGTGTGAAGTCTCAAGAAGGCATCTACCATCTCTGAGAAGACAGACTGGTGTTCTCTGTGGAAATCAGAATCGGGTCGGAATGCCTAACTGGAGACTGTGAACAACATGACGTTCAGTATATTGTCACACACCGACTGCACATTACTGTAGGGAATGTTAATTAAGGCATTAAACGTGTCAGGAAATCGGAAATAGTCTAATGAATGTACTCTCTAAGATCAAATAATGCAGTTCTTGTTCATGCTGATCTTGTGCAGTGCACGTTTACTATGATCTGCCTCCACTGCTCACAAATAGTGTTTTATATTTCCTTGTACTTTGGTACGCAAGACAATAAATCAATTCAATCAATCCTGGTTTAAGTGTTGCATTTCTCACCCTATCAATGTCTCTTTTGGAAAGACGTGATCGCTGTGGAACCTCAAGTTTCAGCATAACTATCTCTTCTTCTATTGCAGATCTGCAGGAAAAACACTCAGTTTCTTCCTTCTCTCCTCATGGAAACAACATCTGAGTCTGTGGTCAGGAGCTCATTACTTACAAAGGAGATCAAATCTATAGAGACTGCCCCAAATATTCTCTCAACAAGGCTGCACAGCTGCAGGAAGATGGTTTTACTTATGTACTTGAATCATTTTTCCACGAAGGACAACATATCACTTACTGCTCTTATTAGTTAAACAGGGTTTGATTAGCAGCAGTCAGCATGGGACAGGGTGGGAAAGCTTTATTCACAAATTTGTTCGAGTTCTTTGATGAAATGACGAGGAGTTTTGTCGAGGGCAGGGCGGTAGACGTAGTCGCTGTAGGTTTCAGTAAGACATTTGATAAGGTTCCACATGGCAGGATGGTCTGGAATTTCATCGCATGGAATTCAAGGTGCGATGGAAAATTGGACACACAAATTGCTCGATCTTCAGCAGTAGAAGGTAACAGTGGCAGGATGTTTGTCGAATTGGAGGCCTGTGATGAGTAACATGCCTCAGGAGTCGGTGCGGGAGCATTGCTGTTTGTTATCTATATCAATGAACTGCTTACAAATGTACAAGACATGATTAGTAGCTTTGCAGATGACACGAAAATAGGTGGCATCGTTGATTGTAAGGAGGGTCATCAGTAATTGACGCAGGACTTTGATCACCTGGGGAAGTGGGCCGAGAAATAGCAAATGGAATTTAATATCGATAGGTGAGAGGCTTTGAATTTTGGAAAGTTTCATCAAAGTAGGAGTTTCACGATAAATGGTCGGGCTTGAAGCAAAGAAACAGAGAGACCTTGAAGTTCATGTTCACGGTTCTCTGAAAGTGAGTCACAGTTAGGCAGGGCAGGAAAACTGGCACACTGGCCTTCATCAATCAGGGCATTGAGTATAGAAATTGGGAAATTATGTTGCAGTTACACAGGACTTCGGTGAGGCCGCACTTGGAGTATTGTGTTCAGTTTTTTTCAACGTGTTCCAGAAAAGATCTCATTAAACTGCAAAGAGTGCAGAAGAAATTTGCAAAGATATTGCCAGTTCTCAATGGTCTGACTTAAAGGGAGATGTTGAAAAATCTCGGAATTTTCTTTACAACAGAGGAGGATGAGGGGGCCCTTATCGATGTGCATAACATCATGAGGGACACGGAGAGGGTGATTGCTCACAGTATTTTCACAAGGATCGGAGATTCCAGGACAAGAGGGCATCTGTGCAAAGTTAGAGGGGAAATAATAGAAGGGAACCAGAGGGGCAACTTTTTACACAGAGGCTGGTACTCATAAGGATTGAGCTGCAAGCTGATTTGGTTGAAGTAGGTACATTACCTACATGTAAAAGACATTTGGACAAATATAGGGTTAGGAACGGACTAAAAGGATATCGACCAACCTGTAAGGAAATGGGGTTAGCTTGGATGGACATTTACGACACGGAGGTCGAACCCCTCTGTCAATTAAATCAAACATCCTCAAAAGCTCGCTTCGTCTCTTAATCTGATGAAACATTAGCGGCAGAGAATTCCTACATTTTAGTATTTCAAGAAAAATAACAATTTAGTTTCTTACCTTTAACAGTGCATATTAATCGACAACCATTCACAAATCCAAGCCTCCCTTTTTTAAACTACTTACTGTCTGACTCCAACTCCATAAAATTATGCTGTTCCAATTACCCACATATAAACATTAAAGAAATTTACTCTCAAGACGACGTAATCTCTGTCTTCTCCACTGTTTCAGAAGAAAAAAATACATCAGAAAGGTTCATATTTTCCTTTAATTCTTCATTCCATTACTATGAAATACAAAGGTCATTAATCAAAGTTATACCTTTCATTTGAATTCTGTACACATACGCAACATTGGAAGAAGTCAAAATTCATCTACATATTTTCCTTTAAATCCGCAATAGCACATTTGCTATCACATATTTACGAGGCACAACATGTACGTTTTTGAAATTAAAATTCTGTAACCGAAGACTACAATGAAATAATCTTACATTTCAGTCTTAACTTCGTTCGAAAAATTTGTGTGAATTGACGTTATTGAACACAACTGTCTCTGACAATTTGTATGTCACCTACACACAAAAGTGGTGTCAAGCCAGTACAAAACTCAATAATTCTTATTCAATAATGAAAATTTTTTTCCAGTGTACAATGAGTTTCGTTTTTGACAACTAACCAATTAGCCATTCAATTCCATCATCATCTCTGCAAAAAAATTCTCCAATCCCTGTATTGCTAGCTTCAGTCGCGAATTTCTTCAGTCGCGAATTTAAAGGGTTTCCAAAAATTTGGGATCGCTCAAGATGCTGCAGTGTTTCATGGTGCTTCAAATGCCTCCTGGCATTGTTTTGTCCTTCAAAACTTTGTGTTCTTCTTTAGTGAATCCATCAGTGGTGTCACTGCACTGCTGAATTTAGCAACTCAGACCCAAAGATTGAAGGACCAATTTCTTCGTGGAATGTCGTGGAAAATGTTCAATGGCCTTCGTCTTTGTTTTCCATAGGATCAACCCTTAATGCCTAATGTAATGTCCCAAGACGTCACCACTGTCTTCGTGAATCCTGTTTTCTTTGGGCTTATTTCCAGTTTTGCTTTTTTTTAATCGCTCGACGAGCTCTGCCATACGTTCCATGTGATCTTGCCAGGACTTTTTTTTTCATAGAGGTGCCTACCTGTAACCACGCAGTAATTCCAACTTCGTGATGTTTGTGGCTTGTCAAACGTTATGTCTGCTGTCCTCCAATCTTGATATTGGATCCCAGTCCGATTTTGTTACAATGTTGACCTTCTGATAGTCCACAAAATATCGTCGAGTCACATGAGGTTTGTCAACGAACACAAAGAGCGAACTCCACTTGCTCTGGCTCGATTCAATGATGCCTTGGCTGGAAGTCACATCCAATTCCTTCTGGACCTTTGTGGCTTTGAGAGGATTCAGCCTGTAGATGTATTTATTTTATCGCAACAGCATTCCCTACTACCACTTCATGCACAATAGTGTTAGTCCTCCCATCTTGTTTCTGCATTTGCACTCACACTGCTGCAACAAATAAGCAACTGGCTTCTTTGTTCCTGCAGCAGATAGCTCAATATCCGATGCCACTCCTCAAAGACTTCGCTGTTATTTCAATATTTTGAGACACATCAAACTGCAAGACATCTGGATTTGATTCCTCACTCTGAGGGGCGGCAAGTAACACCTGTTTCTCAGTGTACTTGTCACTGTTTTAGAAAGGTTTCAACTTATTCACATGAAATCCCGAATACCGTTGTTTTTAATATTTGGAATTATTACAAGATAGTTTAGCAAACTCAAGTTTTCTCAGTTTGGAAGATGCCATTATACCTGGTTTTGAAGGGATTCATTCCTACTGTTGGAATACTAATCTGTCATCCACACGTGATAACATCTGAATTTCAGAGTTTTTATTTGCCACCTGTTTCACTCTATGCTGTGCTCTCTTCAGGTCCTGTTTAGCTAACTCACCTAGTCTATGTATTCTCTCCCTCACCTTATACACATAACCCAAGTGTGAGATCTCCGATTTCGGTTCTGTCAATTTCTCTTTAACTAATTTCAAAAGACCTCTCACTTCATGTCCGAATATGAACTTAAAGAGATTAAACTGCGTCGACTCATTTGGGGCATCTCTAATGGCAAACAATATAAATGGGACACCTTTACCACAATCATTCGGGCAATCATGACACTATGTTTTTCACATGCTCTTCGCTGTCTGATGCCAACTTTCCAAGGATCCCTGAGATTCGGGATGGTAAACACTTTTTTTAACGTGCTCTATGCGTAAGCTATCGATTTCCTTTAACAACTGAGGGATAAAATGAAATTCTTGGTCTGATTCAATATCTCTTGGTAGTCAATACTGAGTAAAGAAAGCTACCAAATCCTCCACCACCCTTTCCGCCTTAACACTCCGCAATGAAATGGTGTCTGAAAATCTTGCAGAAACTCCATTATGGTTAGCAAATATTTCTTCGCACTCTCATTTAAGAAGGGGACCTACACAATTAACCATAACCTGCGTAGAATGTTCTTTAAATGCAGGAGTCGGCAATAACGTTGTTCGTTTTATTACTGCCTATGGCGTACTGACTATTGGGCATATATGGCATATACAGCAAAAAATATTCCTTATGCATTCTAGGTCAGGAGCTATGCTTTTGTACCCTATCCTGAGTCTTCCGTGCATCTCAACTGATCTCTTACAGGTAGTTTATGTGCTACTCGTCACAGATACTGTCAATGTGCTGCTGAGCCATAATCTGGCGCATTTCCAAATTTCCATCTGCACGAACCTGCTGTGGTCTCTATTTTCATCTCAGGATAATATCTTTAAGTTAATGACGCTCGAAAATATATTTTGATTCCTTTCCTTGACCGTTACATCAAACAGGGTGTCAGCTATATGAACATCAAGTCTTTCGTCTTTTTCTTTAGGTTTTGCTTCTTGCTGTAATATATGAGAGTGGGAGCTTGTTACTACGCAGTCTCGAAAAATTCCAGGAGATTTTTCTTTCAACTTCCGTGTTCGATAGTCTTCCTTTGGTTTCTCCACCACAAGTGTTGTCACACACACCTTCGATCGTATTAAATCGTTCCCAATAACAAACTGTATTGCTGGAACTGACACACTTACGGTCTTGATTTGGCTCTCCAACTTGCTTTACACTGGATAATCCTTAATTTCGATACCTTTTTCCATAAATTATCACCGACTTGGGTAACATGTCAAAAATAGTGATAATAGTGAGAAAAAGTGAGGACTGCAGATTCTGGAGAATACAGTGTGGCACTGGAAAAGCACAGAAGTTCAGACAGCATCCGAGGAGCAGGACAGTCGACATTTCAGGCATAAGCGCTTCTTTACGAAAGCTCGGAAGACGATCGGTGGATTCAGGTGGGGGGTGGGGGATGTGGTGATGCTGATAATTTGGAGGCAAGGATGAAGCCAGTAAGTGGTCGAACATCTTGTACCCTCCAACCACACAGGATCAACATCGATTTCACCAGTTTTCAGATCTTCCCTGCCCCACCATTTGATACAAAACTGGCCGAAAGGAAGAAGACAGAGGGTGGTGTTGGAGGGTTGTTTTTCTCACTGGAAGCCTATGACCAGTGTAGTGCCACAAGCAATGGTGCTGGGCCCACTACTTTTCAACATTTATATAAATGATTTGCATGTGAGCAAAAGAGGTATCGTTTGTAAGTTTGCTAAAGACAATAAAATTGGAGATTTAGTGGACAGCAAGGAAGGTTACCTCAGATTACAACGGGATCTTTATCAGATGGGCCAATGACTGAGAAGTGGAAGATGGAGCTGAATGTAACAAAATGTGATGTGATGCATTTTGGAAAAGCAAATCTTAGCAGGAATTATACACTTTATCTTAAGGTCCTAGGAAGTGTTGCTGAACAAAGAGACTTTGAAGTGCAGGTTCATAGCTCATTGAAAGTGAAATCGCAGTTAGATTGGATCTTGAAGATGGTGTTTGGTATGCTTTCCTTTATTGATCAGAGTATTTAGCGCAGGAGTTGGGAGGTAGTGTTGTAGCTGGACTGGTTAGACCACTGGACATTGGTTACACCACTGTTGGAATATTGTGTGCAATTGTTGTCTCCTTTCTACTGGAAACAAGTTATGACACCTGAAAGAGCTCAGAAACGATTTACAATGATGCGGCCAGGGTTGGAGGTTTTGAGCATCGGGGAAAGGTTGAATAGGATCGGGCTATGTTCCCTGGAGTGTCAGAGGCTGTGATGTGACCTTACAGAGGTTGATAAAATCATGAGGGGCATGGATAAGGTAATTAGAAAAAGTATTTTCCCTGCTGGTGGGTGAGTTCTGAGCCAGAAAGCAACCTTTTCATTCAGAGCCTGGTACCTGTATGGAATGACCTGCCAGAGGAAGTGGTGGAGGCAAGTACAATTGCATCATTTAAAAGGCATCTGGATACATGCCAGGTGCTGGTAGGTCGCACAAGATTGAATTGGGATATCTGGTTCGGACGGACGAGATGAACCAAAGGATCTGATTCCGTGTTGTACATCTCTGTGACTCTATGGCTCTATGAATGTCACAGAGAGTGACAGATAATCACAGAGAGTCAGAGAAAATCAGGGAGTCAGGCAGATTCACTTGTTTCTCGTTCCAATTCTCCAAATTAGCACCGCCCTCTGGATATGTCCGAACTGTCCATCTTCCTTCCCACCATTCCACTCCAGCCTCCCCTCAGACCTATCACTATCACTCCCACTTTCATCTTCCTGTTGCATTCGCAGTGATTTTTGCGCCAGCACAAGTTCTTTCCCTTTTATTTATCTTTCCGAAACCTGTCCCCCCAACACATTGCTGATGAAGGGCTTATGCCTGATGTGTCGATTGTCCTGCTCTTTGGATTCTGTCTGATCTGTTTTGCTTTTCGAGCACCACTCCTCTTTCTGAGTATACTTTGCATAAAGAGATGAATTCTTTCTTGAGATCATGCAGGACGCCATACCCACCCTCTGACAAGGCTGTGCACTCTACTGCAGTTCTTCGACTTTTCTTGTGGTTTTCTTTACTACTTGCCCAAATGCCACTGGCCCAGCCTTCTTTTCCAATAGTGCCTTTCTTCAATCACTTTGTCATAAATTATGGCAGTAAAACCATCTTTTGCCAGTTTTCATCTTAAACACTGACTCTGTAATTTTATGAGCTCAACTCACTTGCAGTGAAAATATCTGCGGGCTTGCACCTCCTTTCAACCCTCTTGGGCTCCATTTTTACTTTTGGTGAAACATTACTAATGTGCTGTACACTTTGTTTTATTGAGTAAGATCCCCAAACTCTCAATTTCTCACAAGAGAAAATCTTGCCAGACACTTAATTTCGCAAATGCATTTTTACCTGCCATCTCTGCAACTCTCCTCAGTTCATGAACTTTCTGTTTATTCACATGAATTCTTATCATATCTAGAAGAGACCTTTTAAACTCTATCAGCAGAATAATCTCTTTTACAGCCTCATACGATTTGTCTTTTTTAAAGGCCCACGACCATCGATCAAACTTAATATGTTTAAGTGTTTGAAAATCAACTTAACTCTGACATGGTTCCAGCTTTATGTTTCGGAGCCGCTATCTGTATGCTTCTGGTACCAATTCATAAGTACGCAAAATAGTCTGTTCCACATCTGCATAATCTCTTGATCCCTCATCTGACAACACTGCGCATACCTGACGAGCTCTGCCGACAAACTTAGTCTGAACTAACCTTACCCACAAATAACTGGCAACTCCATCTACCCAACCAATACTTCAAATGAAATTTTAAAAATCGACATTTTTGTCATCGATATGTGGCAAAGTGTTAACGTATCTGCACATATCACTACTGTCTCCCTTCATCTCTATCCTGTTAACTTGACCTTCCGGAATAATTTGCAACTTCAGAAATTCAAATTGTCTCTTTCTTTTTCCGGTCTCTCTTCCTCTCTCCCTTTCCGTCTATTTCTTTGAATTCTAACTCCAGTTGTAACATTTGCAAACTTGTCTGATTATCTCATTCACTTCAGTTTTTGAACAACTCCGTCACAATTTCAATTTTCTAGCTGCGGATCTGCCTAGGTTATCTTTTGTTTGCTGCAAGTAAGTTTTATATGAAGAAGTATCTTTCATCGGGAGTTTTTTTTCCCCCCTTTATTTGAGATCAAGAAGTGAGATTACCAGTTTGCGCCCCGAATCTGCAACAGTACCTCGGCTGTTCGATGGCTGATAATCTTACTCTAATTTTCAAAATTACGGGTTTATCTACTTCCATGACACATTTAATTCTGATATCGTGATTGGTTGCATGTGTCAAAACAATAAAGTTCAACTGCCAGCGGCTGCTGGTATCCTGTGCATGATTAAAACGAATTGGTGAAATTCGAATTCTTGACGAGACAACAACCAAAAACTCAGGTATCTGTTTAACAGAACGTTGCTACATTTGGAAGTCTCTGACCATGACCTGGCAGCTGTGGCTGTGCTGTATATTCAGCAAAACATGTTCTGTCTCAAAGTAACCAGATATGCTTTTGGATTCGTAACTGGTCGGCATGGACGACTTGGCGTGCTGTCAGACGCTATGACTCTAAGACTCCTGGATGTATTATTTGGTGACATTGATCAAGGATATGCAGGTCATTTCGGACTATGATATTTTCCAACCTCGCACAATTTAATCAATGCAAAATGAGATCTATGCTATTAGTTACCTTCATCGAAATCATGTGCTGACCTTGCAAATTGCTTTGATCTATATACTAATCCATGTGATACACCGTGATTAACGGCCTTCAGTGCAGAACCGGGCTCTGACCTCTGTGTTATCTCCATTAAAGTGGGACCAGATTAATTTGGGATTGTGGTAGTCATGGATTGGTTACAATGAAGAATCTGTTTCTGTGCTGAACAATTCTATAACTCTTCCATGAGCTCAATTAGCACCTCCCTGAATACTCTGGGCTGGGGCTGGACTGATGTAGCAACTTAAGAATCTTCAGTTCAATTAGTTTTTGTGGGTAACATCTCGTTATTATTTCTAATCTCCAATAGAAACTCAATTTTAACAGTCGCTCTGACCTGATATATTTCTGGATGATTTTATGTGTGTTTCACTGTGGAGACAGAACTAATGTGTACCCGTCAGTGGGGGCAGAGATGGCCTCCGTCACAAAATAAAAATGTTGGAGCACTGCACTTGGAAGATGATTGGCATGAGACTCAATCCTGCTCGGAAATTTCTAAAATCAAAATACTTCATTGAAACTGTGACTTCACGGTCACTGAGAGCACTGTGCTCTCCTTAGTGTTAGGTTACAGGCTGTGCTGAAAGTGATGATATGAAGATGTGGCAACAAAAGTTGAGAATCAAACCGAGTTTACAGTTTGTACCTGGTGTAGGTCCAGGTAGAGACAGGAATCAGTTCTTGATCAAAATATATGAAACTGGAAGACAGAGCAGAAGAGAACTGCAACCAAAAATGTGTCGGTGATGGATTATTCAGAAAATGCACTGAGGCACAAATATTGAGGAGTTGGAAATGGAGAGGTTTGGTGATAGAGGAGTTATTGAGATATAGATCAACTCAGGACAAAATAGGGAAGTCTTTTTTATTAATATTTTGTTCCTCCTCAGATGTTTGTAAGTGAAGAGAACGAAATTCATGAAATGGGAATGGAGTGTGATTGAAAACGAAAACAATACTTAACATATTTGCTAAATATGCATAACAGAAGTAGCAATGGCTTTCAAAATCATTTACACAATTAATAAATGAGCTAAGATAGACTTACCAGGAACACCAATTATAGCGAGAATGGGATAGTAACCTGCCTGAATAACTTTCAGTGCACATCGTATCCGCCATGTTAACCATATCCAATCCAGAGAAAGTAAGAACAGGCAAATTGATAAACTCCTGTCCATTTTTGTAATATTCCAATGCATTGATCTCAGATTCTGATCCAATGCGGGAACATTCCACTCGAATATTCTCAGATTCTGATCGATTGTTGGAACCTTACAGTCTGTTTTTCTTAGATTCTGATCCATGTTGGAACATTCCAGTCTATTGCTTTCAGATTTTGATCTCTCCCACTCTCCGGAGCTGTTAATTCCAATCGCGTGAGGATGATGCTCTCGCTGATATAATTTTAAAAGTCCCTTAATAGTAGAAGAGGGAAAGCCTCTAGTGACTCAGTTGGATTCCATGGAGACTGATGTCAGTCACAGTCACTGAACAGCATCTCCACTTAACCCCATCACTGCAAAACATTTATTGTAACAACAATAGCTGGTCTGGGAGGGGTACTGACACCGCCTGCTCTTGGTCTTACCGACTATCTCCGATTATACCAGCAATGTTAGATGTAATAGAGAAAGTTGATGCTTTGTCTTCACATGCTTTGTGAAACTGCTATAGTATGTAGATACAATGTTTTACGTAACCACTCTATTAAGAGCAAATCGAGAAGTCATTACAAAAATTAAGATTCCTCCACGTCAACAAATATCAGTCTAAAAGCTGTCTCTGGAGATGACTGCCCTAAACATTAGAAATACAGATTTCTTTGGACATTCCTCTCACTACTCTCATGAAGCAACATTTTATCTTTAACACTATGCATTTCATTAATTCGTTTCTAAACATGCAAACATCTTATTGCACA
The DNA here is from genome assembly GCF_047496795.1 of Chiloscyllium punctatum. NCBI lineage: Eukaryota > Metazoa > Chordata > Chondrichthyes > Orectolobiformes > Hemiscylliidae > Chiloscyllium > Chiloscyllium punctatum. The sequence goes on along the minus strand of NC_092789.1, from coordinate 16,855,399 downwards.
GTATATTCGGCTCTTCTTTCCCAGAGATTTAGCCTTAACCCGAAAGTAAATGCTGTGTTTACAACTGCATTTTTGTATTGGGATTAAAGGGTCAGAGACAGCATGTCTGTGTCATTGGTTAAGAAACAGAAAGGAATAGGAGACAGTCGGTGTGGAAACTGGAAAGGAGTAAAGTGTTAATCTCCCAGTTACCAATATTTTATTGACAAATGAAATAAAATAAAATGCAAAGAAATAAAGAGAATGCATTTAGAAGAAGGAATAGCAAGTGAAAATGAAAACAAAACAGGACAATTTGAAATGGAGGAAGAATGATTTCACATCCACTATTTAATCCCTGGACGTGCGGTAAGGTACGATTGTTCAAAATAAACAACGAAGACACAGTTAATGAAATGTGATGTATAGATTGTATAAAATTTATATAACAATAAAACAATATTTGATCCTCGTCTGAGGTGTCGTGTTCCCATCCTCTCAATTTTTCTCTCTTTCTGGGATTCCCAGCTCCAGTCTCTCGTTCTTGTCAAGATTAATGTTGTAAATTCGTGCTTCTGGTGTTCCAATATATTTTAGTTAACTGCCTTTCCACCAGCAAACAAACATATTGTCCTGCTCGGTTCTGTCAACAGCCATTGTCTTTCATGTTATTGGAGTGAAAAATTCTGGCATCAGATGCAGCATTTGAACATATTACTCTGTTGTACCCACACTGCACAAAGACCATAGCAAACAGGAATTGGGAAAACAAATACAGAAGTGCATTTACTTCTGCCATTCATCTAGTTTTCGCGTTTTTGACATCTCTTCATCTATGTTCTCACGCTTTCTTCGTTTCTGGATAAAAAATCCTTCAACCAATCTCGTGTCCCATATCTCAGTTCTCCTTCTTTCAGATTATATCTATTTCTCTATTCTTGACATACTCTGATTAGAATTGAGTAATTTGACTACAAATCCTTCTGGGAGGAGCTGGCCAGAGCTAATTGGAAGGGGAGCCGAGCAGGGAAGACCATGGAGCAGCAATGGCAGGGGTTTCTAGGGATGATTCAGATGAACATCAGAAATTCATCACAAAGAAGAAGAAACATACTCGGGAGGATAATGCAGCCATGAGTGATTAGGGATGTCAAGGACAGCATAAAATCAAAAGATAAAGCATACAATGTGGGAAAGGTTATTGGGAGTCCATAGAAAAAAGAAACCTTTAAATACCAGTGGAGGATTACTAATAAAAGCAATAGGGAAGAGAAGGTAATATACCGCGATAAGTAAGCTTGTTAATAACATTACAGGTGATTGCAAGAGTTTTGTTTAAGATATAAAAGATATATAGAGAGAAGGGCAAACGTCAGACTGCTGGAAAATGAGGCCTGAAGAGTTATGGGCAACAATGAAATGGCAGTGGCATTGAACAGACACTTTGCATCAGTACTCAAAGTGGAAGTCATCCGCAGCTTGCCAGAACTTCAAGAGAGTCAGTGGGCGGAGGTGCGTTAGTGACCATCACTAAGGGGGAGTTGCTGGGGATGTTGAAATTTCTGAATGCGGACAAATCACGCAATCTGATAGACTGCACCCCATTGTTCTAAGGAGATAGCTGAGGAGTTTGTGGAGATGTTGCTGTTGATCATTCTGCAATCGTTCAGGAATCACTGGAGTCAGGGTGGATCCCAGAGGACTAGCAAATAAAACCTTCCAGTTGACGGAGAGAGGGACACAGAATGCAGGAAATCGTTATTGGCTCGGCAAACTGATTTTTATTTTCAGAAGAAAGCGTCGTAAATCCTTGAGTTTCTCAATATGTAAATTAAGTATAAAAAACAAGGAAGTTATAGAGATCATTGAAGATTGTATGGTTAATCTACCGCATAACAAGAGTTAAACTGACACAAAGCTATTGCAAACAACAGACTTGCAAATATGTGGTTGACTCTAATGAAATAGTTTCAACCTGGAAAGAAGCACATGTGACAAACAAATTGTTACCTGAACCCTGTTGTATAGATGTGGGGAAGGTGTGTGACTAAATAGTCTTTAAAAAACTGTCAAGAAAGCCTGACTAAATCTGTTGGTGCGGAGGTCCCAATGTGCGACTATGTAGTCGACTTCGAAGAAGAAATAATGCCAGATATTTGAAAAGATCGCTGACTCATTCCCCATTTCTTAGCAACCTTCCACATGATGCAGCATTTGACCTGCACAATTTCAATCCAGTGTCCTGCTGTTGCTCACGATGTAGTCTCCTTTACATTTGTAAGACCAAAAAACACCACTCTGAGGAATACTTCGCTCTGTCTGTAGGAACAACACTGACCTTCTCACTGCTTCCTATTTCAATAACCTACTTTCCTCTCATGCTAATATTTCGGTCCTGGGCTGCTGCCATGTTCCAGTGAAGCACAATCCAAGCTCGAGTAACTCCTCACTTTACAGTTGGAACGTTACAGCCGCTAGGATTTAATATTCATTTCAATCACTTCACAGCCTGACCCCATTATGGCTGTCCTCCATTTTGCATGCAATCTCCCTCCTGGGATCCCTCTGATCGTGTTTTGTTTACATGCACTCAATGGAGAGAATTAATTGCCTTAATTCAAACCTCAAATTTTCTATTTTATATCTGTTTCTCTTTCACACATGATTAAAAGCCCTTTTGTATTTTATGCTGTACCCCCACACACCCTGTTTCCTGTCACCACTGCTCCACTGCTGTGAAGGAATTGAAAAACAAATCTTCCAATCATTTCCAGTTCTGAAGAATAGTCAGGGAGGACTTGAAATGATATCTCTGTTTTTCTGCCATCGAAGATGAGATTATTTCTGTTGAGATTCTCCCGATTGAGCTGGATAAATGTTCAACAAGACCAAGAAGTGTGGATACTGGAATTATGAAACAAAAACAACAACTGGAAGCTTTGACGAAGAGTTACCGAACCTGAAAGATTAACTGTTCTTTCATTGCGCAGATCGTGCCAGACCTGCTTAATTTCATCAGCACTGGTGTTTTTGAACAAGTTTCAAATACGGGTGTCAAAGGTGCTCAAACGCCGTGTCCAACATGGAGCACCACATACCGGGAAATGAACGATAACACAAAAAGGATAAATTCACTGATTCTTAAACAACATAAAGCTGGCATCACTGACACGACAGAGCTCGTAAACATCGTCAGAGAGCGAGCCACAGGGAAACACACACAAACCTAGCACAAAAGCATGAACTACCAGAGAGAAAAACTGTTGAATTAATATCAGTTAAATTGTTTTGAGGGATGCGTCAGATTTGAGGCGCGACACCAGGGAAATTGAGAATATTCAAATGAAACTGTGCGGGGCTGATGAGCGAGGGGACTTGATGTGATTTGGGAGCGAGACAGCACAATTGCATTGCAGGCATTGCAGCTGGAAACTGCACATTCATGTCGGGCTGTAGACCACCGCAGCGGTACAATCAGAACTGCACTAAACCACAATCTGTTACTCTTTTTTTTCCTGGATAATTCCTCAGTCGAAAATTACCATTTAGATGATCGACGGTTCAGTGACGAGTGTGGGTAAACATGCCAGGTTCAGAAACATGTGAACCTAAACTGGACGACAACCTGTTAAACAACCGCACTTGAAAGAACAGATCAGATCAAAGCCATGCAGTCCAGTCATATCCCGTCGTAAATTGCGACGTGCAGTTAAACAAATCACTGGAGGACAGTGCTCCACAAATATCCCCATCATGAAGAATGTAACAGCCCTGTATATCAGCGTCAAAGACAAGGATGTATTACTTGCACCATCCTCAACCAGAAGTGTTGAGTGGATGATCTACGTCACTCTCACATGATGTCCACAGAAGCACATCTTACAGTCTTCAAAGAATTTCATTTGCTGCACGTGACATGAAGAAACTGTTGACACAATAGACACTTCAAAGGAAATGTGCCCTGATCTCATTCTTGCAATAGCACTGAAGACATATGCTGCACAGCAAGCCATGCCTCTGGGAAATATTTTTCCTTTCAGCTCCATCTCTGACAGATACCTGACAATGTGCAAAATTGTTCAACAATGTCCAGTCCCCTAAGAGGAGAATAATTAGAAAGTAAACAATTACCACCCCCCCACCCCCAATCTCATCATAATCGTCCAATTGTTGGATATTATTTTATAACAGAGGTGTCAAATAGCACAGCAATAACCTACTCAGTCTGGTTTCCGTTGTGTATTGATGTGGAGATGTGTGGTGGAAATGTCATTCGATTACCAATCCAGAACATACTAATTCTCTGGCAGCTGGTGGAAGTTGAAAACATGAACAAAATATCACGATCGAAAACTTGGTGTCAGTAACATTGACCTTGAAGCCAATGTAGATTGCGAACACCAATTTGTTTCCCCAATGTAATTTCAGAAATCAAATCTCTCGTGTTTTCCAGGTCTGGCGTAAAAGTGACTCCAGACACACGTCATGTGATAAACACTTTAATGGTCGCTGAACGGCCATGCAAGGCACTCAATTGTATCACATTGCTCCGCGATCTTAAAGTTGAAAACCAGACAGAACAACCAGCACCTGCCTCGGTATTAGGAAAGGGAATTGGAAGCATAGTCCTGCGAACCTGCAGCGACATCCTTCCTGACATTTTAGAGATTGTGACATTTACACCGCTTTCCCACAGAATGCACAGAAACCTTGGGAAAGGAGGTGATCATTCAACACATTGAACCTCTCCCATTTTAATTCATGGCCGAATATCTCGTTAACGCACTTTTCCCACACATCTCCTTTAATCGGATTACAATTAGGAAATATGCATTAATCCTTTCGGTTCTTCGAATTTGTTCATCTATTAACATTCTCCTATAAAACCATAAGTGGTAAGCCACATAGAACAGAGTTGAGGAGAAAATTCTTCACCCAGAGAGTGGAGGGTGTATGGAATGCTCTGCTCCAGAAGGCTGTGGAGGCCAAGTCTCTGGATACTTTCAAGAAAGAGTTGGATAGAGCTCCTCGGGTTAGTGGAATCAAAGGTTATGGGGATAAGGCAGGTACAGGATACTGATTGAGGATGATCAGCCATGATCATAATGAAATGTGGTGCTGGCTCGAAGGGCAGAATGGCCTACTCCTGCACGTCTTATCTATTGTCCATAACACGTGTTGATTAATCACAATTTCGCTGTAACTCAATTAGTGAACCGTGGACCTTATTTATACAATGCGAGCTCCCGTTCCCTGTTGCACGATGCAATTCTTGGGACCAACTGAATGGCACAACCCAGCTTCACTATCCTGTGCATAAAAAAACACTAAAATTCAGTGTGTTCAGGTAAAATAGAAATGCAAACATCTTTGCAAGACTTGAAACTGGGAATTGCAGTCTACATATCAAAGGTACTGTATTTCAAACAAGGGGAGAATATTGTGGAGAACTGGAATTCCACGTCATCATCCACGTGGTCATTCAGCTCGTGCACTTTCTGATGAGGAGCTTCGTGAAAGTTAAAGTGCTGTAGTTTGTGACTGTAATGTTGAAGTGTTGCATTTACGGTGCTACTTCATTGAAATATATATGAATTAAAGATTTATTTCGTTTGAACTATCATTTTTTGGTACATTAAATACTGTTTCTATTTCGGTTTTTAGTATATTTTTGGTGGTTTCCCACTTATCATGTCTTTCTCAGAGGCCCTGTGATTAATATTGTCCTATTTTCAGTAACAGTGTTCCACAGGATCACCACCGACTACAATAGTGGATAACTACCAGTCACAAGAGCTCATCCTGGATTGCCACAGCATTCTCCAGCTCTGTCTCCATTACTTTCCTGTCTATAAATCTTTGTTTATATCGAATGCCTTGCCCCCTCGCCTCCCCCCCCCCGCCCCGCAGCCTTATGTGAGAGAGAATTCCCCAGATTCCCTACTCTCTGAGTGCAGTAATTTATTCTCATCTCAGTGCATTTTAGTCTGTCTGTACAGAATACAGTGACCCCCTGATTTAGCCCAGTCAGGGGAATTGTCATCCCTACTTCCAGTCTTTCTCAGCCTGTCAGAGTTTTTTGAATATTTCATTGAGATCAGCACTGAATTTGCAAAACCCCATGGAATACATAATCAGTCAACCTAAACTGTGCTCCCACAACAAGTCTGTGATCTCAGACATCAGTCTCGACATCTTTCTGTGTACTCCCTCAACGTTAGTTGTGCTATTTATTTGATACGAACCCAAAACTGTATACCATAATGAATAAAGTTTGATGTGAGGTCTGAGAAAGACTCTGTAAAGCTGCAGTAAGACACCTTTACTCCTGTACTCAATTCCCCTTGAAACTGAGCTTAACACATTGTTTATCTCCCTAACTGCTTTCTGTTCCTGAAATATTACTTTCAGTGACTGCTGTACAAAGAGACCCAGATACTCTTTAATTTTACAACAACCCATTTTGTGGGACTCTGTACACTGGTCCGCGTGCCAATGCCTTTCCCAGTATTGACTTATGGCTTCGGAACGCACTCCCATACATGGACCTCAGAGGATGACACTTTGCAAGTCACGAATATGTCCTACCTGTTCCCTTTTAATTCTGATGGCGTGATACAGTCTAGGATTAGGTGGGGATACTCCCTAGTCTTGCCTGACAGCAGGTTTCCATGCCCCTGTGTTAGTCAGTCCAATCTGAGGGATGACTTCCCGCCTTATTCAGTTTTAAATGAATTTACGCTTATCCTGCCATAATTTGTCTTGAATGTGGATTTGACCGCCAGAGAAACCTTCTGCTCATTTCCACCTTAAAACGTGCTCTGTGTATTTTCCACGTTTCACTGGGCTCCACCTCCCATTCTTTGAAACTCGAGAGAACACAGTCCGAGTTTCCTCATCAGGTAACCTCGCCATCTGAAGTACGAATCTGGAGAATGTCTTTGCACATTCTCTGTGGTCAGTATAATCTCACGAAAACTGTACGCAATACTTCAGGTACAGTCTTACTAACATGCTGTGAAACTGCTTCAAGTTGTCTTTACATCTAGAGTGTGACTCCCTGAATTGAAGGCGAACGCAAATTTAACTTTCCAATTATATATACTGCTCCAAGTAACCTTCACATTAATTTTATTTACAAACTCATGCGCAAGTTCTTATTTTTTAAAAAATCCTCAGAAAATCTACATTTCCCACTTCCACTTGTTCCTCAATGTTTTTGCTGCAAGAAACAACTTCAAATAATTCTGAAGATAACAAGTATGACTTCTCTATGAGAAATGCATATCAGTTTTTTCCAATGTTACTATTAATTTCTAAATATTCAGTCACACATCCTAATATAATAGATTCCAACAATGTCCCTACGGATGTCAAGTCAATTGGACTGCAGTCCTCTCCACTGTTTCATCTTCTCTTTGTAGATGGTTGGATCTCTTCCAGTCATCTTAAATGCTTTGATCACGTTTACAAACTTTCAGTTATCTACCGTGGTGTCATGCCTCTGTGGATATACAGGAAAATGAAGCACGTAATGAGTACTTCAATTGCAGACTTATTTCTGACATTCTGATAGTTTGTCAGACTTAGGAATGCTCAATCCAGCTACATTTTCAAGCATTACATTGATACTGATACGAAATGAACTCATGCCTTTCCTTCCACAAGCCCTATCTGATCACTTCGTCTTTTTGGGTGTTTTTCCTGGATATTCCTCCATGGAGACCGATGCAAAGTAACTGTTTATTTTCACAGCCACTTCCCTATTCTCCACAATAAATTCTCTTATTTCAATTACGAATTTCCACACTTGACTGTGCTTTTATTTTGATTACTTTGAAATACAGATTGCCAATATGTACATTTTTTCTCTTTCTCTTTGATAAAATCATGGAATCGCTACAGTATGACAACAGGTCTTCGTCCCAATAAGTCCACACGGACCGTTCAAAGTATATCACACCCAGATCCATTACCCGATTACTCGACATTTTCCCCAGTCTACTGCACTAAACCTACACATACCTTAAAACTGTGGGCAACTTTGCATGGCCAATTCACCTAATCTTCACATCTTTGGATTATAGGAGGAAAGCAGAGCACCCAGAGGAGACCCACGCAGCCACCGGTTAATGTGCAAACTGCACACAGGCAGTCACCTCTGGCTATAATCGAACCCGTTTCCCTGGCGCTGTGAGGGAACAGTGCTAAACACTGAAACGTCGTGCAGCCCGGCATATCTCTGAGCATACATGACCCCTTTTTGTTTTACTGTTCAGTTTCAAAACACTCATTTTCTGGGTCGTAAATTCCTGAGAGTTCTAATGTTTCCACAATATCAGAAATTCTTCTCAAGTCACTTCTAATGATTAAGTTAATATTTAATTTGTTATGTTAAACATTATTATAACGCTGTCCTTTTCTTGCTTGCAACCAGAAAGAAATAGATGCGTTTCTCAGACTGCAGTATTTCTATAAATTTCCTGGTCCTGACCAGATACATCCAAGAACACTACAGATGACATAAAGAAATTGCGAGGACATTGGCTGGTATTTTTGCAACATCGTTAGCAATGGGTGAGGTTCCCGAAGTGTGGAACGCGGTGACGTTTGGGTGCTTATTCAACAAAGGCTGCAAAGAAAATCAGACAACTGAAGACCAGCTCGCCAAACATCTGCGGTAGTGACATACGTGAGAAGATTTTGGGAGATAAGACACGCATGCGTTTAGAAAGACAGAGTTTGATAAGGAGCAGGAGTGATCAGGAAGCTTGCTGAGGGCATGGAGGTATACGGATTTTCTATAGACATCAGAAAGTCCTTTGGTCAGGGTTTCATGTGATAGGTTGCTCAGAAAGGTTCGATCGTATGGAATCCAGGGGGAGGTAGTAAATTGGACGCACAATTGGCTTCATGGTCGGGAGCAGAGGGTAACATTGAGGAGATGTTTGTGCGACAAGAGACCTGTGAATAGTGGAGTGCCTCGGGGGACAGAGCTGGGCTCATTACTGTTCTGTTATCTGCAACACAGATTTTATTTCAAAATGTACAAGGCATGACTTGCAATTTTGCTGATGTTGCTAAAATATTTGATATCGTGGAAAATGAGGAACGTTGTCAGAATTTTCACCAGGCACTTGACCAGCTGGGGAAGAGTGTCGATAAATGTCAAATGGAGTTTAATGCAGATTAGTGTGAGAACTTGCATTTTGTAAAGTCAAATCAAGGTAAAAGTCTCAATGTGAATGGTAGGGCCTGAACAGGTCGAGTGGAACAGAGATACATTGCAGTTCAGGTTAATGATTCACTGAAAGTGGAGTCAAAGGCAGACAGGGCAGTGAAGAAAGCTTTCGGGACACTGGTCTTCATCGTTCAGGGCATTGCATATCAAAGTTGCAGAGTTATGTCATAGTTGCAGATGCCATTGCTGAGGCCGCACTTGGAGTATTGTTTTCCGCTTTCTTCATTGTGCAGGAGAAGTTAGGGTCGATCAGGGATTGCATAAGGACTTTGTATATGGAGGCTAATCAGAAAGGAAGAACCCTGAATGGCTTTCTGTTTCCTTCTGTTTTCACTCAGCAAAGGGACGTTTCTGTGCATAAGAACTTTGAGGAGTGGGGAAACAGGCTTCAACAGATCGAGATTGAGGAAGTTTATGTGCAGAAAATTTTGGCAAACATTCAAATTGATAAATCCCCAGATTAATCCAAAGTCGTGTGAGAAGCGGCAAAGGAAGTTGCTGAGCCACGAGCGAATTTCTTTGTTTCTTGTCCTTCGGGACTTATACCAGTGGATTGGAGGGAGGTGAATGCAGTTCCTCTTTTCAAGAAGGAGAGTCGTGAAATCCCTAGGCATTAAAGACTTCTCAGCCTTAAGTATGTGGGAAGCAAGGTTTATTGGAATCAATTCTGAGGGATGGTATTTATGAGTATTTGGAAAGGCATAACGTGATTAAAGGCAGAAAGCATGCCTTTGTGAGGGGCAGGTCTTGCCTCGCAAATATTGCTGAGTTGATTGAGGAGTTGACGAGATAAGGTTCGTGATGGTCGAGCAGCGGATATGCTGTGCATAGATTTCAGCATGGCATTTGATCAGAGTCCTCATGATAGACTTACGAATAATGTCAGGAGGTATAGGATGCAGGGAGATTTTGCTGTCTGGATTCAGAATTCATTGGCTTGCAGAAGGCTGAGAGTGATTAGAGATGGAAAGTATTCAGCCTGGAGGTCAGTGGTGAGTGGCGTTCAGCAGTGCTCTGTTCTTGACCATCTGCTTTCTGTCGTTTTTATAAATTACTGAGATGAGGAGGTTGACAGGTGTGTTTATAAGTATGTCAATGACACAAAGGCAGGAGTTGCCATTGATGGTATTGAGAAATATTGCAGGCTGCAGCGCGACATTGGCAGAATGCAGAGCTGAGCTCGGAAATGGTAAATGGAGTTCCACATGAATAATTGTGAACTGTCGTATTTTAAAAATTCGAACTTGCATGCTGAAATATGAATTAAGACAGCATTCTTGGTGGTATGGAGGAATAGCGGGACCTTGGTGTTCAAGTGCATAGATCCCACAAAGTTGCCACACAACTGGATAAGTTTGTTCATAAAGGGTTTGTTGTTTTGGATTTCATTAATAGACGGGTCGAGATTAATATGTTCGAGGTTTTGCTGCACCACGACAGCACCCTGGTGAGACTTGGAATACTGTGTCCAGTTTAGGTCCGCCCATTATATGAATGATGTGGAGGCTTTGGAGAGGGTACAAAGAAGGTTTACCAAGGTGCTGCCTGGACAGGAGGGATTGCCTTACGAGGGGAGGTTAACTGAGCACCGATCTTTCTCAGATGGAGTAAGAGAGATGACCAGATCTTGGTGCACAAGTATTGAGAGACATAGATAGAAACGATAGCCAGAAACTATTCCCCAGGGCAGGATTGACTCCAACGAGGGTCCATAATTTTAAGGTGTGAGGAAGAACGTAATGTGGAGAATTTAGAGGTTGGTTCTTTATGCAGGAAGTTGTGAGCACATGGAATGCGTTTCCAGCAGAATTGGTGGAAGAAGAGTCACTCCGTAAATTTTTTTGACAACTGGGCATGCACATGGACAACAGTGAAATGAAGGGAGCGCATGTTAGGTTATTTTAATTTAGATTAGGATTAATCGTTGTCACAACATCGTGGGGCAAAGAGCATATACTGTGCTGTACCTTCTATGTTCTTTGTTCTATTTATCAAGCATGACCTTCCCGTGATGAAATAATTATGATTTTGCCCGATTATACCACGCTGAACAAGGAGACCTTGGAGTGCACGTTCATAGCTCCTTGAAAGTGGAGCCGCAGGTAGATAGGATAGTGAAGAAGGCGTTTGGTATTCTTTCCTTTATTGGACACAGTATTGGGTACACGAGTTGGGAGGTCATGTTTCGGCTTAACATAACATTGGTTCGGCTACTGTTGGAATTTTGCATGCAAGTCTGTTCTCCTTCTATCGGAAAGATGTTGTGAACTTGAAAGGGTTCAGAAAAGATTCACGAGGATGGTGGCAGGGTTGGGGGATTTGACTTACAGCGAGAGGCTAAACAGTCAGGGGCTGTTTTCACTGCAGGGTTGGAGGCTGAGGGGTGACCTTACAGAGATTTACAAAAATATGAGGGGTATGGACAGGGGAAACAGACAAAGTCTTTTCCCAGGGGTACGGGAGTCCAGAACTAGAGAGCATATGTTTTGGTTGAAGAGGGGAAACATATAAGATAGACCTAAGGGGCAAACTTTTCAAGTAGAGGGTGGTACGTGTATGTTATGAACTGCCAGTGGATGTGGTGGAGGCTGGTACAATTGCAAAATTTAGAAGAATTTGGATGGATATATGAATAGGAATGGTTTGGAGGGATATCGGCCGGATGCTGGCAGATGGGAGTAGATTGGGTTGGGATATCTGATCGGCATGGAAAGGTTGGACCGAAGGGTCTGTTTTCATGCTGTGCATCTCTATGCCTCTATTCAGAAATCTTCACAATGGACTCCAAAATCTTCCAAAGTGCTGAGATCAGACTAATCATCATCATTATTTCTGGTTTGCTCCCTTCTTCAACAGGGGTATTACAATATCGATACCCCAGCCCTCCCTAACTGAAATGACACCTGCAGGATCACTACTGAAGCCTCCATTATATCTTCAACTATATCTTTCAGAACTCGAGGATGTAGCTCACCTGGTTCAGGGATTTATTCAATTTCAGACTTTTCAGTTTTTCTAGCATCTTCTCTTTGGTGATGGCAACCACACTCATCTCTGCAGCCAAATCTCTTGAATGTGTGGGATATTATTCGTCACTTCCTATAGCACGACCGACACAAAGTACTTATTCAATTTCTCACCTATTTTCTTGTTCCCAATTACGATTTGCCAAGCAAATTTTCAGCATTTCCTGAAGACACTCGTTCCCTCATGTTTGTCTCAGCTCGTTTCTGATTTCAACTTCGATAACCTCCGACAGGACAAGCACATCATTCCCATAGTATTTAGACCTGAAGTGCACATTATAATCCACCTGTGTTCTTACCAAGTCTTTTAAAGCTCCAACATCACACTCTTGAAACTATAACATTTGCCAAAACAGTTAAGACAAGCGTCCCAGGTACTTAATTGACTACAATATTAGCTTGACAACTGACATTCAGAGATTTTGATGAAGCAGCCAACACTCCCTCTATTCCTTTGAACGACCGTATGACCTGGTATTCATTCAGTAGTCGCAGACCTTACTCTTTATTTCAAAGATGATCACCTCGCACATGTAAGTGTTCGATTGAATCTGACACTGACATCCCCATTTTATCATTTTGTTTAAATTCTCCTACAACCTAACGCCAGTTGTGTCTGAATGCTCCTGTCAATTATTAGTTTTATATTGTCCTCCGACTTCCAGTCACTTTCGTGGGAGGAGATGGAACGTTTTACAGGAGACTGCCTTGAGTCCATATCCTTGATACACTTGCAATAGAAAGATACACCTTTTTCAAGTTCAAGGGCAACAGTTGAATTCGCATCGATATCCATTTGAGGAAGAGAGATCTAATTTTCTAGTACTCTTTGCGTGTAAGTTGCTTTCTAAAATCTCTCCTGAATGAACTGAGAGAAGTACTTAGAATACTACATGGACGTCGCTGGCTGCGTTTAGTTTAATTAGCTGGCACAAATTGTTCTTGAGGAGATGGCTATCTGGAATCGCTGCAGTTAACAGGGTGGAAGTAGATCCAAATTATGTTCCTGAAGAAATTTCAGTATTTTGTGCCAGCACATTTCTGACTTCAGCTTCAATCTGTGGAAATTCTATATATTTATTGAAATTGACTTTCACTGATGATATCGTAAAGATATCGATTAGATCACCGCATAACATTCTAAATTATAAAGAATAAACGTAAATTTTTTTCGACTCTTGCTTCAGAGCGTAAACACTGACATTCTGGTATCACGTTTGTAAAACTGCACGGAACTACATCCAGGGCCAAAACGTCCTCTGTGAGGAGTCATGTCCATTTCTAGTTTCAATACTCTAAGGGAGTCATGATCTTGCATGCCAATAACCCTTGGTATGTTTGCTTGAAATACTGCCTCAATTATTTCATGGTTTCTGCCAAACGGATAGTGAGTTCCAGAGTCCCGCCACTTCACTAAAAGAAAGTTCATGTCCTTTTCAAACAACCCCTACGAATATTCAAACCCGCCGCCCAACACTCGGCAGAGTATATCGACATCAAGAATAATTATTCGTTATTCTCGACCTGTCTAAATCTCTCAGGACTGATATATTCTCGTCAGGTTCCTTATCAATCTCCCGTGTTCGAAAGAAAGCAACTTCACACTACTGGTATGGAGTGATTGACTAGTGACAACACTGCAGTGGCCCCTTCGGCTTCTTGAACCAAACATTCAGAAAATTTCACCTCACCTCCTAACATGTTAAATTATGAGTGACAGATTTCTCACAAATTCCAGTACTCAAAGAAAGAGAAGCAACTATTCATGATTGAAGTCTAAAGTGAACATGAAACAATAGCTATCTCTAACTGAAGCGTGTTTACTTTACAATATTCGTTTGTGCCTGAAACTCTGTAACAATATACTGTTCCAGTAAAAAGATGCATTAAGGTTAAATCAAATAACTTGGAAAACCACACAGAGTGTGTCATCGCCACTGTCCTCCTGCTTTCTCCTGATGACCTCCTTCGATTGTTTTCTTTTGTTTACTGCAACGATGTTTTCAATGGAGAAGGTATCTTTGGACGAGACTCTTTTGAATGGCGGTCTTCCTCCATGGCAGTTTCCATTCTGACTGACTTCCAAAATGCCTGCTACTTTAAAGGCCCAAGCATGGGATCATGTCATTGATTCGTGATTGGCAAAATAGCAATTTCAAAATAAATTGGGTTTTTATATCCTGGGACATAATTTAAGCTGATTGTTTAAATTTGAATTGTTTTCGAAGGCGGAACCAAGTGAGACGTCTGTTTCGAAGCCAGACGTTACTTTTTCTCAATTTCACAGTTCACTCTTAGACTGCTCGTGCCTCATATGACAAACGCTTGTGAGTGCTCAGTGACAAATAGAACTGACCCTCTCTTAAAGCTGCGGTATGCGCCTTCAACTTCACAGCTCCTCCCCAAATAAAACAAAATGAACAGTCATAATAAAAAGATAGCTTCTTTTTCTTTCCAAATTCTTTATTTCCTTAAAATTGTTTACACATGACATTCACCTAAGTTCACCTTTTTATGACACACAACATGTACAGTTTGTAAATTCAAAGCTGGTATCATAACACTCCAACAAAATATTCTCATGGTCTTGCCTTTAAATCATTCCAAGAATGGAAGACGAATGTCATACTTTTACACAACTGACCCGGACACATTGTTTGCGACACAGATCTTAAAATGGTGTCAAGCCAATAACAAACACAATGATTCCTTTTCAATGGGAATGGTCGAATCTGCTAATTCCAAAGAAAGTGAGCACCTCTTTCTCCTTGGCTGATCGTGGAAATTTCTCAATTGTCTTCGTTTTTCCATTCCGTGGTGTCGACCTTCCAACACCTATTCTATGACGCAAGATCATCAACTCTGACTTAGGAAATTAGTTTTATTAACTTTTATTGACACTTTTGGTTCTCTAATTGATTCAAAGAGCTCTGCCAACTGTATCATGTGATGTATGCATGATTCACGAAAGATCACTGTATCAAACAAATTGACTGCACAGTTTCTTTTTTATCCAGCTTCAAGCCGGTTCATGAATCTTTCGAATGTGGCCAGTGCGTTCTTCATTCTAAAAGACATCAATTTGAATTTATATCGCCTGATTGGGGTTTCAAACAGTTAAATGCCTTTCACTTTCGCTTATAAGTACCTGCCAATAATCACGCAGTAACTCCAATTTGGTGATGTAAGTGGCATGCCCAACTTTGTCTACACTGTCCTCCTACCTTTAAATTGGTTTTGAGTCCGATATTGTTATGGCCTAGACCTTCTCAGAGTCCAGAAATGTTAACCGAGTCCCATCAGGTTTGTGAAGTAACAGAACTGGTGTACAACACTCGCCCTAACTTGGTTTGATGATAAAGGAGGAAAGTCATGCGCAGAGTCAAAGAAAATGGATGGGATCCTGAATGAGCGCATTCCATTGGTATTAACCAAAACAGGGACATTAAGGATGCTGAGTTTTGGGAAAGACGTTCGATTACACTGGTGAAGCTGGCATGAGGAGGAATCAACTGTAAGGTATTCTAAAAACAATGAAGGTGAACGAGTCCTCACTTGCGGATGGGATGTAACCCAGTTTACTGAGGGAAGCGAGAGAGGAAATAGCTATTGATTTATCAGATATCTTTGCAAAATCTTAGAACACTGGTGATGTTCCAGAGGACTGGTGATTCGTCGTGTTGCTTCCCTTGTTACAGAAAATAGCAGGGAAAATCCTGGAGTTGTTGATCACAGACATTGACGTCAATGGAAGGACATCTTCTGGAGAATACGTTCATGGATAGTATCTGTTCCCATTTGGAAGTAAAAAGGGTTTAGTGCTGAATAACATGGTATTGCACAGGGACGTTTATCATCTTAATAGAATTCTTTGAGGTAGTGAGAAAGTTGTTTGATAAGGGAAGGGCTATAGATGTCATATACCTGGACTTCAACAAAGCGTTTGATACGGTTCAGCATAGTAGCTGATGGAGAAAGTGATGTCGCATTGGCTCCAGGATGTAATAGCTAAATAGATGGAGAAATTGTTTGACAATGGGAGACAGAGACTAGTAATGGAAGGGAGATTCTGAAAATGGGGAAGTGTAAGACGTGTTATTACACCGGTATCCATGCTGGAAAAAATGTTGTTTCTGATGGAGACAACTATTCAACAGGAACGTATGTGTGATCTGATTAGCAAATTTTCAGACGAAATGTCCATTTGTAGCAGACAGTTAAAGGTAATGTAAGAGAATGAAACACATTAGGGATAAAATGAAAAGCTGGGCGTAGAATGTCAGATGGAATGCAATCCGGCAAATGCGAGGTGTTGAATTTTGGAAGATCCAATTCCCGAGTGAAATTTACCGAAAATAGAAATGCCCGATGGAAATTGATGGAAAGGGATACTTGGATGTTCAGATAGACTTATCTTGAACCTGGCAACGTAGGTCGATAAGGTAGTGAAGAAGGCAGGTGGCATACTTTCATTCATCAGTCAGCTGTAGGTTACAACAGTTGGCACGGGTTGATATAGGTATTCGGGCACATGTGGAATAAGGTATATCGTTCCGGTCGCCACATTACCAGATGGATGTGCATAATTTGGGGTGGGTATGAGGAGGTTTTCCAGAATGATTCCAGGTATTCAAAGTACTAGCTATAAAGAGAGTTTGAGTAGATTAACATTATTTTCATTGGAATGACTGCTTTTGAGTGCCCACCTGATTAACTTTTACAAACTCATGAGAGATATTGGCAGGTTGGATAGCAAAATACTTTTTCCCTCGGGGTCACATGTTCAAGGTGAGACGTTTGAGGGAGATTGACAAATACATGAATGGGCAGGCAGCAAAGAGATAAAAATCCCTAGTAAATAGGCGGCAGGTTTCGATGAGACGTTCTGGATCGACACAGGCATGGAGGGCCAATGGGCCTGCTCCTGTCGTGTAAGATCATTTGTTCTTTGTTCATTGTTATCTTATTGAGCATCCGCATCCCGTTCCTTCTGGACCTGTGTAGCTTTGAAAGTATTAATCTTGTCGATGGCTTGTTTGAACAAGACAACATTCCCTCGTTCTTACTCATGCACAATAGCACTGGTTCACCGCATCTTAATCCTGCACATGTCCTCATCACCCTGCAACATACATTTGAACTATGGTCTTTGCTCCTGGAACAGGTAATTCACTAACCTATCCCACTCTTCAAGGAAATATTTGTTGTTCAGCGTATTTTGAGGCACATCAAAATCCACAAAATCTTGGTTTGATTCCTCGCTCTTTGGGCCATTATGCGATATATGTTTTCCAGTTCTCTCTCTCTCTTACTGAACATATGATCGACGCTTATTCTCTGTCAGTGCAACCCATCATTCACTCTCTCTTGAAGGTACCGTACACGCCTACAACATTTGACAACAGGAGACAGAGACTTCAAATGGAAGGGAGTTTCTCAGAATGGAGAAGTGTAAGAAGTGATATTTGACCCGTATCTGTGCTGGGAACAAAGTTGTTTGTGATCGAGATAAATATTCGAGAGGAATAATATTCCAGAGGAACGCATCAATATTTCATCCTTTCACATTTCTTAGTGCGCCGATATTTAACAATATTTAAATATTTGATATCAGACTTTTGGGATACGATTTAAATGCGTGTCTACACAGCATGAACGTGGTGGTCTTGGATTGGGAATCTTATGAGTATTCCACGAGTCGAGCATTCAGTCACTGTTCATATGATTATATATTGCAGTCAATTTACACGAATGAGCAATCCACTAAACTTCTGAAATGTTTTCGTCGGTTTCCTTTGCACTGGAGAATAAAACAGCCAATTGCCTCTTTCAAAACCCTTCCGTGACAATCCATGTCCACCATTGAAATACTCTTAGTAACATGATAATTGTAAGTGACAGATTGGCTCCCATCACTTTACCCCTGTCGTCGCACGTCCTCCACCTCCCCCCACCCCCCGCCACAAACCCCGATTCCACTATTGATGTGGTGCAGTTGAATTATTTAATATTTACTCATCGAAGATAGGGGCAACACTGCCTTTAGAGTTTCCATAACGCGAGGTTTGAACTCTCTCTGTGGACTACAAACCAATCATCAAAAGCGAAGCACCTCGTCCAATAATCCGTTATAAACAAGAGTAAGGAGTGATATAATTGCAGAAACTTCTGCTATTTAAGTGGCACACATCCCTGACCCTGACTTCAAAGTCTGAAAGTGACAAATTATTTATAAATCTCTGACAATGACAAGTTAACTGAATTATTGACAGACCAAACAGTTGTCCTCTAACTACTCAGCTACTGCCGAATAACGCAAAACTCAAATGGTACTCTGTTCCCGTTTATGCAAAATCCAGTAATATATGAAAACAACAGAATGTCGTCTCACTAAACTTCAGCTGTGTTACGTGCAATCTGGAGCTTCCTGTGTCTTTTCACTCACTGAATTGTCAGGATTGTTTTCCCTGTAGATTCTATTGTCATGGTGCCCTGTTACCATGGTAAAACAGTGATGCTTTCTGAATGAACTGTTATCGTTTGCCCTATGCCTGTTCCCTCTCGCTCGAGTTTTCAAATATGCTCATCTTTTATAACCTTGATGACCTATGGATAATATCACATTCGGATTTGTCGAAGATTGTCAGTCCATCAGATTTAAATTTAATACTTTTTTGTAACATAAGGGCCTGTTTTAAATTTATTGGCTTTTTTTATCAAAAGGAAGCTATTTGTCTTGATAAATGATGCTACTTGGATTTTTGATACAGAATATTTCAATTGCATCTCTCTGTGTTCCTGCAAATTTTAAATCAGCATGTAAACGTCCATTTTCACTCTAAGCACTACAACACAAAAACATTATCTTTTAAAGGGATCACGCATTTCAGCATTTCACAATTTTCCAATTGTATGCACAATAACTTCGCAACACTGATCATGACTCAATCTCAAGAGGTTTAGTTAATGTTCAGACCCAACTCAGCGGTGTTTTGCAAGTGTAACCATACAATGAAATTGAACTGGAGGGTTTGCAGAAATGGAGATTATAAAAATGAAGAAACTGTGTTGCTCAGTAGATGTTTCTCTACTGTTTCTCTATTGATGCTGCCATGACATTCAGAGAATCACAGAAAAGCAAAGGTGTGATATGGAAACTTTCAGCTCAGTCTGTGTCTAAAACTAACTGCAGTCGCTGTAATTTGAGCTGTTCTTGATTATGCTCATCCATTTGAGCCCTAACTCACAGCTTTCCAATCGTGAATGAAGCTTTGAACTCCAGTATTCAAAACCTGTGTCATGTTCCGGATTTTAAAGTTGACTTGTATGCATCATATTCTTACGGTGGTTCGGGGTGAGGCGGGATTTGAGTGGATGTTAATGATCAGAAATGGCAGGAAAAGCGTTGCACCTCTCAACTTCAAATTAGAAAGCTTCACAGAATCACAGTTTCGTGTCAATACTAAATGCACATCTCATACGTCTCTGAAGCGTGACCAGAGGAATGATAGATGACATATTCAAACCTAAGTTGACTTAAACCTGGAAGGAGAACTGTGACAGATCAATGGAAATTCTACTTCACTGAAAATTCCGTTCGAAGCAACTCACTCCTGACTTTGAAGTATATTGTTCATTCCGTCAGAGTCATTCAGTCAAAATCGAATTCCGTCCCTGACGGTTTACTTTGGGTCGGTTTGCAGAAGACGGGCTGCAGCGGTTCAGGAAGGAATTCCCAGCCTCCACCTTCTCAAAGGGGGCAATGGGAGATAAATTCCGGACTGGTCAGCGCCTCCCATGACGTTTGAATGGACAGATATAAAATTGTAATGAAGGCAGTAGTTCTGAGGTTTCAGTCTGAACTAATTTGCGGGATGTCCTTCTGCCATATCACACGCTCTGATCCCATTCCGACGTCTTGAAACTTCCACTGTAAAGCATTCCGTCCCTCTTCTCTGAACCTCTCTCGAAAGCCAACTGAGCAAGTATTCAGTTGTTATCATTTTTTGGACACACCTGAGAGGATCAAGGATACTTACAATGGAACAGGACAGAACAATCTGCAAGGTAATGTTAATATTAACCACGTCCGAAGATACCACCAACCAAACAGAACACACTCCGTCTCTCTGCAGTTCTCTTCACGTACTATAATGTTCTGTTCTTCTAAGCATTTTTTTCATTTTCTCTCGCTCTCTCTCTCGCTCTCTCTCTCGCCCTCTCTCTCTCTCCATCTTTATGATCTCTGATAAATGACTGATGTCCACATCCCACGGGTGAAATTTTAAAAGCAAGAATTAACAGTTCGCTGATAGGGAAGAGGAGGGTTTTGATCTCTTGGTATAATACAAGCTTATTCATTCTTAATCTTGAATTATTCATAGTACCTATAGATTCTTACCTATTCAAAAAAATAAGCAAAATGTCAGCGACCAGATGTAACAAATTGAATTAAACGTTTAAAAAATCTAATATTCAGAATCTGCTGCCTATGAATTCCTGCTTTTGTTGTCCTAGCTTTTTTCAATCCGTCCACTGCCGATTAGGGAATAAATACATAGAAATTTCCCTTCTGCGTTCTGTCTATAACTTGCCTCTGAAACATTATTGAACATTGAAGTCTTGATATCTGACCTAGATTCAGAATATGCCACTTGATTGTGGAACAATTCTGCAGAAATAACAAAGCCACACCAGAATTTACGACCGCTGCACAACTGCACCAAGAAAAGTAAATTGAATAATTTCATCCCCTTCTTTCCATCATCGACTTTTATCAAGTTTACAAACTACTCAACGATTGCTTGGAAATCGACCTGTCCCTCTGAAATTCTGCATAATCGTTCTGAATGGAGTACAACCGTCTGATTGGGAGTACAACCGTATGCAGTACTGGCTGATCGACGTGACGAACATGAGGAATTCAGAGTAATTGATGGCAACTGAAAAGCAAACAAAACATAACTCTGGTGCCAGTGCAGGAAATTGGCGAGGCCAGCACTGTATCATTTTAAATTAGTGCCTCTCAGCTGTAATAGTCACACGAGACAAGACGTCTGCAGTGTCATCCAGCAAATCATAATGCTATTAAGTTCACCTTTATTCCACTCCCAGTCATTCCCGTTCCTTGTTTTTTGCGTAGGTTCACTTTCTGGTTTTCAAATGAAATTTTACGATATTGAAACATCATGATCTCACGTTCTCAGGTAATCAGCATCACTGGCTGTGGTAAGTGCTTCTCCCCATCTTTCCAAATCCAATATGCGCTTACATTCACAGTAATGATTTGAAGGTGATTACACTGTTTTACAGATGCTATTTGAGACTTCCTGATTCTGGTTGTGAATCTCTCTCGATGTTTGTGGAAGTTTGTACACATTGACTTGAAGTAAGAATCAGCGAGCAGTCTTACAGTAAGTGTGTACGCCGTGGGGTGATTTTCCTTACCAAACCATGACACCTCGCATGTACCTACGTTAAGATTCATCTGCTCGTCCGCCTCCTCTCGACTCTTGTTATAAGGCAGAAAGTGAAGGTTTGTCTGCAAAAGATAGATAAATAGATAGATAGATAGATAGATAGAGACAGAGAGTGAGAGAGAGAGAGAGACAAAGAGAGACAACAATCTGTGTGTTTCAAAACAGGTCAGATACCTGTCTTTCTGTTTTACTCGTGTATTTCCTGATGAGTCGAGTGCGGTTCTGGACGTGGAGACTGAATAAAGCTTGATAATAAAAGTTAACCCAAAATCGATAACTCTGACGTCAAGGGGCTCAGAAAATGTATTGAACAATGTGAGCTGGAGAATCTTTTTTTTTTGCCGGAGACCTTGGTAAAATTATCAACATAGACTTATTGAAGATGTTATTCATTTCTACCATTACTCAGAGTCAGCAATATTGATTCTGTAGTTTGCAGTTATCGGGGTGAACAGCATGGAAACCGACTCTCGGTCCAACCCATTCACGCCAAGTATATATCCTAAATTAAACCAGTCCCATTTGCAAAAATTTTTCCAATTCACTCCAAAACATTTGTATACATATATCTATCTGGATGCCTCTTAAAAGTTATTAATGAGGCAGCCACCATCACCTCCTCTGTCAGCTCATTCCATCAGCACATCAACCTCTGTTGCCCAGAGATCCCTCTAAAAAATCCTTTTAAACCTATGTCCGCTAGCTTTGGACTACCCTGTACAGGCAATTGCTATTAACTCTAACCGCGCCCCTCATAATTTCATAAACCTGTATAAGATCACCACTCATCCTCCGACATTACAGGGAAAATTATATCAGCCGATTCATATTCTGCCAAAAGCTCCAACACACCAACGCTGGCAATATCCTTCTAACCATTTTCTCAATGGACGGCCTTCCCCATCATACAACCGAAATTCTGGAACCACTATGTAGCTGATATCATGATTGTCATTTTACATACAAATCTGGAAGACACCTGCCACCACATGAATAACATAAGTTCCTGACCAGAACAAAGTTCATTAAAGAAGAGGATAACTACAGCAGACTTCCCGTTCTGGATGTATTAGAGGAATGCACACTTACCCAAGAACTCCAGATCAGTGAGAACAGGCAGAACACTCATACTGTGCAAATAATTAACTCTAACATTTCCTACCCAAGTACCCACAGTCGGACTTGCATGGGGACATTTTTTGAATTGCAAGGACAGACTTCAGCAACGCACAATTCCAGAAGGCAGAGCAAGAAGACCTGTTCAATGAATTTAATCGAAACGGGGACCCTCAAAGCACGAGCCTTGGGCATTAAAAGGACAAGCCCAAAGCAGAAATCAATCTGCGACCAGATAGCATCGCGACCTTACAGCACATCAAACGCATATCAGAGATAACTATCCGATAATGGACACACTTGGGAACCTGAGTGGCCTGAGTGAATATTTTCAACAAGCTCATCACAAAAGTTAAAGAACTGACACTCACATCTGCAGGATGCCCTGCAAAGACTATGTCAAACAATACATTGTATAAACAGGAATAAAACTTATCATACGAGTGGAAGAATATCAGTTCACGAATGCCGGATACAAACAACACTCCCTCATTTTCAAACACAGAGACAACGAAGGACTCGAGTTCAGATGCGGGTGGTGTAACCATCCGAGCTCAGGCAAGATGGAGACATGTCAGAAAATTCCTTGAAAACTCGCATTCCAAGCTGAACTCATTCAATAGACAGATTAAGCTGGACCCTGCATTAAGACCACTCAGATGCCAGACCGGAAGTACTAACACACATAAATATCAGGTAAAACAGACAACTGACAGTTTACACAAGACGGACTAATGGTGTCACCGAGCGAGGCGATGAAACATTTACAAGAAAACATCCACTTGGCGAAAGAATACACGACTTCATCTGCAACTCGAGCTACAAATCCTCTAAATCCTTCACTGAAATTAAACTTCAGTCTTGCAAAATTAAAGTTGTGGAAATCAGCAAAATGTCTTCTCTGACTGCCCACAAGCTTTTTTGTCATCTGTGATTTATACAGTTCTTGTTTCCGTACGTATCGGATAACATTAGCATAACCAATGATGCTTTCTTTGCCTTTCCAAACTTATCATCGTTACCACACTGATTTCCTTTATTACACTTAAACAGTCATACTCCAACACCAAATTCGGCATAGACAAAGCATCAAACTGAGCCGGTGGCGAGACAACAACCTCGTGGAAGAGCATGACAGGGGTGCATTGCACGTCGAAAACACTCACAGCTCAAACTGTCCTGTAACTCAAACTCAGCCACGCAAAGAGACAGGTTGTGTGTGAATCTCTGTGAGTGTGTGTATGGGAGCGGGCATGTATAGATGTGTGAGTGCGAGACCCAGAGTATGGTGTAGAGTCTGTGTAAGAGTGAGTGTGTGGCAGTGTGTGTTTGTATGCATGAGTGCGTGAGAGTGCGTGCGTCGGAAAGGATTCTGTTCAACTGTATGTGACTGTGTCTGAATGTCAGTGTATAGGTGGCTGGTTTGTGCAAATATGTGTTTGGGTGTGGGTGTTTGTGTGGGAGACTGCGTACGTTTGTGTGTGAGTGTGTGTGGGAGGAGGATCTGCGTATTCGTGTGAGGGGGATGCAAGTGAGGGAAAAGGGTCTGTCTAACTGTGTGCGTGTGCATGTGTAGGACAGATCATGTACAGGTGCGTGAGTGTATGTGTGTGAGTGTGGGTGGAGGGAATGTGCAAGTGTGAATATGTCAGTGTGTGTGGGTGGTACTGTGCAAGCATATGTGAGTGTGCGTGTGAGTGTGATTGAGTGTTAACAGTGTCTGTGTAAGTGTGTGTGCTGATATTAGTGGGGGGGGTGTGTGCGTCTGTGTGTATGAGAGGGTGTGTGTTGTGTGTGCGGGAGGGACTGCATTAGTGTGTGTAACTGTGTGTGGGAGAGGGACCGGAAATGTGTGTTGGAGTGTGGCAGGAGGTCCTGTGTATGTGTGAGCGAGTGTCTGACAGTTTAAGTGTGTGTGAATGTGGTGAGGAGGCTGCAGAAGTGTGTTTCTGCATGGCAGAGGGTCTTTGAAAGTGTGTGTGAGTTTGTGTGTGTGCGTATGTGTGTGTGACAGAGAGAGGGTATGTGTAAGTGGGCGTGAGAGTGGGTGCAAGTGAGGAAGGCAGGTCTGTCTAATATTGTGTCACTATGTTTGGAAGAGGACATGTACACGTGTGTGAAGGAGTGTGTAGGTTCTGTGTAAGAATGTGCATGAGTCTGTGCGTGTGAGAGAGAGTGTGAATGTGGGAGGCGTTATGTGCAATGTGTGGGTTAGTGAGTGCGTGCATGCGGAATGTCTGAGTAATTGTGCGAGTGTGAGTATTTGTGTCAATGCGTGCGAGAGTGTCTTTAAGTGTGTGTGTGTATGAGTGAGATAGAGGATCCGTGCAAGTGTGTATGACTGTGTGATTGTGCCTGAGTGTGTGTAAGTGTGTGCTACTATGTGTGACTGTGGGTAAGCGTGTGAGTTAAAGATTGATGTAAGTGAATGTTTGGTCTATGTGAGTGCATTTGTGTGCGTGTATTGGTTAGAAGGTATGCATAAGTGTGCCTGCGTACATGTGAATATGTGTTCAGGGGAGTGGAGTGTGTGTAGGTGTTTGAGTGTGTGTGGGAGGAAGGACAATGTAAGTGTGTGTGTATGAGTTGGAGGTCTGTTCAAGTGTATGTGAGTTTTAGTGAGCGTGTGGGACGAGGGGCTGTGAAAGTCTGTGTGCGTACATGAGCGTGTGTATGTGCGCTTGTGAGTGTCACTGTGTGGTATAGGTTCTGCGTGTTTTTGTGTGAGCATGAGTATGTGGGAGAGGACCTCTGTAAGTACATGTGAATGTGTGGAAAGAGAGTCTCTCTCAGTGCGTGTGAGTGAGTGCAAGATTGTATGATGGACAACTTTTGTGTAAATGTGTGTGCGTGAGTGGAGGAGGAAACTCTCAGTGTGTGGGAATCTCTGTGAGTGTGTGGAGAGGGCCTGTAGAGGTGTGTCAGAGTGAGGGTATGTCTGTGTTTGGAGAGTCTGTGTCAGAGTGAGTGTTTGGACTTGTGTGTTTGTGTATACCTGAGTGTATGAGAGTGTGTGTGGCAAGAGATTTTGTACAAGATTATGCGACTGTGTGTGAGTGTCAGTCTGTAGGTAAAGAGTCTGTATGAGTGTGTGTGGGAGGACACATCTGTGTAAGTGTGTGTGAGTGTGTGTGTGAGAGAGAGCATGAATAGACGTGTGACGTTGTGTATGTTAGGGTGTGTGAAGAATATGTGCAAATGTGTGTGTGGTCAGGGGTTACTGTGCATGAGTATGTGAGTAAGAATGAGTGACTGAATAGGAGGGGGGATTTTGTATGTTTTCATGAGTGTGTCAGTGTATGTTCAAATGAGTGAAGAGAGGCTGTCTAAGTTTGCGTGAGTGTGCATGTGGAAGAGAGAATGTAAATGTGTGTGTGAGTATGCGTGGAGGGCATGTGCAAGTGTGAGTGTGGGTATAAGTGTGTGTGTGAAAAATGCGATTGTGAGAGTGTGTGGGATGGGGGTCTTTGTAGTTGTGTGTACGTGTATGAGAGAGAGGGAGAGTAACAGTGTGCATAAGTGTGTGTGTGAATGCTCAGACGTGGCGAAGGATTGGATATGAGCAAACAGGCAGACACACACAGATAAACAGACACGCACACACACTCACACGCATAGGTGCACACTCACAAACACCACACACACACACACATACACAGATATACACAGACACAAATCCACACACACAACCACACAGACACCCACATCCACACTCACCCACACATACAAACACATACTCATGCTTCAACACACACACTCCCACAAGCACACACCCGTTCCCACATACACACGCATATTCACTCACACACGCTCATACACACCTACACACACACCCACACACTAACACTCACAAAAACACACTCAGAAAAACACACTCACGCACCCACAGACACATAATCACACATCAACAATCTCACACAGCCACACACACACACACACACACAATCTCACACACTTCCAAACACGCCCACATTCAAACAGACACAATGCACATACCCACCCACATGCACATGCACAGACAAACACACGCCAAAGGGTCTCACCGACACTCACACACACACCCACACCCACCCACACACTCGCACTCTAACGTATACACAGACACACCCACCCACCCAGAACACAGACACACCCACCCACCCAGATGCACTCACACCGACAAGTGCATGCACACCCACCCACACACGCAAACACCCACAAGCGCATGCACACATTCACAAACACCCACCCACAGATACATGACTGCACACTCACACGCATACATCCTCTACACTCAAAAACACAAACCCACTCACCCACACAACCACACACATCCATATCCACTCATCCACAGCCATTCACGCACACACACCCACACGTAATACACACCCATATACTCCAAACACACATACAACACAAAATACCCATACAACATAAAACGCCCATGTGCACACCCACACACACCCACTCAAACTGACATGCATCCATCCATACACCTACACTCACAGCCTCCACACACACTCCACACATACAACACACATCCATTCTCAAAAACCTACTAAACCCACACCCACCCACACTCACGCATTCAAACCCACAAACGCACTCACACAACCGCACACACTCATATAAACTGACACACATCCATCCACACACAGCCATACACGCCCACAGCCATTCTCTCATACACACACCACAACTACACACACCCATACTTTTGTAACCGTGTTGTAGCATTGATGGAGATCATTCCCCAAATACTACATGTTAGAGGGAGATACAAGATGTCTAGGCATATATCAGTGGTAGCAGTCGTTTTTGCTACTCTATTGACAATGATCGTGTAAATTATGTTTTCAAAACACTTGACACCCTGATTGATAGTTTTCCGTCTGAAAAGGATTTATTTTTACAAATCGTGGAACTACGATTTGCTGATGGTACGACGACACAGTTCAATCATGTCCCACTTACATGTCAGTACAGGTTAGATAAGCTGAAAGAACATCCCCGGACCAATCATTATTTTTGCAGACTCTTCACTCAGAGATGTACCCGGTAAAATAAAAATATGATATCTTTTGTTGGAAACAAACGTTTCCAGCTGCATCAAGGTTGCAAGACTGAAGGGCATTGTTTACCCCACCTTACACTGTCCTCCACGGGCGAGCCCATTATCGATGATTCAATAATGTATTGTCCCACAGGGCCTCTGCGGATTTGCTTCCAACGGTGATCATATGAATGGAAGAGTCCAATTTGTTTATTTCACCGACGGAAATCAGAATATTTCGGCATTGCTGCGAAAATATCAGCTCACCATGTGAGAAAAATTTAAACACCCACACAATCTCCTTTTTGTTACGGATGGCCCATGCCTCGTGATGCAGTCACAGATCTCTCACTGTTACGTTGGAACCAGTAGTTACCCTGTCAGTAGCAAAATGAGCACAGCTCCTCCACTTATTACAGTTCAGATGTTTGAGTGAGCTTTCCACGTACAAATTGTTTGCCATGAGCAGTGAAATTGCTGTGTAAATAGTTCTGTTTCACAGAATTTTGGGATGTTCTTGGCCTGTTTTAGATAACAGATCATAGTCGACCTTCTGTTCTCCTTCCCTTTGCACGGCTGTCTCTCTGTCTCTCATATTCACGTTCTCTTATTTTTTCTAACCTCTCACTCTCGATACTGTTCCTCTCTATTTCCGATCGTTCCCGTTCTCCATCACATTTCTCAATGCCCTCTATCCCCTCCTCTCACCAAATATATAATATCTCTCCTTCTGTATTCACTGTCTACCTTGATTTCTCCAGTTTGGTCTCCTCCTTCCTTCGCCTCCATCTCCAATCTTATCTCATGCTTTCACTCTGTAATCTGAATGATCGTTTCAGTTAACAAATGAATCCAGTGCTCATTTATTAGAGAGAACTCACGTATTTTCTTGAATAGAACTAATTGGGAAAACTCTCATCCAGTCACTGATCAACGAAGAAATGCATCTGGCCATCTCTGGAACAATACTGACCGATTTACTTTTTCAGTATTAAAAGCCACAATATCCACTACCTCCAGCGGTATGCAACACCTAGACTCATGCCTCCCTCTCTCTTGTCAGCCTACTGCAAATACCATTCTGCAATTTCCAACAGGTTTGCCTTGATCATCTTTTGTAAAGCCCCAAAGTCACTTCTTGTAACACAGAAAAGTCGAAGTGAATCAATAACCTATTACTGCACCAAGTGCTGTTTAAATCAACTGAATTCAACACCCGGAATTAAAAGCATTAAAACATTCCACTCGCCGTCTTTAAGTCCAAGAACACAAATCCGAAAATGGAATTATCGAATTAATCGCGACTTGTCCCAATCTGTTATGGATCAGGTGATATCACATGAAAATATTTTAAGAAGAAAGCAGATATCCTAACTTCTTATAATTTTAAAGGCAGAAATGCACTAGATATCCCAGGTGACATGTCGCTGGTCAAACAACCCGCCTTTAAGCAAAACAGAATTTAATTAAACATTGCAATCGAAACTAAAGCAACTGAAAGTGAAAGTTAAAATAACGTAACTGTTGGAAACGTAACTGAGCCAATACGGCAATTTCAGTTCCGATAACATTCCATGAACCCATTCCTTATCAATGTGAAAATTCAAAACCACATTCTTACAGGTAGGAGACATTTCTCAGAGAAACGTCAGCCAGGAAATATCTGGTGAATCCTGGAATCTTTTCGACTGCAATATGGGCGGCACGGTGGCACAGTGGTTAGCACTGCTGTCTCACAGCGCCTGAGACCCGGGTTCAATTCCCGCCTCAGGCGACTGACTGTGTGGAGTTTGCACGTTCTCCCCGTGTCTGCGTGGGTTTCCTCCCGGTGCTCCGGTTTCCTCCCACAGTCCAAAGATGTGCAGGTCAGGTGAATTGGCCATGCTAAATTGCCCGTAGTGTAGGTAAGGGGTAGATCTAGGGGTATGGGTGGGTGGCGCTTCGGCGGGGCGATGTGGACTTGTTGGGCCGAAGGGCCTGTTTCCACACTGTAAGTAATCTAATCTAATCAACAGCTTCGGATACAGCTAAAGCCACAGCTTCTCAGTGTCACAACGAAACCAGCGTAGCAAAGTAAAAAAACCTGAACTGCGATTGGAAAAGTAGACATTTCGGCACCTCAAGTTTTAGGACGTCTCTTGAAATGAAAATGATAAAATCATTTTTTTTTGTAAATGACAGCATCGTCATTTGAGATAATTAGGTTTTTAAATTCGTAAAAATGAACACGTGCACATCAAGTTGGCTGCTTATGCAAAAGATGTAAGATGAAAAGAACATAGTTCCAGATAACATTCTGTTTTTACTTTCTGGTATCTTGATATCGTTGGCAGAACAGGTCCAGATTTCATTTCATATGCATCCGTCAAGCATTGTGTGTTGTGGTCGACATTACATGTCGGATGATGCAACATTCGTTCGTACACACTCCATTCCTGAAAAGAAAGCAACAAAAAGACGTTTCCAGCTTTTGAGGTATTTTACTCCTTTTGTCCTGAATAAGTATTATTCCCCCGTAACACCTTAAAATCGTTATGTCTTACAATTTGAAATAACAAACAAAAGCAGTAAAAATATGCATTTTTAAACTAATCCAGTAATTTCATGTACATGGCCATTCACATTTCACAGCACTACATTGGCAGTTTGAGGTCAGCAAAAGCAGAAAGCTTCGCAGTGTCCATTTGGTGAAGTGAGGATTTGCCTCGAATGCACTGAATCTTTTTTTAATCATTATATTAATTTTTAAAGGACTCCCTGCAGGTTTTAGTGGAAATAAACGGTCTTTTCGTATTCTTCAGCATTCGAATCAGTTAAGCTGTGGCATCGGCACTTCATCGACAGCAATAGACTGCCGCATTCCATTTTTTCCAATTTTTGTTGGCAGTGGTTTGGAGTTGGAGAAGTGGGTGGGATGTTCGAAGCAGCAAAATGAATCAGATAACTCGTTGCTGGAATTCAAGTAATTCAGTCCATGGTTATAAATATAGGAAATACTTAGCGTAGTGTGATGACAGCAAACATATTTTGCTGTTATCAGTAATCGTCCCTCCATCAAATTGGGATCATTTCTACAAACATTATAACATGACAGAAGCAGGGCAACATTTGTATGAAAAAAGTTGATAATCTAGTGTTGTCACGGCGGAGTAGAATTCTCCAGCCGGCCTCCTCCAATCTCAATCTACCCGAATTGCAGCACATGTCAGGTTGTCGCGGCGGCTCTCAGCCTGGTCTCTCGGTGATTCATTGTTGTACCCGACCTGGTCTCTCGGCAGCAAGTTGAGCTGTTTTATTTTCAGTTTCTGGTGGTGTCTCAGGTTCACATAGGAGTGGATACTGCCCAGGCATATTGTCCTGGTAACGGGGGTGATTGGAGTGGCAGACATTTCAGCAGCAGTGACGGAATATATGGCAGTGGCTGAAAATGTGTTGCGGGAAAAGCGCAGCAGGTAAGGCAGCATCCATGGAACAGGAGAATCGACGTTTCGGGCATACGCCCTTCTTCAGGAATGAGGAAAGTGTGTACAGCAGGCATGGATAAAAGGGAGGGAGGAGGGACTTAGGCGAGGGGTGTTGGAAATGCGATAGGTGGAAGGAGGTCAAGGTGAGGGTGATAGGCCGGAGTGGGGTGGGGATAGAGAGGTCAGGAAGAAGATTGCAGGTTAGGAAGTTGGTGCTGAGTTCGAGGGATTTAATTGAGACAAGGTGGGGGGAGGGGAAATGAGGAAACTGGAAAAATCTGAGTTCATCCCTTGTGGTTGGAGGGTTCCTAGGTGGAAGGTCAGGTGCTCTTCCTACAACCGTCGTGTTGCTATGGTCTGGCGATGGAGGAGTCCAAGGACCTGCATGTCCTTGGTGGAGTGGGAGGGGGAGTTGAAGTGTTGAGCTACAGGGTGGTTGGGTTGTTTGGTCCGGGTGTCCCAGAGGTGTTCTCTGAATCGTTCCGCAAGTAGGCGGCCTGTCTCCCCAATATAGAGGAGGCCACATTGGGTGCTGCGGATGCAATAGGTGTGGTGTGTGGAGGTGCAGGTGAATTTGTGGCAGATATGGAAGTATCCCTTGGGGCCTTGGAAGGGAATTAAGGGGGGTGGTGTGGGCGCAAGTATTGCATTTCTTGTGGTTGCAGGGGAAGGTGTCGGGAGTGGAGGTTGGGTTGGTGGGGGGTGTGGACCTGACGAGGGAGTTACAGAGGGAGTGGTCTTTTTGGATTGCTGATGGGGAGGGAAGTGAAATATATCCTACAAAAACACAACCGAACTTGATTTTGGATGAAACCAATCCATGAAAAGATCTCTGTTTTTCGGTATAAAACCAGGTATTTTGAACAGTAAGGGGGAGAACTGCCATATAGCAACAAGTATAGACTGCTAGCCAAATAGCTCTCTGAAGTAGAAAAAGTGTCCTGCAGAAGACTGAAGAAGAGACGGCCCAGGAAAATCCACAGAGGAAAGTCGACAAACCTGACTGGTTTCGAAAAGTGCCTTTATTGTTCGAGTGTGGACAGTTCATGTCTTTGGAAAGCGCTGCCAAAGAGACTTGCAGCAGTGGCAGAAATGCATTGGCACAACTCGTTGTCCCTGTTTGGAGATGTTGGTGAGAGTCAATGTTTAATGGCGTGAATGGATTGTCAATCAAGCAGGTTGGCTAATTCTGGACTGACTAATGCACTTTGAATATTGATGCCAAAGCTAGTGTCGCCTTCAGATTTATGTTGTGACTTGTTGATAGCTAACGATCAATTGTCACCTCCAGGATATTGATAATGTGTCACTGAGTGATGGAAACATCGTTGAACACTTACGTTTGGTGATTTGGTTTAATATTGTTGGAGATGCTATTATTTTTTTCTGAAAATTGCATGGAACAAAAGACCCTTTGCCATTCGTCAGGCCAAACCTCAAGGTAGCGTGCATTGTGCTGCAATTGGACATTGAGTCGTTCAGTACAAATGTTGCTCTTCAAAGCTCTGTGCTTCACCTCCCATTGTGACAGCACTTGTAAATGAAACAGATGAGGGAAGGGTGCTGCTGTTTGAATATCCCCGTCTACAATGACTGGGAGTCCATCACTTAGTGATAACTACCAAGGGAAATATTTTCACTCACGTTCAATACTATTATGATCTTTTTTCCGCGTGATCTCTCTCTGTGATTCAGAATGTGGTGTGCTTACTTTGCAAATATCTGCGATATAACAGTTTGTCACAATGCTCTCAGAAACCCTATCATCCTAATTGTCCATTGCATGCTGTTTCAGTTTGGAGTCGGTGCGGCATTCCCTCAACGCTAAAATCAGAAACTGTGCTGCTACCAAAGTTCCGATCTCTTTTACAATGCGTCATTCCCTCAGTACTGACCCGACGACTGTGTCGTGCTCCCTTCGGACTGACCCGCTGACAAGACGGTGCTCAAAGAGCAGTGACTGTCCATAACTGCTGTGTTTCAACAGCACTTACCCTTCAACAATGTCCACCCCTGAAGGACTGACTAGCCGACAATTCAGTGAGCCTTCAATCTCACGGCCCCAATAACAAAGAAGAAAGAATTTACAGCACAGGAACAGGCCCTTCTGCCTTCCAAACTGCGCTGATCCAAATTCGCTTTCTAAACGTGACGCCTATTTTCTAATGATCCATATCCCTTTGCTCCCTATCCATTCATGCATCTAAAATAACGCTATCGTTTCGGCCTCCATTGTCAACGCGTTCCAGGCACCCACCACCCTCTGCATAAACAACTTTCCCCGCATATTTGCCCGAATTCTTTCCCCCTCACATTAATCTGGTGACCTCTAGTAATTGAGCTGTGCATTCTGGGAAAATGCTTCTTGTTATCCACCCTTCCTAATCCTCTCATGATTTTGTAGAGCTCATAGGGTCCGTCCCATCTTCGTCTTTGCAATAAAAGTAATCAGAATGAATCTCTCTTTATAACCAGTACCCTATATAGCTGGTAACATCCTAGTGAACCTCCTCTGCACACTCTCCAAAATATCCACGTCCTTTTGATAATATGACGACCAGAACTGAATGCATTATTCCAAATGTGGCCGAACAAACGTTCCATGCAACTGAAACATAACTGCCCATCTCTTTTACGCAGCACCTTGACCAATGTAGGAAAGCATGCTGTATGCCTTCTTGACCACTTTATTGACCTGCATAGCAACCAGTTAGGGAACGATGGACCTGAAAACCCATATCTCTCCATATGTCATATTTCCCAGGACTTTTCTATTTACTGCATAGTTCGCTCTTGAATTGGGTCTTCCAGAATACGTCGCCTCGCATTTACTTGGATTGAACTCCATCTGACATTTTCTCGTCCATCTCTCGAATCTATCTATGTTCTGCTCTATTCTCTGACAATCCATTTCAGTATTTGCTACTCCATCAATCTCAGTGTCAGCTGCAAACTTGTTAATTGGGCAACGGATACTTTCCTCCAAATTATTTGTATATATCACAAACAACAGTAGTCCCAGCACGGATCCCTGTGGAACACCGGTGGTCACTGGTCTCCATTTTGGATAACTCCTTTCCACGACTACTCTGTTTCCTGTTGCCCAGACAGTTCTCTCACTATCTCGCTCGAACACCCTGGTACCCATGCGAATTCACATTCTCCGTCAGTATAATATAGCGAACTTGATGAAATGCCTTACTTATGCTCATGTTGGCCACTGTTGGAATATTGCGTGCAATTCTGGTTTCCTTCCTGTCGGAAAGATGTTGTGAAACTTGAAAGGGTTCAGAAAAGATTTACGATGATGTTGCCAGGGTTGGAGGATCTGAGCTACAGGGAGAGGCTGAACAGGCTGCGGCTGTTTTCACTGCAGCGTCGGACGCTGAGGGGCGACCTTATAGAGGTTTACAAAATTATGAGTGGCATGGAAAGGATAAGTAGACAAAGTCTTTTCCCTGGGGTCGGGGAGTCCAGAACTAGAGGGCATAGGTTTAGGGTGAGAGGGGAAAGATATAAAAGAGACCTAAGGGGCAACTGTTTCACGCAGAGGGTGGTTAGGATGGTACATGTATGGAATGAGCTGCCAGAGGATGTGATGGAGGCTGGTACAATTGAAACATTTAAGAGGCATTTGGATGGGTATATGAATAGGAAGTGTTTGGAGGGATATGGACCAGGTACTGGCAGGTGGAATTAGATTGGGTTGGGATAATTGGTCGGCATGGACGGGTTGGATCGAAGGATCTGTTTCCATGCTGTATATCTCTATAACTCTGTGACTCTATGTTATGACATCTCCAGCCCTTTCCCCAATAGTACATACCCTTCCCGCATTTACACATTGACGTGTGATGCTGCCTCAGTCGTGACTCTATTACCATAAGTGCCTCCTTTTCTACGTAATATCCGACGCTTCCTCAGCACTGACAAATTGACAATGTCGTCTGTCTCGGGATTCGCCATCTGGCAGCAAACACGAATTCAGACTGACCCACTGAGAATGCAATGATCCCTCTGCACTGAACTTGATTAAACGCCCCAGAAATGTTGCAATTAGTTTTGAGCTCGCTGTGTGAGGAAGATTCTCTGTCTTTAAATGGAGTGAATTGAAGATTATGCAGACCGATTGCCAGGATCGCAGGACTGATGCATGATAGGAAATTGGTTAGGTTAGGACTATATTCAATGCAGTTGGAATGGGTGGTGGAGTACTGAACAGATTAGATTTGACGCCAACAATAGACAAAACAAGCAATTTCACTCAAAAAGTCCGCAACCATCCTCCGCTGAGTAACCCATCCAGACCCATTCCCTACCATATATTTACCCTGACTAATGCACCTAGCACTATCAGCAATTTAGCATTGCCAATTCACCTGACCTGCAAATATCGGATTTGCGTGGAAAAGCAAGCAACCGGTGGAAACCCATGCAGACACGGTGAGGAAGGGCTTATGCCCAAAACGCCGATTCTCCTGCTCCTTGGATGCTGCCTGACCTGCTGCGCTTTTCCAGCAACACAGTTTTCAGCTCTGATCTCTAGCATCTGTTGTCCTCACTTTCTGCACGGTGAGGATGTGCAGACTCAACACAGAAATTCGCCTGAGGTGGGAATCGAACTCAGGATCCTCGTGCTTTGGGACAGCAGTGCCAACTATTCAGCCACCGTGTCACTCCCAAAACACATTTATGATGTTGCAACGGCACGGAAGGTGATCAACAAAAAGGAAATGGTGGCTTATTTTGGGTATTTATTATAGACCTCCAAACAACAGGTGGGACGTGGAACGTCACATTTGGAGGAAGAATTTGGAAACCTGCAGGATTGGTGGGGTTGGGATTGTTGGCAATGTCAATTATCTGAGGGAAGATTAGGAGAAAACGACAGTGTAGTTTCCATGAGCGGAAAAATGTCTACAATATTGGCAGGAGAACTTGCTGAAGCAGCAGATTCCCAGTCCTGCTAGTGATGGAAACCAACTGGATCGGAGCCTTGGAAAATTAGCAGACCAAGATGGGAATGTCAGAGGCCGGGAGCACTTGGGAAACGGCGACCACAATATGATAAGATTCAATCTGAAGATGGAAAAGGATAAACGTTCGTCAATAATTATCCTCATTGACTGGAAACGGGTCGATTTTTAGTGATCTTTAAGTGGAAAAGGAATACATCAATTGGAAAGGCATTTCACATGGAAAACCATGGATTAAATTTCATAGAGATGAATAGGATGGTTTCTGCGTGATTAAACGTGGGCAATCCAAAGTACATTCTTTGACCATGGACTGAGATGAGAAAATAAGGATGGAAAATAAGGTATATGATGCATGCTGAAATAATGATTACAATAGTAATCAGGAAGAGTTACCTCGACGCAGGAGAAAGGCTAAGTCTTAAATAAGGGGTGGTTAAGAGGAAGTATGGGAACGGCTAGGAGGCTGTGCTAAAAGCAAATGGTGAACTGTTTTTCAAACATTTAGAAGTGAACTATTCATGAAGGTGCAAGTCCAGTTCATAATGAATAAGCAATGTCCACTGTATCTGTGTGATGATTAATCATTGAATCGTGTGTTTGTTTATGTAGTACCCACTCTCATGCTCCTGTGCCTCACATTGTGCCTAGGCAGTGCTCAATGGAGGGTGGCAATAACATTGATTTTGCTGCTCATGTCACTGATGGTCACAGAGCGCTTCACTGCTGGTAGACTCGAGCAACCGTGGGTTATGGTTGGAGGTGTGGATATCATTTGAGGTGAACAGAGAGGACGTGGAATGCTGGAAAAACCCAAGACGGTCTGGAAGCGTCCCAGCTGCAAGAGAAACACTGATCACGTTTCGAGTTCAAATTCTGAAGAAAATCTGATGAAAGTTGGATTTGCCTGAAACGTGCACGCTGTTTTGATCTCTCTGTCTATCTCTCTTCATAGATTCTGCCAGATATGTTCAGTTTCTCCAATGACGTTTGCTCAGATTTCCAAAATATGCAATAAAATATCTAAACTTAAGTCTGTTCAGCTATGCAAGGAATGGAAGAAAATGGAGGAGGTGGAGACCGAATGATGTCATTCTGACTCCTCAACTGCTGCTACTATTCCACATTTGTTTACCTATGATAGCGAGGTTTATTGTGTCACGGTCTGATATCCCTTCAGTTCATCAGACCATCGCTTCCCAGCATGTCTGCTCCTCAGGATCTGGTTTCCCTGAACATGATGAACACTGTCCTGAGCCACTGTGCTTTCAGCAGTGAAATTCCCTGCTGAATTCTTCCCATCCTCACTCCTGCTGTTTTTTGAAACCAGTGCTTTGACAAGGCTCTGTGCACTTGTCTCGAATAGCTTAAGATTTATCATTTAGAAGTCAACTTTTTCTCTCATATGTGAGCAATAGCAAAACGTTTTATTTTTCAATTTCTGTCCAAAAGGCTGTAAGGAGCAGAGGGTGAATTAGGCCGTAGAGCCGATTGAGTCTGCCGCAACATTGAAACAGATCGTGGCTGATCTGATCATACTTCACTCTACTTCCTTTCCTTTTCCCAAGACACTTACTCTCCTAACTAATTGAACGCTTATTTAAATGAACCTGTCACATAGCCATCTACGGTAATGAAAAGCACACTACCCTTTGAAAAAAGATGTTCCTTAAGATCTCTCTGAAAAGTTTGACTTCCTTACACTAAGGAGACACACTCCAACAAAGATTCTCCTCAAAGGTGAAACAACCGTTGCACTTCTCCTTTGTCAAGTCCAGTAAGAATCATGCGTGTTTCAATTAAGGATGAACTCTACACAACCTCATCACTTTAGACAGTCCCTCTCTACCTGGCATCAGCCCTCGTGAATCTTCTCTAGTCTGCCTCCATGCCTGTGTCTGGGTGATATGCACTCCATTGCGACGTGGCAGGACATTGGTCTCCACATAACGGGCGATGGACGAGAGTCGAGTGGAAGAAGACTGCTCCACACTCCTGCCCCTCCAACAAGCTTAGATCGTTCTGACAGAATTTCGGAGGTAACGTTCTGTTCATTAATGAAGAGTGCATTCAAGCTGAAGAATGGACGGTTAGTACGATTACGATGCAGCCAGCATTGAGACGGGACGGCAGGAGAATGATTCGAGGGAATCGAACTGGAATACAGGCACAATTGGACATTCGGCCTCCATCTGTGGCCACAACATTTTGTCATTTTAAATATCTTCCTCCCTCTTATAGACAATAGACAATAGGTGCAGGAGTAGGCTATTCTGCCCATCGAGCCTGCACCACCATTCAATATGATCATGGCTGATCATCCTTAATCAGTACCCTGTTCCTGCCTTATCTCCATAACCCTTGATTCCACTATCCTTGAGAGCTCTATTCAACTCTTTCTTAAATGAATCCAGAGACGGGGCCTCTCTCCTCCATTGTCATCACTGATGGACTGTAACAGCACCAGGAAACCAAGGAGGGATGGTCGTCTGTTCAATTTCTGCTCGGATCTCCTGAGAGTCTTTCGGACTGTATCCTGTCTACCTGAGAGACCGCTTTCAAGGATCTATGAACATGCACTCCAAGGCCTCTTTGTTCAGCAATGACATGAAGTATATAAATTCTATCCTGCTTTGCCTTTCCTAAATGCAGCACTTTATATTTATTCAAATTAAATTGCATCTGCGACTCCTTAGTCCATTGGCCCATTTGATCAAGATCCCATTGTACTCTGAGGTAACCCTCTTTGGTATTCATTACAGTGTCAATTTTCGTGTCATCTGCAAACTTACTAATCATACTTCCTATGTTCACATTCAAATCATTTAGATGAACGAATAAAAGCAGCAATAGTAACATAACACAACCTCCAAGAATATATCCAAACATAACTGAAGTCCCTGTTCTGAATTTATTTTAATTTTAGTTGCTTGACGCTCTGGAGAGTCTATCAGGATACTTATTTCCTTATGAAGTCAGCTCTGGCGAAAGTATAATTTCAACTGTCAAGTGGATTTCCCATTTTAAGTATTACTTTTCAATGTTTTAAGGATGTGGAGAGAGGATGGGGTAACAGAATAGGCTAGATTGAAGACTGTTATGAGTGAAGTTTCAGTAAAAGTGCCCCATTTCCTAGCTCAAATGGCTTTACCACTCAGGTGAGGTTACATTAAAATAACATTGGCACGAACATGGCTTTTCAATATAGCAAAAGGCATTGACCTGAAATATTTCTCCCTTCACACTGTTGCCTGATCAACTTAGAGTTTCCAATCTTTCGTCTTTTACTTCGACTAAATAAAATAGCATAATGTTTTACAAAAATGCGATAGCAAACTGGCGAGACAAATTGTCTGCATCTGAACAGCAAGCGATTTCTATCATGTATAATTTTACATGCATGGTCGGGACTCGCTCCACCTTGGTCCTGTCAAACTGACAGCAAAACCGAGTGAACAGACACTTTCGCTAAACATTCACCTCTGAAGACGAACAGACTTGCTGATCGTCTCCGTCCTGTCTGCCACCCTTCAGTGAGCTGCGGGGAATGAGGTGTCATTGGACATTGACAACAGCTCACTATCTTTTGTTGGCTACTGTGATCAAACTCTTTTATATTCAACTTCAAAATCTCGACAGATTAGTTCATCAAACATTGTAGTGTACATTGTGCAGCAGATGTACAATGATCAGAGACAAACATATCCATAAAAGGGTAAAAACACCGACTCGGCCGAGATCTGAATCATGTCTTTGGACTGCCAACATTAGTTTCCCAAATGACCACAAGCTTCACAACACAGTTTTCGTTTTGGCAACTGCAGCTTTATTTAGATAAATGCAATGCGTTGCATTTTGCTAAACCACACTAGGGCAGGACTTACACTATTGGATGTTCGTCCGGGGGAGTGTTGGCGAACAGAGAGGCCCAGAAGTTCAGTGACATGGTTATTTGAAAGTCGTATCGCAGCTAGACGGGGTGATGAAGAAAGTGCTGAACACGTGTCCACTTTAACATTTAGGAGATTTGAATCAATCCCTTTTGTCTCAGAATGATTAGTAAATGCGGAATGGCCGCTGACTCAGTGAAAAGAGCACTCGTGTTTGTACATGGCCACCTCCGAGGAGCTCGATGAGAAAATGCAAAAGCAATATTTATTCTCCTTGATTTTCTGGTTCTGGCCGAGCTTTTGCCTGCTTTTGAGGGAGTGTTTGCGAGACAGTTTTTTAAAGGTATGTGCTTATCTGAATAGACTTATGGAAGAGCAGGTGAGGGCCATTCATTCTTTAAGATCCGACTGTCTCTCATTTCGTTGACTCCAACATGGACGTGATGGGCTGATTAGTGACAAATACGGTTCTGCCAAATAAGTGCTAGGACATTGCCTGGGTAGGCCCAACAAGGCAAGGTCATTGGAAAGATTGCGGGGCCCCTGGGGACGAATCAACGATCACAAGAAAATGGGAGCACATATTCACTGACTTCATAAGATATCCAGACAGGCAGATCAAATGGATCAAACTTATCATTTATTAGCAAAGGTGAAAAGTTCAACAAAGATGACTTTTGAACAGGATAAAATATTGCTCCGTCCATAGTGAATCTATACCTGAGGAAGGGCTGATGCCCAAGCATCAGTTTTGCTCCTCGGATGCTGACTAGACAGCTGCACTTTTTCTGCACTAAATTCTCAATTGATTAAATTATATGCAGTTCTAGAATGCACATCATATGAGATATTTCATTTTACTGGAGAAGACGCAGTGGTTGTGGGGATTGGCCAGAATAATGCCTTGGGTTTGTGCGTTGAAGAGCGTTTCAACAGACTCGGCTTGTTTCCTTTTTCGTGATCGTGGTTGTAAGTGGTCGTGATTGAGATGTCAATTTATGAAAGGCAGAAATACAGTCGACAGGACGGATGCTTTGTCCCTTCATTGGCGGAGCAATGAGTAGGAAGCATAAGATTAAGGTACGTAGCAGACAGTTTATGGGAGATGTGAGCGAAAAACGTTTTTGTTCAGGGAGTGGTGGGCGTCAGAAAATAACTTCGTCTACGTTTGGGAAAGGCAAAACACTCAATACATAAAGTAATATTCAAATGTGCATTTGCGATGCAAAATCATGCAACCAAATGGGCCAAGTGCTGGAAAATCGAATTTGAATAGTGAGGCAGTAAGAATTATGCGTTGGGCCAAAAGGCCTTTTCCTTTGCAGTCGATTATGGACCTTGCTGACATGGCGAGGAAAATGTACTTTATTTAATTTGCAGAATGATAACAATCTGTCGCTTGGAACGGCACGGAATAATGCGCTGGTCGACGACGATGGTGGGGTGGTGAAGCCGGGGTTGCTGGTGGGGTGTGAAACCAGCATTGTCTTTCTCAGAGAAGACGATGCTTCACTCCCGAAGCTGACTGTTCTCGGTCGGTTAGATCAGCTTTGAGAAGTTGACGTGCTGAATTTTTCGTTTTGTGTTCTTCCCTGGATGAAGATGTAGCCGAGAAAGTAAGGATTGAACACTGAGTTCCGTAACGCACTGGTTTGAACACAGCCAGAGGCTTGTTATGGAAATCTGGTTAGCAAATTACAGGGAGGCCACGATTGGTCTAGAGAGTGTACAGAAGGGATGCACACGAATGGAATTTGAATCTCAACGGGGAGCTCTGGGAACTCCAACAATACACACCAGGTCCTCGACCGTTGAACTAGAATGGGTGACTTTATCTTTCGAACAGCACAGACATTTTGGGATGAAATTCTGTCTGCCTGTGTCGTTACTTTACTATGGTCCAATGGTTCTTTGCTCCTTATCCCTCAGGAGCATGACAACGGGAATATTGCACAGCATTCTGGTTAGTGAGCAGATCCGTGATAGCAGGCATCAGGGTTGTTCTGTCTCGACCGTTGTGTCAGTAATCTCTCACTTTCTGTTCCATAGATGGATTCTCCTCTTGTGAATTTATCAGACGAGTGTGCAGAGCAAATCTCTATGATCCAGTATAAGTTTATATCGTAGTGTATTGCCCTGAAGGGTTATGATGCTGTAAGAAGTAATGATTGATTCATTGGGAATTGTCCCACAATTGTCCCTCTGAACTTGCGACCGATACGAACTGTATTCCTTGTTGTTCAGGTTCAGCAACACTGGATCAATGTAGTCATCTCTGAAGCATTACATTGTGACTTGTGGCATTAAAACTTACAGCATTGATTGCAGTCCCTTGCCCGTTAATAATATTTCATTGTGATTTCTGTGTACGTTCATACTGACTGAAAGAGAAGGGGAGTTAGGAAAAGGCAAGCGCATCCTGACATCTTATACCTCGAACACAGTCAGCATTACAGAATCATGCTTCTCGCCAATTCCCAGCTTCGATCAGGAGCATTCTCTGCTATATCTTTGCCCCACTGGAATGACACAAACTCCAGAGATGACAGCACAGTGTTGTCAACGGCCCAAGGTGACTGGCCCTGGATGTATTCACTGTTAATGTCTAATTCTGCGAGATCTCACTAAATAGGTCCCGACGTGGGAATGGAGTCCCGTTGCTGACTTTCTCACGAGTACCCTCCCTCGGTCAGCCAATCCGACTGTCTCTGAATTGAACTCTATATATAGGATGCTCTGAGGGGAGTGAATGGCACAGATCGGAATCTGCTTTGGTCAACATAAACGGCTGACCACATCTAACAGTGGGGATCGGATAATGAACTGATCGGAGGTGGGTTCTACAATTCCCCTACACTGAGCTTTGTGAGAACCGAGTCTGTCAATCTGCGTAACAACACTGAATCGACATTAAATCTTCCCCTCATCCAGACATTTTGAGAGGATTATTACTTTTATCATACTGAATAAAAGACTTGTCAATCCTTGTGATGGACAAATATCTGGTCATAATGCCTCAATTAAAGCTTTAAATGCAAGTCAGCAATATGTCACAATGCTTTGAAAGATGCTAGGGCTCTAAAAGGTGCTAGTGAAAGGTCTTTCCGTTCAACATTTCCTCTGAAACGTCCAATAGCAAGTGGAGATTAACTTGGAATTGGTTGAGGTCGGTGCATTAAAAGGCATTGGGACAAATACATGAACTGGAAAATTTGAGAAGAATGCCCGCCAAGTGCAGGGAAATGGGGGCCACGCAGGTCGACATTTTGACCAGCCTGGACCAGCTTGAGCCAAAGAGCCTGTCTTCATGTTGTTGGACTCTGACTCCATAACTGAGGGACATAGAAATCAGAAATATACACAGTGCTCCACATCTGGTCTAAGTGAGTGATATGGTTAACAGAACATTATACAGTGCTCCCAGTAAGATCTACCTGAGGGATGTGATGACCAGAAGAGTGTACAGTGCTCCAACTGTGGTCTAACAGTGACATTTGATGACCATAATTTTGTACAATGCTTCCAGTATGCTCTAGCCTATAGATATGGAGATTGGAACTATATACTGTGTTCAAGGTGTGGTATACCTGAGTTACATAGAGACCAGATCTGTGCACAGTTC
Organism: Chiloscyllium punctatum; assembly: GCF_047496795.1. Taxonomy (NCBI): domain Eukaryota; kingdom Metazoa; phylum Chordata; class Chondrichthyes; order Orectolobiformes; family Hemiscylliidae; genus Chiloscyllium; species Chiloscyllium punctatum. Next base: position 16,811,574 of record NC_092789.1, on the reverse strand, counting down.
TCCACGTATGAACAATATGAGGGCTATGTTCATCATAATTTTGCACAGTCATCCATGTATCATTAATCTGGTGGGTATAATAAATAGGACAGCTCACTGAGTTGCCAGTGAGGTCAAACAGAGCGACTTGTGGAAAACGTCATATCTTCATAGCCAATATCTCAGCTTCTGTCCGAACTTAATTTTCTGAGGTGACTCAATCAACAGGAGATGACGGTATACCCCGTGATTGAGTCACATGAGCAGCTAACATGTCACACGACTACATGTTTTAGTAGACGTGATTGTGTAAAAGTAGATTGTTAATGAAACGGTTGTACAGGGCCCTGGTGAGACCACACCTGGAATACTGTGTGCAGTTCTGGTCTCCAAATTTGAGGAAAGACATATTGGCTATTGAGGAAGTGCAGCGTAGGTTCACGAGGTCAATTCCTGGAATGGCGGGGTTACCTTACACAGAAAGACTGGATCGACTGGGCTTGTATACCCTTGAGTTTAGAAGACTGAGAGGTGATCTGATTGAGACATATAAGATTATTAAAGGATTGGACACTCTGGAGGCAGGAACATCTTTCTGCTGATCAGTGAGTGCCGAACCAGAGGACACAGCTTAAACATACGGGGTAGAACATTTAGGACAGAGATGAGGAGAAACGTCTTCTCCCAGAGAGAGGTGGCTGTGTGGAATGGGCAGTGGAGGCCCAGTATCTGGATTCATTTAAGAAAGAACTCTCAAGGATTGTGGAGTCAAGGGTTATGGAAATAAGGCAAGAACAGATACTGATTAAGGATGATTAGCCATGATCATAGTGAATGGTGATGCAGGCTCGAAGGGCAGAATGGCCGACTTCTGCATTTATTGTCTATATTCTATTGAATGGGGTGAGGGTTGGATGCTTTTAGGCATCCTGCGGCTCGGGAATATGAAGGCAAATGATATAAGAAAGAATAGCAGGGACTGTCCTGGAGGAGACAATTGGGGCGATGCATATAACTTGCAGGATCGACTGACTGAAGACGATTACCAATGAGGAACAATGCGTGATCAATGGGCAGTGGTTGGAACTGTAATGTAGAATTAATAGTATTTATCCTCCAAATGCTACATGTTAGAAGAAGATACAAGCGGACTAAGAACAGATCAGAGGAGGCAGTTATTTTGGCTACTCTATTGAAAATTAAAATACATTAATTTTATTACAATGGTCGACGCTCAGTTTACTGGGTTTTTCACTGAAAAGGGTTTTTTTCCAGTCCTGGAACCCCGATTTGGTGATTGTGTGAAGACACAGATCACTCATGACCCTGTATCATTTCAGTACATATTTGACAGGCTGAATTGATAATCCCTGGGTAAGCCATTATTTTAGCAGACTGAACACTCAGAGATGCACAAGGAAAAAGAAAATACAGTATATTTTGTTGTTAACAAAAGCTTCCACCAACTTCGAGTTTGCAAGGATCGAGAGCAGTGCTTTCCCCAACTTGCACTGAGGTTTTCAAACGAGCAGAAAGATGAGTGGAGGACGGATGCTCTTAATATGAAATCATCGATGATTCTCGAATGAGTTGTCACACAGGCACTGTGCGGATTGGACTCCAACCATGGTCATGTGAGTGGAATAGTCCACTGGATAAATCTTCAAAGTTTGAAATGCGAAACATTCTGCGTATCTGGGAAATATTCAGCTCGGCATGAGACAAACAGTTACAAATGCATACACTATCTCTTTCTTACCGAATGGTCCAAGACCAATATTGCAGTCACAGAGTTCCCACTGCTGTTATGGCGCGATTAGATACCTACTGACCAGGAAAGTGGGCACAGCTTTTCCTCTTATTGCAATTCAGATGCTTGTGTGAGCTTGCCATGTACAAATTGGTTTCTGTGAGTGGTGACTGTATTTTGTAAACAATACATAGAACATAGAACATTACAGCGCAGTACAAGCCCGTCGGCTCTCGATATTGCACTGACCTGTCATACCAATCTGAATCCCATCCCACCTACAGTATTCCACGCACGTCCATTTGCCTGTCCAATGACGACTTAAATGTACTTACAGTTGGCGAATCTACTACCGTTACAGGCAAAGCATTCCATACCCTCACTACTCTCTGAGTAAAGAAACTACCTCTGACATCTTTCCTATGTCTATAAACCCTAAATTTAAAGCTATGCCCCCTCGTGCTCGCCGTCACCATACTTAGAAAAATGCTCTCCCTCTCCACCCTATGTAACCCTCTGATTATCTTATATGTCTCTATTATGTCACCTTTCAACCTTCTCCTCTCCAACGGAAACAGTCTCAAGTCCCTCAGCCTTTCCTCGTAAGACCTCCCCCTCCATACCAGACAACATCCTAATAAATATCCTCTGCACCCTTTCCAAAGCTTCCACATCCTTCTTGTAATGTGGTGACCAGAACTGTACACAAAACTCCAAGTGTGGCCATACCAGAGTTTTGTACAGCTGCAGCATAACCACATGGTTCCAGAACTTGATCCCTCTATTAATAAAAGCTAAAACACTGTGTGTCTTTTTAACAACCCTGTCAACCTGGGTGGCAACTTTCAAGGATCTGTGTGCACGGCCACTCTATTCATCTACACTACCAAGAAACTTACAATTAGCCCAGTACTTTGCATTCCTTTTACTCCAACCAAAGAGAATCACCTCATACTTGTCCGCATTAAACTCCATTTGCCAACTCTCAGCCCAGCTCCGCAGCTTATCTATGTTTTTCTGTAACCTACACCATCCATCGTCACTATCCACAACTCCACCGACCATAGTGTCTTCTGTAAATTTACTAACCCACCCTTCTATGCTCTCATCCAGGTCGATTATAAAAATGACGAAGAGCAGTGGACCCAACACCAACCCTTACGGTTCACCACCAGTAAGTGGACTCCAGGATGACCATTTCCCATCAACCACCACCATCTGTCTTCTTTCAAGAAGCTAATTACTGATCCAAACTGCTCTATCTCCCACATTCCCATTCCTCCGGATATTGTACAATAGCCTACTGTGGGGAACCTTATCGAACGCCTTGCTGAAATCCATATACACTACATCAACCGATTTACTCTCCTCTACCAGTTTGGCTACCTTCTCAAAGAACTCAATAAGGTTTGTGAGGCACGACCTACCCTTCACAAAACTGTGCTGACTAGCCTTAGTCATATTATTATTTTCAAGATGGTTATAAATCCTATCTTTTGTAACCTTTTCCAACACATTACCAACAACTGAAGTAAGGCTCACTGGTCTACAATTACCAGGGTTGCCTCTACTCCCCTTCTTGAAGAGGGGAACCACATTTGCTATCCTCCAGTCTTCTGGCACTATTCCTGTAGTCAATTACGATTTAAAGATCAATGCCAAAGTCTCGGCAATCTCCTCCCTGGCTTCGCAGATGGTCCTAGGTTAGACCCCATCCGGCCCAGGGGGTTATCTATTTTCACATTCTGCAGGATTTCTAATACCTCTTCCTTGTCAACCTCAATCCTATGTCGTATAGAAGCCTGTATCTCAGTAATCTCCTCGACAACATTGTCGTTTTCTAGATTGAATACTGTCGAAAAATATTCATTTAATGCTTCCCCTATCTCCTCTGACACCACACACAACTTCCCACTACTATCCTTGATTGGCCCTAATTTTTCACTCGTCATTCTTTTATTCCTTACATGCCTATGGAAAGCCTTAGGGTTTACCCTAATCCTATCCGCCAACACCTTCTCATGTCTCCTCCTGGCTCTTCTGAGCTCTCTTTTTAGGTCTTTCCTGGCTACCTTGTAACCCTCAACCGCCCTAACTGAGCCTTCACATCTCATCCTAACATAAGCCTTCTTCTTCCTCTTGACCAGAGATTCCACTTCCTTCATAAACCACAGCTCCCAAACTCTACAGCTTCCTCCCTGCCTGACAGGTACATACTTATCGAGGACACACAGGAGCTTTTCCTTGAATAAGGTCCACATTTCTAGTGTGCCTATCCCCTTCCGTTTCCTTCCCCATCCAATACTTCCTAAATCTTGCCTAATCACATCATAATTGCCTTTCATCCAGCTGTAACTCTTGCCCAGTGGTATGCACATATACCTTTCTATCACTAAAGTAAACATAACAGAATTGTGATTGCTATCATCAAAGTACTCACCTACGTCCAAGCCTAACATTACCCAGTAACAAATCTAACGTGTCTTCACCCTTTGTTGGCCTCTCTACATACTGTGTCAGGAAGCCCTCCTGCACACACTGGACAAAAACTGACCCATCTATAGTACTCGTACTATAGTGTTCCCAGTTAATATTTGGATAGTTGAAGTCCCCCAAGAAAACTACCCAGTCTGTCTTACTCCTACCGAGAATCACCTTTGCTATCCTTTCCGCTACATCTCTGGAACTATTAGGAGGCCTACATAAAACTCCCAACAGGATGACCCCGCCTTTATTATTTCTAAACCCAGCCCATTCTACCTCAGTTGACGAGTCCCCAGACATCCTTTTTGCAACTGTTATACTGTCCTTGACCAACAGTGCACACGTCCCCCTCTTTTACCATCTTGCCTGTTCTTACTGAAACATCTAATTCCTGGAACCTGCAACAACCATTCCTGCCCCTGCTCGATCCATGTCTCTGAAATGGCGACAACATCGAAGTCCCAGGTACCAAACCATGCAGGAAGTTCACCCTCCTTTTTCTGGATGCTCCTACCGTTGAAGTATACAGCATTGCTACTTAGAACCTTGAAAGTTCTGTGAGTGTTTTAGAAAACAGGTCAACCTCGAACTTCTGTTCTCTGTCCCTTTTGACAGTTTTCTCTCTCGCCCTCTTTCTCTCTCTCTTCATTTTCCTCATTCTCACATTTTCGATACTTGTACCCTTTGTCAATTTCTGAATGCTCTTTGTCTCCCACACTATTTTCAATTCAATCAATCGTCTCCACTCAGCAAACCTGTAATATTTCTCCTTCTTGTTTCACTGTCTTCCTTGGTTTTGGTTTCTAAAGTTGTGTCTCCTCCTTCCTTTCCTTCCTCTCTATTTTCCTCTCCTACTTACAGTTTGTGCTGTTGTGTGTGTATTGCGTGGGAGAGTATACGTACGTCTATATGAGAGAGAGAGAGAGAGAGAGAACATGGGTGTGTGTGTGTGTGCGTGTGTGTGAGTGTGTGTGTGTGTGTGTGTGTGTGTGTGTGTGTGTGTGTGCGTGCGTGCATGTCCGCTGGCTCTTCTCATGCTGACACATAACTTGTAACTTGGTTTGGGGAGTCCAAACCGAGAGGACATTGGTTTATCGTGAGAGGGGATACATTTGAAAATGACCAAAGGGGCGACTTTCTGACTTGCACTGTTGTGCATATTTGGAAAGAACTGCGCAAGCAAGTGGTGAATGGCGGTAAAATTAAAACATTGAAAGGGATTTTGTTGGATGCATTCATCAGCATGGTTGAGAGGGATATGGGTCAAATACTGGCAAATGTAACTAGATTTATTTAGGATATCAGGTCGGCATGGACGACCTGGAACGAAGAGTTTGTTTCCGTTCTGTACTTTTCTATGTCTGCATATTTCTTTGGACCTATAGTGTTGGACACTCAGTATCCAGAACGAATGGGGTCTGAATATCCGCAGCTAAAGCATTACCCTGCAGAGAAACAGTGAGGGGTTGGTGCATATACCGAACCAGCTCACACTTTACAACTTTACTGAAAGATGCCCGACAGGGTGGTGACTGGCAACAGGACAGTTCACTTCAGAAGTAAATACTTGATAAATCAGCAATGAATGTAAACGAGATGCCTTTAGTGTTAATAGGCAAGGAATATTTGCGCTTCACAAATACCAGAAAATGGCTATTTTAATGACAGACTATCTAACAAATGCCTCGCTATGTTCAATGGAGTTACCATCATTGAAGCCATTCCACCACAACCCATTATGTCATCCTGGAGAATAGCAGTGTGACGGAATCTCAACATCAGGACTTGGCATTCAATGCGATTGCCATGATCCACTTCCATCACGATTAACCTCCTGGGGATTACCATTGAGGGGCAATCCAATCTTTGTTCCTGGAAGTTCAATGGCATCATCATTACTTAAAACTCCTATCAACTCACCCCAAAATACACCCAGACACACACAGAGACAGACAGACACACACACACAAACACACATGCGTGCACACACACAACACACATATACACACACACACAAACACACATGCGTGCACACAAAACACACACACATACATACACACACACACACGCCCATGCGCACACAAACACATGACGCCCTGGGGTTTCTGTTGAGAGAGAATCTGACTTATAACCCCTTGACATACAATGGCATTACCATTATATAATTCCCTCAAGATTAAAACACTGAGGAGAATTACCATTGACCAGAAACAGAATTGTAGACAACAAATCATTATAGGTGCTATAATGGCACGTTTATAGTTTGAAGTTTTGCAGTGAGAAATCCACTTCCTGACACTCTCTGTAAAGCCTGTGCACTATAGTTAAGGCACAAGTCAGAAGTGTGATGAAATACTCTCTATTTGCCTGGTTTGGTGCACCTCCAACAATACTGAAAACGCTCGACACATTTCAAGAGAAGTCAGTCCGCCTGATTGACACCACATCCAACAAGCAGACTTCAAACAAGAAGTGGAATTGCTGCCGAACTCCTCAGGTCTGACATCATCTGCAAAGACAAGCCAAAGTGAACGTTGCGGGTCTGCAACCACAGGTACCCATCCGTCTAGCTTCAACGCACAGTAGTAAGCACAATGTGCCATTTACGAAAAAATGCGCTGCATAAATTTTCAAAAGAACCACAGACAGCAACTTCCAAAACAAAGACCGTGTCCATCTAGAAGGACAAAGAGCATATTGGAGCACCTCTCTCTGCATGCTCACTGCATGCTCCCTTCCAAGCCAGTCTCCATCCTGATTTGGAAATATGTCACCGTTCCTTGATGTTCATTGATCAAAATCTTGGAATTTCCCCTGTAGTAGGACAATGGAATTTACATACACACATGGAGCATATCTTTTCAAGAAGGCCACTCACTATACCTTTCTCAAGAGCCAATTCGAATTGGCCAATAAATGTGAGATCCATGAATGAATAAGTTAAAAGAAAAAAATTAACGTCTGTGGCGTTTGTATATATCAGCGAGAGAGAGAGATTTCAAGAGATAGCATGAAAGGAAGATGGGGAAGCACAGAAATGATCAAATCATGAAACTTCAGGATAGAGAAAGGATGATAGAATCAAAATCAGATAGGAAAAGTGTGGAAGAGGAGGAAAGTGAACGGAATAGAGATTCTAAGATAGGGATTTGAGCACAGGTCGAGATAGGTAAGGGGAGACATAGAGACAGTTCGGGACAGAAAGACAGCACAGCTCCAACCCCTGTGTCACTAGCTTCAAAGGCGACTTTCAAATGATTTGAAAACTTTGGTGTAGCTAAAACCGATTTGTTTGTTAACATTGATTTCAACGTAGTATACGAAATCCCATTCAAGGACTGCACAAAACAATACACAGGACAAACAGGAAGACAGCTAATGATCCGCATCCATGAACACCAATTAGCCACGAAACGACACGACCAGCTATCCTTAGTAGGCAAACATGTAGATGACAAGCAACATGAGTTCGACTGAGACAACACTACCATTATAGGACAAGCCAAACAGAGAACAGCCAGGGAATTCCTCGAGGCATGGCACTCATCCACAATTCAATCAATAAGCACATCGACTTGGACCCAATATACAGGGCACTGCAGAGGACAGCTGGAACTGACAACCAGAAGCGGCAGATTCAAACCACTACAAATGCCGGAGGAAAGATCACAAAAGCACTTCACAGGAGGGTTCCAAGCACTGAGGATGTCACCTAGACTAGACAGGGGACGAAACGTCTGTAACATAAATTCCCAGCTCGGCGACAGAGCCACAACGTTGATTTCAAATGGTCGAATGTCTTCTGGCATTGTTCTGCCCACTAAATTGTGTGTTCTTCTTCTGCAAATGTATTAACGGTGCCACTGCATTGTTGAAGTTTCGAGCAAACTTCCGATAGTATCCACTGTGTATTAGGAATTGAAGCACCACTTTCTTAAAGTTTGGTCGTGGAAATTCTTCAATAGCCTTCGTCCTTGTGTTCCATGGGATCAAACTTCCATGACCAATTCAGTTTCATTTAAGTTTATCTTCAGTTTTGTTTCTCATAGTCAATCAAAGAGTTCTGCCACCTGTACTATGTGATCTTTCCAGAATTTACTGAAGATCACTACATCGTCCAAATGGACTGCACAATTTGTTAACCCAGCCACAACTCTGGTCATGTGTCTTTGGAATGTGGCGGGTGCGTTCTTTATTTCAAAGAGCATCACTTTCAACTGATGTAGCCCAAAAGCAGGAATTTCTTCGGCCAACTCTGGTAAAGTTACCTGCTATTAACCACGCATTAAGTTCAGCTTGGTGGTGAAATTGACTTGTCCGACTTTCTCAATACAGTTCTCCAATCTAGGAGTTAGATATGAGTCAGATATTGTAACAGCGTTGACCTTCAGATAATTCACGCAGAATCTTGGAGTCCCATCCTTTTGGGTACAAAGATGGTCAGCGACTTCCATTCGCTATGGCTTGGATCAATGACGTCTCGTCGAGCATGGCCTCTACCTCTTTCTGCACTTGCCTGGCATTGAAAGAATTAAGCCTATTGGCGTATTGTTTTATCGGAGCAATAATCTCTACATCCATTTCCTGTACAATAACATCAGTCTTCCACATCTGATTCTTACATATATACTTACACTGCAGTAACAAATCTTTCAACTGCATTCTATGCTTCTGAGACAGATAGCTCACTAACCTGTCCCAATCCTCAAGACTTCTTCAATTTTAATTTATTTTTGAGGCACATCAAAGTCTACATCATCTGGATTTGATTCCACACTCTGAGGGGCAGTAACTAACACTTGTTTCTCCAGTTAATTCTCTCGAGTATAATACGGTTCCAACATGTTCGCATGACTTGCACGATGTCCTATTTTTTCCATCTGGCATCCTTCCTATAAAGTTCACCTGACTCAATTTTTTTCTCAAAAGAATAAGGATCACTAAACCTGGCATTGAAGGGATCTCTGATCATTGGTAACAGTGCTGACACATCATCCCCTCGGGAAATTGTGCGAGTCTCAGAATCATAGTCTGCCACCTGCTTCAATCTATACTGTGCTCTCTTTAGGTGTTGTTTAGCTAACTCACTTACTCGATTTAATCTTTCCCTCACCTCCAAGACATTTGGCATGAATGACAAGTACGGCAAGAGTTACCCACATTCTTTTGCAATCCAGGTCAATAAAAATGCTTTTGTAACTTAGCCTGAGAATTTTGTACTCCTCGGTGATGTCCTGCAAGTAGTTCCTGTGCTACCCATAACACCTCCTGTCTGTATGCTAAGGCCAACACAATCTGGTCATTTCTCCTCTGCACTAACCTGCCCTCATCTCCATTTCCGTCTAGGATTCTATCTTTCAGATAATAACCCTACAGAATATTCTATGTATCCTTTAAAATGTACGCATCCACATAGGTATCTTTTATCGTCTTGTCTTGCTGTTGCAAGTCCCTTCAATTTTCAGAACAAAACACTTCTCTCTGACCCTCTGTGTGTTCACGTTTTTGTGCACCCTTCAACAAACAGGGTATCGGATAATTGAACGTCATCGACTTCATCTTTCTCTTTACTTTTCACTTCGTGCTGTGATTTATGATAATAGCATCTGGTTACCACGCAGTCTGGGAAAATACTGAGATACTTCTGTTTTCACTCCTCAGTTTCTTTCTCTTCCTTGGGCTTCTTCATAACAAGGGCTGCCAATTACACCTTGTATTCTGCTAAATCATTCACAAGAACAAACTGCAGTCCTGAAACTGACACTCAGCCCGTCACTCCCACTGTTACTTCCCCGGACTTGAGTTGGCACTCCAACCTGATCTTACATAGAGGAATGCTAAATGTCTGTCCATCTATCCCACAAATTACCACACTCTCGGGAAACAGATTTGAAAAAGTGCATATTCACTCATCATTTATAGTCAGCTACTGTTTAGATCCTGTCTCTCTCAATATTATAACTTCTTGATATTCTCGCCCATTCCTTCAGAATAAACATTAGCCACAGAGGAGAATTCTATGCAGACATCTGATACTAACGCCACACCCAGAGACTGCCTACGCGATGCAGCCTCCTGAAGCTCTTCAGCTCTTCTTGGGGTCGCCTCTACAACCTTTTCTCATGCCACTGGCTTAGCTTCTTTTACCACAACATTTCACAAAGTACCTTTCTTTAACGACCAGCGTTGTGATTTTGTGTTTCCCACTTTCTGGCAGTGAAAACACCCTTTTCCAGTGCCTTCTGAAATCACTGTCACTGTAATTTTCTGTGTCGCCCTCCATTGCAGTGAAAACTCCTGAGGCGTTTCATCTCTAGTTCACCCTCTTCAGGTTTTTTTTAAATTCTGTCGTAAATACTTACCAGCGTTCTCTACTCGTTCTTTCGTTCTGTAGGGTCTCCCCTTCTCTCAACGTACATTGCCCACAGGATGAAATTTTGGCAGGAGGCTTGTCTTATGCATCAACATGTTTTCATCAGCTAATTAGTTTAGATTACTTACAGTGTGGAAACAGGCCCTTCGGCCCAAAACGTCTACATCGACCCTCCGAAGAGCAACCCACCCAGACCCATTCTGCTACACCTAACACTACGGTCAATGTAGCATGGCCTATTCACCTAAACAGCACATTTTTGGAATGCGGGAGGAAACGCAAGCAGACACGGGGAGAATGTGCAAACTCCACACAGAGGTGGGAATTGAACCCAGGTCTCTGGCCCGGCGAGGCAACAGTACTAACCACTGAGCAACCGTGCCACCCAATTCTGCTGCCCTTCCCTCTTCCTGAACTTTCTGTTCCAAAACGTGAATTCCTACCATCTCTAGAAGTGAGTTTTTTAAACTCCTCCAACAGAACAATCTCTCGTAGAGACTCAAAGGACTTATCCAGATTACAAGCACGGTCCCATGGATCAAAGTGACAACGTTTAAATCTTTCGAACTCAACATAAGTCTGATCTGGTTCTTTCTTTGTGCTTCTGAACAGAGTTCTGTGTGGATCTGGTACGAATTTGTAAACATTTAAAATGACCTTTATAACCTCTTCATAATCTCTTGAAATCTCATCTGACACAGCAGCAAATATATCACTAGCTCTGCCTGCCAGCCTAGTCTGAATTAGCATTAGCCCTAAATCCTCACACCATTCCATCTGCCTAAACCATTTATCAAATTAAATAAAGTAGTCTTTATCATCAAAATGTGGCAGAATTTTGACATTATTATAGCTATCGCTGCCTTCTCTTTTAACCTCCATGCTGTTTACTCGACTTTGCTGACTGAGTCGCAACGTCTAAAATTCAAATTCTCTCTCTTTTTGCTCAGCTTCTCTCGCTCGTTTACTTTTCTCTCACCATCTCTCTTTCTCACCCTTCTCGCTCTCTGTTTCTCTCTCTTTCTTCTCTCTTGCTTTGTAAAGCCAAGAACCTTTTCTTTCTCTCTCTCTGTCCTTTTCCTCTCTCCCTTCTCCTCTCTCTTCTTCTCTTTGTCTTTGCCTCGCTCTTCCCTTTCCCTCGTTTTGTTTATCTTTATCTCCTTTTTCGTCAATTGTAATTTTGTTTTTGCATCTCTACTGCACTTGTCTGTTTCTCCGATACACCGAAGTTTTTGAGTAAGTCCCTTCCAATTTGAGCTTTACTTTTCTTTTCCTTGGTTGAACCCAAATGTAACTTATTTGGTAATTCAAAATTATGGCACTTTTATTTCTTTCTGATCTTCCTTGGCAAATTTGAGAATCGTCTTCAAATCCCAGAATCTCTTCAGCAATTTCAAGAGCCATTTCTCTCACTTTCAATTTAATGACCAAGTCAATGAAAGAAAACAAATTGCCTCACCTCTGTATTATTTCAAGATCGAGGTCATTGACCCACTCGTGTTCCAATCCGCTGGGATTTCTCGTACCACAAATCTATTCAAATCTGTCTAAACCAGATCAAACCTCAAATCTGAGTTAAACTATTTAAATTACGGACAAATAGTCCCCCAAACCTATCAAAACCCCTTGAGGAGCCCCCAAACCATTCAAATCCCTACGATGAGCCCCAGAGGGTTACGGTACGGGTAAACTCAACTGCTTAATTTAAACCAACAACACAGAACGATTTCTCCTTTTTAATAATCTGTGAAAATTCGAGAGGCCAAGATCTACTTAAAGTAAAAATTAACAACTTTATATCTCAATGATAACAAAGAATAATGAAGTAGCAAATATTTACAATTCCTTTCTCTAACCTATCCTTTGTCTTCCCCTTCTACTCTACTAGTCCCATAAAACCCCTAATAAAGATTTAACAGAAAGTAAAATTTCAAATTCAGCTCTCTCGTATCTTCTCTCTGTGTCTTCCTCTGGCTTCTTTTATTCTTCTTAGTGTTTCTCTTGCACAAATCACTGATCGATAAAAGTATCTTTAAGAGAGGTATTTTTCGGACAGTCTGTACATGCTGGTGGTTGGCAGTTCTTCCTCAACTGTTCATTTTTCCCCGTCGTATAAGCCAACGCACCGGATCGTTTCATTGGGTTTTAATATTGTCAACATACTAAATTCAAACTTGATTTGAGTTTGGTATTTTGGGTATAATTTAAACTGATTTGCGGAATTCGAATTTGTTTCATCGTCTCCAGGCAACCCAGCTAATCTAGTTGCTCGACTAAATGTTACAATTCTACATTATTCAGAACACTTGGTGATGTATTAGGTCGTTCTACTAGCTTTAACTCTCTTCAAGGTACACCCATATCTTTGTAATACTCTTCGGAGGGTCACTGTGGGTCCATTGGTTGTAATGGCCTGTTTGCACACTTTATGACTTCTGTTAAAACAGAGATGAAGTTCGGAGCCATATACAAAAACATCTGCTCCCACTACCACGGACGCTCAGAAGCAACAGTGTGTACAATGTGGATGATGAACTGCAAAAGTCATCATATCTCCTTGGAGATCGCTTTGAAACCCAAGGTGGGATGAATTACCAAAGGTGTGTCGGGGGGTGGTCTGAGTGGATTATGCAAGAGTAATATGCTACACCATGATTTAAGATATTGTCATTAAATTATACTCCACTGGCGCAACATGCGTGCACAAATTGGGGATTTCATATCTGTTGAGAGTCTGCACATTTGTCACAATGACTGCACACAACAACTGAACGGTGTCCCCAGTGTGAAGGGAATGTTCCATCTTCAGCAGCACTGAGTGGTATTCATTCTCACCAGTGACGATGCGGACAAATGTGTTCGAGGCACAAAGATTTGCAAAAAGGAAAACAAGGACATTATTTCCCCTTCTGCTGGTGTCTTCGTCATGAACTGTGCGAAGTCTTCGGTTTGCACGAAACGATCAATTCGACTCATCATTTGAGAAACCGAGACTTTCAGATTGAAGACGATTCAAGTCCCAAAACCAGAATGGATTAGCCATGCTGGCTCCTATCCACGAATTTATTGCTGCTGTTTGTCTTTGTCGTAAATCAGACCAGCAGCTGACGGAGTGTACTAGATGGCAATCAGCAGGATTGTTCCTTTACCATGACTTCCATAATGACAGTGCGTCCTCGAGGATGGTGACAGGTGGAAGTGACTGAAACCTATAACTCTGTGTGGATGGTGCTGTTGTAACTCCAAGATATGAACGATTCTGCCTTTTATTTGTGACCTCCCCTCCCTCCGATTACACGTATGAAAAACTAGGGTATGAATAAAAGTCAATGCAACGAATTTTATTCACACAATTCGAAACCAGCAGGTCTGGATGATTCTAAAATTGTTTATGTGCTTCCAATGTGTGCAGGGAGATATAAGGACGGAGGGGATTAGAACAGATTAGAAATCAAGATTAGAACAGGGCTGGAAAAGCACAGCAGGTCAGGAAGCATCTGAGGAGCAGGAAAATCGACGTTTCGGGCAAAAGCCCTTCATCCGGAATGATTCCTTATTCCTCATTCCTGTTCAAGGGCTTTTGCCCGAAACAACAATTTCCCTGCTCCTCGGATGCAGCCCGACATGCTGTGCTTTTCCAGTACCACTCCAACCTTGACTCTCATCTCCAACATCTGCAGTATCCACTTTCACACGGTACACTGTCATCACAGTGTCATCGATCTGAGGAATGTGGAGTCCTGAACTTTGCATAGTGTGGCCATACAAAGGGAGATTGAGACTATCTCTATCGACGGTGGCCAAAGTGTAGTCTAACTGAGGGGTATGTGGACGAGAACTGTGTACATTTCTCCCAGTATGGTTTAAGTAAAGGATATAGAGAACAGAAAGGTGCACAGTGGTCCTACTGTAGATTAACCAAAGAACATGCAGTCCAGCTCTGAGCACAGTGCAATCAGTATCGTGTAACCGAAGGACATCGAGACCAGAATGCTTCTCAGGGATCTCATTTTGTCTTAGCAGGGGAGATCCAAACCATCCCTGTGCACAGTGTTCCAATTATTGTCTCACTGAGGGATATAGGGATAAGAACTGTGCACAGTGCTCCCAGTGTGACGTAACCAATGTATATACGGAGCGGTTCTGTGCACAGTGTTTACTTTCATACGGAAAGAAGAATAAAAGGAGATAGACCAGCACGTTACCAGACACTTTTGCAACGTGTTTCACTAAAGAACTGTTTAAGAGGATAGACGGTGTTTGTATGGATCCCATCCCGCAGCCGTGGGCTCAGTCAGCTGAACAAAATCCCAAAAATGATACACTGTCTGATCACTTGGAGTTCATTAGAATCAGAGGCATGTGGGAGTCCAGAAGCGTTTTCAGGACTGGCGGAGATTGCAGAGATAGGGAACATCAAGTCAAAGGAGATTTGAAAACATGTCACTGTTCAACGTGCAAACGAGCCAGCTCGGGAGAGTTACTTGTTGGATAGTTCTTGAGGGTAGACAATTAGCAAATTAAAATGAAAGTGTCACTTCTTGAAAATTCTTAAAAATGAGATGGCAACTTTTCATTCAGAACCGGAGGGAATGAGAATTTGAGTTGACTGAAAGAAAGCAAAACCGAACACGTTTGTAAAGCTGAATGGTTCCACAGTTAGTTTTCACAGAAATGTACTATCCGGGCAATCATATCCTTTGTGTCCATTCTCCACTTGCAGTGATAGGCCCGGCAACCACCACGACAATTAATAGCAAAAATAATAATTCCATCTTTCTCTGTAGATCTTTCAGTGTCACGGTGGAACGACTGGAACACGGAGGTAATTTATACGAAATGAGAGACTATTCTGTAGTTAATAATCACAGAACACCATTGAGGGCTGGATACAACTTGTGCTGATTATAAAGACATTTCACTAAGACCAAATGGAACTGTAATCAAAGATTACACGTTTCTGGCAATCAGTTATTTATCAAGGAACAAAGAGACCTAACTGTATAATTGTTGACATGCTGAAAGTTTACAGCAAATTTCACTATGCATATGTTTTGTTTTGTTTTTGCTAAGCTTTGGTCCATCATTCCTACACTGGTTCTTTCAGTTCTCTCATCAAGATTTAGCAGTGATATACTCGGTCAAATAGCTACTTTTTTCTGTATTTAATGCGTCATTCACTTCACAAGTTTGAACCTTACTCCTAAATCCAAATTATCAGCACTGCGTCCTGATGCTTTCTTGAGAAATGTCATATTACGTTGAACACAGACGAAATGACGTGGATCAAGGCACATTTCGGTCTGAGATCTGACTCGTCCTGTGTGAACCTTAGCTCCGACCATGAGATTATTAAAGATCAGACTGGGAGGTCATATTTATTCCCTGTTTCCAGTTCCTGATGCTCTTGGTGAGTGAACTGTCCCTTTCACCCTCCCGAAATGGTGCCAAAGTCAATGAACCTGGGTTGAGTATTAATTGCAGAATGCTCTAATACTACAGTGTGTGCGTTTATAATGAGATTGTTTTCCAGGAGCTCACTGTGTCTGTGCGGACAAGAAGAAAGAAGAGGAATGCTTGGAAGAACTAAGGGTTTATCTGATATCAGTCAACAAAACAATAACAGGACAAGACAAAGTAGATAAAGCTAAAAACATTTTCGCAAGTTGGCATTCTGTAACTCGTGGTGTAGTACAAGAATGAGGACCAAAACCTTCAGGGGAGATGTTAGAAAGCGCATTTACACACAAAGATTGCCAGATGTTTGGGTCTCTCTTCAACGAATGCCAGTGGACGCTAAATCAGTTGCAAATTCTAAATCTGAGATAAACATTTCACTTCAGGGGTGCGGACCAAAGGCAGCAATATGGAATCAGCCATGATCTAATGGAATGTTGTAACAGACTGGAGGAACTGATGGCCTCCTGCTCTTTCTATGCTCCTGTCTGCTGCAAGGGGCAGAGGAGGAATATAATATATGAGATTCCTGATTACCCTAACCATGAATTACAGAATGAATAGCTGAGCAGATAGACAACTTCTCAAATTCTGTTTGAATTTCTCACCCATCACCTCACCAATCAGGAAAGGAACGTGGGGACCTGGGTGGACGGTGTTACTTCAACAGGAATTGAGCGGAGAGTGTTCAAAATTATTCTGTTGTCACAACTTTTGAACAAAATTGACGTTGTGTCTTATTCCCACTCATGCCTGTTACATGCAGTGGATTGCTCCGAAACTAATTGGGAGTCTGCAGGTATTCCCATGCCATCAGACAAAACCCATACAAGAACATAAATACTTGGAAAATGAGGAACCTGTTCAGTCCCTTGAGTCTGCTGCACCATTTGACACCATCATAGCTGGTCCATCTTGGACTCAGCTGCGTTTTCCTGCCAGCGTCCATTGCCCATCAATCCATTACGAATTAGAAAATTAGCCATCTGCTCGTTAATTTACTTACTGTCCTGGCATCTACTGCATTCTTGGTCAGTGAAATGCACAGATCCACGAACTTTCGGGAGATGTATTATCGTATCATTTCTGTTCTGAATCCCACTTCCCGATCCCATTAAACGATGACCTCTCATTCCAGAATGCCTCCACATAGGAAATCAGCTTTTCCACGTCTTATATGCCAATCCGGTTTTCAATCTTATATCCCGCAATTAGATTTCCTCTCTCTCTTCTAAACTCCACATAGCAAAGACAGGAGTCGAATTTAGATAAATTAGATCTGCCTCACATTTAGCAAAACCAGGGCAGAAGTTATACACTTTTTGATAAGTCCTAGTGAGTGTTCGTTAGCCAAGAGATCTTGTGGTGGAATCACATAATTCCTTGACATTGGGGTCGCAGGTAGACAGGAGAGCACATGGACATAAAATACTACAGCACTATATGGGTTCTTCTTTACTCGATGTTGTGCCGAACATTTATCCGACTCTAAGATCAAACTAAGCTACATTCACTTCATTTTACTGTCATCCATGTGATTATCCAGGAGTTGCATAAATATCCCTGATGTATCTGATTCTATGACCACTTACGGCTGTGCATTCCAAGCACCCATCTCTTTCGGTGTAAAGATTTTACCTCTGCAATCTTCCCTAAACCTTCCTTCCATCACCTTAAAATTATATCCCCTCGTGACAGTCATTTTAGCCCTGGGATAAAGTCTCTGGCCGTCCACTCATGCCTCTCATTATTTTGTACGCATCAATCAAGTCACCTCTCGTTATTCTTCACTTCAATGAGCAAAGCCCTCGCTATCTTCAACATTCTTCATCAGACATGCCCTCCAATCCAGGCACCATCCGAGTAAATCTCCTCTGCACCCTCTGTAAACTTCCACAGCATTCCCATAATGACGTGACCACAACGGAACACAATATTCCAAGAAAAGTGAAGAAGCGGTTTAGTATGCTACCCTTTATTAATCAGTGCATTAAGTTGGGAGGTCATTTTGCATCTGTATAGGAGATTGGTTGGCCACTTTTGGAATATAGTGTACAATTCTGGTCACCTTACTATCGCAAGGGTGTGGTGAAATTCGAAATGGTTCAGAAAACATTTCGAAAAATGTTGTCCGGTTTGGGACGTCTGAGCGACAGGGAGAGGCGAATAGGTTGGGGCTGTTTTCCCTGGAGTGTCAGAGATGGAGGGATGAACACATAGAGATGTATAAAATCATCACGGCCCTGGATAGGTTAAATAGACAAGGTATTTTTCCTTTGAGAGGGGGCGTCAAGAACTGGAGAGCATAGATTTAGGTTGAGAGGTGCAAGATTATAAAAGGACTGAAGGTGTAACTCGTTCATACAGAGGCTCATGCATGTAAGAAACGAGTTGTCCGAGGAGGTAGCATAAACTGGTATAAATACAATATATAAAAATGCATCAGAATGGGCATATGGATAGGAAAGCTTTTTAGGGATATGGGCCAAATGCTGGCAAATGGGAATATATTAATTGAAGATATCTGGTTGGCATTGACAAGTTTGATCAAAAGGGTCTGTGTCTGTGCTGTAGAAATCTATGACTATTTAAAAGGAAAGTTCTTATATTAGCAGCTTTCTTCCCATTGTGACCGTTTGCTCAGTGTGAGGTTTTTACCACAGAGTTCAACATTTTATCTTAGGAAGCGAGATTGAGTCATAGTTTCCTGGAAATATACAAACTGAAAGCAGACTCTCCATGCCGACCAAAATGCCCACCCGTGCTCAACACTTTTCCCTATATTTGGCCCATATCCCTCTGAACCTTTCCTGTCCATGTATTTGTCCAAATGCCATTTTAAATTGTAGCTGATATATCTGCCTCAATCAATTCCCCTGGCAGCTCATTCTATATTCATACCACCATCTGATTAAAAAAAAGTTGCCGTGTAGGTTCACTTTTACTTTTTCCCCTCTAACCTTAAACTGTTGCCTTCGCGTCCTCGATTCCCCAAACCTCAGAAAACGACTGTATTATTCCTATCTATGCCACGTATGACCTTATACACTTCAATAAAATCCTCCCACCGCCTCCGACAATCTAAAAAATCTTAACTTTCCAACCTCTCCCTATAACCGATGGGTCCATGCATCATACGTGTAAATGTATTCTTCACTGTTTACAGATTCATAGCATCCTTTCTGTAGCAAATTTACTAAAACTGAACAGAATCAACTAACTGCGGCCTCACCAAAGTTCTGTACAACTGCAACATGACTTCCCAACTTCTATACTCAATGCACTGACTGATGAAGGTCAGCATACTAAAAGCTTTCTTCACTGTTCTGTTTACAGGTGATTCCACTTTCAGAGAACCGTGAACCTGAACTCCAAGGTACCCATTTCCAACTAAACTCATTAAGGCCCTACCATTTAAAATGAAACTCCTACCTTGATCTAAATTGCTGAAATGCAAGACCTCGCACTGAAACTCCATTTGCCATTTTTCAGCCCACTTCCCCAGCTGATCAAGACCCTGCTGCAATTTCTGATAAACTTCCCCACTGCTCACGATACCACCTATTTTAGTGTGATTTGCAAACTTTCTAATCATAGCTTGCACAGTCTGATCCAAATGATTGATAACGATAATAAACAGCAATGTGCCCAGCTTTGACCCCTGAGACAATCCACTATCGACAGGCCTCTAGTGTGATAAGCATCCTTTCAATACTATCCTTTTCTTCCCACCATTAACCCAATCGTGGATCCAAATTTTCCAACTCCTTCTGCATTCCATACGATCAAAATTTCCCGAGCTTCCGAGCGTGTCGGAACCTTAATCCTGGAGGAGATTAGAGAGTTGGAGACTGAGTTGGATTTCCAGACCTGGTACATAATTCATATTGGATGGGACGAAGGGACCGTAAGTGGGATCGCACAGATGACAGCTGTTAATGGTGACATCGGTTTGAGGATATATGACGAGAAAAAAAGAAATGTGTGATGCACAATGATTTGAAAAGTTCCAAAACTGAGATGGATTTGTTCATATTTGCATAGTGACTGGAGGGTTACAGCACCAAAAGGCACTGAATGTGCTGAGATTCCAATTGCCCATGATCCAAGTATGATGCAGGATAGATTTGAATGGCAGAATCCCTTCCTGCTCATGCTCAGATTTTGATATCGATTTTTTTAATTAAACAACTCACCACTTGGTAAAAAATGCTTCATATGCATTCATCCGTTGACTGCAGAGCCTGCACCAGAAACCCAAATTGAAATATGTAGCGTTTCCCTCAGTTTTCACCAAGCTCATCACTGTGGAAACTGCAGCACGAATTCCCTGGATCTGGACTTACAGTGTGGCCACTTCAGATAATGTCAAAAATTAGGACATAAGTTCACACACAATCACAAAATGCATGCCACACATACACACACACACACACACACACACACAAACACATTGATGCTCATGCACACACACACACACAATCGTACACATATACTGATTCAATCACACATCTACTCTCATACACACGCATGCAGGCATACATACTGCTGCATGCACACACACATACACATTCATGCAGACTGATGTAAAAACATGCATACACTTGCACACATACGCATGCACACTGATTCACACACATATCCATAATCTCTGATAAATAAATGCACACTTATGTCCACGCATTCTCACACTCACGCAAGTACATACAGATTCACACAGACACACACGATATACAAATACACATTCATTTGCAAAAGCACAGACACAGTTTCAAAAAATACACAGAAACCTTGTACAAAACAGCTACCCAAGCACTGTTTCTGTGGTACTATTAATGAATGCAAACATGCTCCTGGGGAATTCTCTGAACTTTGAATCTGTTAATAATGATGCTGGTGAGTCAATTGACCATTAAACCAGCTGCAAGGCGAAGACAACTGACAAACTGCTCAAGTGATGATTAACTCCAGGATACCGCATAGTCTCATAAAGAGTGACTGCATTGCAGCCACTTCGCCCTGTCTGGAAGGAGCTGAGGGAACAATGGACAACGCCCTGTCCATGATATTTGGAGCTCTGCTCCTCATGCAGACCATCATCGCCAAAGACGAAACGGTATCAGAACTATTCGGAGGTATGTCTGCTCTTTGCGTCGCTTACCTGTTGGATGGGTAGGCCCTTCGGCCCCTCGTATGCATTCTGCAGACAGAGCTGTTAATGGAGAGTGAAGCGGCATTTCCACCCTGCCTAATCTCCTTGCAAGCACACCCCGCACTAAGTAGATCTGCCCAGACAAGGCATACCATGCACCAAAAGCCCTTGCCCCCAACTGACCCAAGGATCAAATATGTGAGATGTAGAAAGTTTGTGAGAACACTTGTAGCTCGGGTGCTCATTGTTGTGGTTCTGTTCCCTAAGCTGGGAATTTGTGTTGCAGACGTTTCGTCCCCTCTCTAGGTGACATCCTCAGTGCTTGGGAGCCTCCTGAGAAGCGCTTCTGTGATGTTTCCTCCGGCATTTATAGTGATTTGTATCTGCCACTTCTGCTTGTCAGTTCCAGCTGTCCGCTGCAGTGGCTGGTATATTGAGTCCAGGTCGATGTGCTCATTGATTAAATCTGTGGATGAATGCCATGCCTCTAGGAATTCCCTGGCTGTTCTCTGTTTGGCTTGTCTTACAATGGTAGTGTTGTCTCAGTCGAACTCATGTTGTTGTCATCTGAGTGTGTGGCTACTAAGGATAGCTGGTCATATCGTTTCATGGCTAGTTGGTGTTCATTGATGCAGATCATTAGCTGTCTTACTGTTTGTCCTATGTAGTGTTATTGCAGTCCTTGCATGGGACTTTGTACACTACATTGGTTTTGCTCATGCTGGGTATCAGGTCCTTCGTCCTGGTGAGTTGTTATTTGAGAGTGGTTGTTGGTTTGTGTGCTGTTATGAGTCCTAGTGGTCGCAGTAGTCTGGCTGTCAGTTCGGAAATGCTCTTGATGTATGGTAGTGTGGATAGTCCTTTCGGTTGCGGCATGTCCTCGTTCCGTTGTCTTTCCGTTAGGCATCTGTGGATGAAATTGCGCGGGTATCCGTTTTTGGTAAATACATTCTATAGGTGTTCTTCTTTCTCTATTTGCAGTTCTGGTCTACTGCACTATATTGTGGCCCTTTTGAATAGTGTCTTGATGCAACTTCTTTGGTGTGTTTTGGGGTCGTTGCTTTCGTAGTTCAGGACTTGGTCTGTGTGTGTGGTTTTCCTGCACAGAGAACACTTAACGGGGAGTTCACCACAAAGATATACAGGAAGGTCACACACACAGACCAAGTCCTAAACTGTGAAAGCAACCACCACAACACACACCAAAGAAGTTGCATCAAGACACTATTCAAAAGGGCCACAACACACTGCAGTAGACCAGAACTGCAAAAAGAGGAATAAAATCACATATACAATGTATTCACCAAAACCAGATACCCGTGCAATTTCATCAACAGATGCCTAAGGGAAAGACAATGGAACGAGGACATGCCGCAACCCAAAGGACTAGCCACACGACCATACATCAAGAGCATTTCCGAACTGACAGCCAGACTACTGCGAACACTAGGACGCATAACAGCACACAAACCAACAGCCACTCTCAGACAACAACTCACCAGGACGAAGGACCCGATACCCAGCTTGAGCAAAACCAATGCAGTGTACAAAATCCCATGCAAGGACTGCAAAAATACTACAAAGAACAAGGAGGAAGCCAGCTAATGATCCGCATCTTTGAACACCAATTAGCCACGAAACGACACGACCAGCTGTCCTTAGTAGTCACACACTCAGCTAACAAGCAACATGAGGTCGACTGAGACAACAGTACTATTATAGGACAAGCCAAACAGAGAACAGCTATGGAATTCCTAGAGGCATGGCATTCATCCACAGATTCAATCAATAAGCACATCGACCTGTACCCAATAAACTGGCCACTGCAGCGGACAGCTGGAACTGACAAGCAGAAGTGGCAGATACAAATCACTATAAATGCCGGAGGAAACATCACAGAAGCGCTTTACAGGAGGCTCCCAAGCACTGAGGATGTCACCTATAGAGGGGACGAAGCGTCTGCAACACAAATTCCCAGCTCGGCGAACAGAACCACAACAACATGTGAGATGTAGGCTGGTTTTGAATGTTTGAGCATATCTATTCCTCTTTGGGTAAAGCTGTGAGTTCCAACAACTCTCCTCTCCTAAGTGGCCTCTCTGGAGACTGACTGTCACACCTCCATGTGCCCCGAGCTTTCCCTTCTGATGAATAACCTATAGTTTTCAAATGGCATGGCTGTTACGGTCAATGCCAGAATAGGAGCCGGATGTGGGGACACTCTGGAATCCCCAGCTGGAGGGTGTTGCCAAGAGATTATCGGAAAATTCGATAATTTCCCAGGTAGCCTCGCTAGGTCTCCCTTGAAGGTGGTTACTGTTTCTAATGAAGTGACAAGTAGATATTTTTCATGAAATGTATACAATATGTGCTGTGCTCCTGTTATGGAGCTAACTGAATCATGTGGTGATGGGAGTCGGTAAAATCAGTAGGTGGAAAATCACAACAGGTCAGGCAGAGTCGAAGGAGCAAGAAAGTCAGTGTTTCAGGCCGAAAGAGTTCTGGATCAACGCTGATTTTCATGCTCCACAGATATTTTTTGACGTGTTGTATTTTTCCAGTTCCACATTTTTCAGGCTGTAACTTCCATTATCTACAGTCTTGACTGTTTCAGAGACATGGAGACAGGAACTGTGCACAGTGCAGCCAGCGTCGTCTGACAAAGGGATATGCAAATGGAGCTCTGCACAGTGATGCCGGTACATTCTGAAGGATAAAACGAGGACTGTGCATAGTGATCCCAAATTGAATCTAACCGAGGGCTAGTGAGATGACGAGTGAGCACAGAGTTCCCAGTGTGGTTGTAACTGAGGGACAGGGAGATGGGCACTGTGCACAGGGCTCGCAATGTGGTCTGAAGGAGAGGATAATGGCGACTGCACACAGGGCCCATATTCTGGCCTGAGGAATAGTGCGATAGGGAATGTGTACATGCACCCCCCCCCCCCCCCCCAAGTACGGGCCTAAATATTGGGCAGTGGAAGGCATAAGTGCCCAACTCTCCCGGTGCAGTCCAATTGAAGCAGTTTGTTCATAGAACTGTGCACAATTGCGTGAGGTGTTTTGAGCCAAAGGACATGGGAATGATGAAATGCATAATGCAGGTTGGTTGATGGTGGAAACTAGATAAAACCTCGTAGGGGAATGGGAGAGAACGCCGTTCTCCCATAAGCCTCCACGAGGTACCACAGTCCAATAACCACTCACTTTCTGCATTTCAGCGGCATCATTCAGATGCTCCAGCATGGGTGGCAGGTGTCGAAGTGATGGCTGTGATCCAGGAGAAATCCGGAGAAGCAACCTTTGTATCTGGACATATGGCTGCTGCATCCGTCTGCACTATGACTGAGATGGTGGGTGGGGGCAACGGGTGGTGGGCATGGTGACGAAACAAGCCGTGTCAGAGTGGATGTTCTTTAAGTCCACTGATTCCTGTCAATTCAGGTAGTCAAATAATGGAGAGTTTTCAGAAATAAAGTCACTGCATTGACATTCACCTGAGGTCCGTCTCTTCTTGACATTCAGTATGACATTGGCTGGGACATTGCTACACGACTGCAGAAATGTTAGCATTGTCATCGGTTCAGTTCTGGGGAAGGGTGAATGCTTGTAGGGTCAGTGCTGTGGGAGCGCCGCACGGTCATCGTGTAAAGTTTGAGGGGGAGCTGCACGATCAGACGTCACTGTGAACAGGTCAGTGCTGATGGACTGGGCACTGTCGGAGTGTCAATTCTGAGGACGTGGGCACTTTCACGGGTCAGTCCTTTGGTGTAGACACTGTCAGAGAGTCAGTGCTAAGGGAGTTCCCCACTGTCGGAGGGTCAGTGATGATATTGTGCCACACTGTTGAATGATCAGATTTGAGGGATTTGCCGCATCGTCATAGGGTCAGCGGTGAGGGGAATCTGCACTTTTCGTGTTTCAGTGCTGAATCAGGATGCACTTTTGTAACGTCAGTACTGAGAGAGTGCGAACAGGTCGCAGGCTCAATGCTGAGGTAACACCGCACAGTCAGAAGGTCAGCTCTGAGGGAATGGGCACTCTTTTACAGTCAGTATTGAGTGAGTGGTAATTGGTGTTCAGTCCTGATGGTGTGAGCATTATTGGAGGGTCAATGTGGAGGGAGTGGGAACTATCGCGGGGTCAGTGCTGAGGGAATGGGAACTGTCAGAAGGTCAGTGTTGAGTAAGTGGGAACTGTCGGACAGTCAGTGAAGAGGGATTGCAAAACTGTCGAAGGATCAGTGCTGAGGGAATCCCACACTGTTGAAGGGTCAGTAATTAGGAAGTTCTGCACTTGTAGCGGGTCAATGCTAAGGGACGGTGCTCTGTTGTAGGGTCAGTGCTCACAGAATGAACAAGGTCTTAGGATCAGTGCTGAGCTCGCTGTTGGAGGTCAGTACTGAAGGAATGGGCGGTGACGGCGGTCCGTGCTGAGCAAGTGCTGCACTGCCAAATGGTCACTGCTGAGGGAGCTGCGCACTGGGAAGGGAAGTGATGTGACGTGGGCACTGTTCAATCGTGAACCCCGAAGGTGTGCCGCGCTGTTGGAGTGTCAATGCTGACGGAATGGGCACTGTTGCATAATCAGTACAGAGGAATTGGTCACTGTCAGAAGGTCAGTCTTGACGGTTTTGGCACTGTCGGACGATTAGTGCTGAAGGAGTGGGAATTGTCGAGGGACCGTGCTGAGGGAGTGGGCACTGTCGAGGGTCCGTGCAGAGGGTGTGCTACAATGTTGGAAGGTCAGTGCTCTATGAGTGGCCACTGTTGCAAGTTCAGTTCTGAAGACGTCGGCTTTGTGGGCGTTTCAGAACTGACGGTGCACTACACAGTCAGCGGGTCAGTCGTCAGGGAGAGTTAAACTGCTGAGTGGGAGTGGACCCTATCGGAGGGTCAGAACAAGATGGCGAGGCAAATAGAAATGCAGTGTAATTGGTCTGAAACCCGGGAACATCAGGCACTACCTGGAGCTGGAGCTGGAGTTGGAGCAGGATCTTTTGCTGGTGCTGGCGATGGAGTTGGTGCTGTTGCTGGTGCTGAAGCTGGCGCAGGAGCTGTAGCTGAACCTGAATCTGGACTTGGATCTGGGACTGGAGGTGATGCTAACGATGGAGCTAGATCTAGTGCTGTCGCGGTTTCTGGAGCTGCCACATGTGATGGTGCCTGCTCTGGAACTTGAGGTGAACTTTTTTACAGAGCTGGAGCTGGAGCGGAAACTCAATCTTGAGCTGGAGCTGGAGCTGGAACTTGAGCTGGTGCGAGAGCAGGACCTTTTGCTGATGTGGTGCTGGAGCTGGTGATAGCGCTGCAGCTGACTCTGCAGCTGGAGCTAGAGCTGGTGCTGGAAAAGGAGACGAAGTTGTGGCTGAAGCTGGTACTGGAGCTTGTGCAATTGCTGCAATTGGTGCTGGAGCTGGGGCTAGAGCAGGCTCTGGTGTTGGATCAAGAGTTGCTCGTGAAGTGGTGTTGGAGTTGCAGCGAGATCGAATCCTTCAACTTGTGCTAGAACAGGTTCATTGAGCTCGTGCCTTTGCTGCAGCTGGAGCCGAAGCTGGTGCTGAAGCTGGACATAGTGCAGCTGGGAAGAGTGCAAAGAAGATTTACGGGTATATTTCCAGTTCTAGTGGGCCAGAGTTATCGGGGATGGATGGCCAGGATAGGACTGCACTCCGTGGAATGGAGGAAAATGACTTGCGATCTCATTGAGGCGTATATAATCAGGAGCAGCACCGATAGAATGAATTGTGTTCGCAGTGACCGTAATATAGGTTTTAAGGTGAAAGTCGAAAGATTTAAAAAGGTCCTGACCGGCTAATTCTTCACCGAGAAAACAGTGCGTGCGTGGAATGGGCTGCCAGAGAAAAGGTTGAGGCAGATACAGTATTTAACAAAGTAAACATTTGGATCGGCACATTGATTGGATTGGTTTCGGGTTATATGGACCAAATGTGGGCCATTCAGACGGAATGAGTGCCCACCATGGTCAGTTTGGTCTGAAGGACCTGTTTACATGTCGTGTTACTCCATGACTATATGAATTGGGTTAAAAATAGATAGCAACTGAGAACTTTGCTCCTAATGCGGTCCGTTTGGCGATTTGGAGGCAGGCACGAGGGACTCTGCTATGTGTAGTCAAAATCGGGAAAAATGGACAGAAACTGGCCATTTCTTTTCTCCCGGTGTAGTCTGTTAATCGAAGATAAGGCAGTGTATGTGCACTGTGTTCCCAGCAGGGTCTGTTAGGGGAGGTATCGGCTGGAACGCTACACTGTACTCCCTGTGTGGTCTGTCAGGTGTGGTGACGGCAGCGCAAGTACACTGTGCTCCTAGTGTCGTCCAAACAGTATAGGTGAAGGCAGAGACGGTGCACTATACTGTTGGTGTGGTCGGAACAGTGCAAAATGTGGTAGTTGCTGTGCACTTTGCTCTCAGTATTATCTCGCATAGTTGATAGAGGCAGAAACTGAGGACGGTGCTCCCAGTACGGTCTAAGTATTGCATACAAAGGGAAGAACTGTGCACTTGTTTGAAGTTTTGTCCAAAGAGAGGAGATGGAGGCATTCCGTTCTGAACAGGGGAGTTGGAGGCAACGACCGTACACTATCCTTCAGGTGTGGCCTAATCAATGAACACTGACACCAGAAATGTCATTAGCAGCCACAATTTGGAAGTGTGTAGAACGGTTAAGATGCCATAAACTCCGAGGGGCTCTCACCCAAGTACACAAGTGAGAACTCTGTCCAGTTTGATAAAAGTCCCAAATTGATTTTGACCCATAAGCAGCAGAGCTCTTGAAGAACCAAGATAAGTCGCTGGATTTAAGTTGGGGTGATCTCTGATCCAGATGAACAGCAGTTCTGGTGTGTGTGAGTAGATCACTTCTTCCCGTATCTACAAAATGGATCATAAGATTGGCGACTGATGGCCTCACTTACAATCTCCTACTCCCACCGCAACCCCCACCCCCGCCATGGAGAGCCACAGCAAATCGAAATATAAAGATTGGTGTTCCCAACATCTTCAGCTGATCTCCTCCGAAGGACATTGAGATAATTAGACTCTGGAGCCATTTACAAGAACGCACATTATCTTAATTTAATGCTTACCAACGTTTTATAAGCATTACATCCAACTTGGTGATGTTGAAGTGACTGTTGGTGAGCTGAATGATACTGCTTACAAAGTGTTCACAAGCTTCAGGCGAGATTTATTAACTATTAGTTACCCTCTGAAATTGCACAGCAGCTTCGTCACAGTTCACTATTCTCCCTAACTAACATCAGCTACAAATGTAGAGAGCTTTCCCAAAACACCTGTCTCTAAATCGTTTATCTTAACCAAAAAAAAACAAGGGCCCCAAAACCAGTCTCTGGGGCACCCCTTCAGATTGCCTCCAATCGGGCAAACGCCCATCAAAACATAATCTCTGTTTCTTAGCATTTAACCAACTGATAATCCATGATGGTAAGGATCCATCCATCCCAAATATTCCTGACATGCCTCGCAAACTGCCACGTGGCACCGTGTCAAGCAAGTTCTAAAAGCCCCAACATGCAACTTTTACAGCATTCCCTCATCCTCCTGTCTGTTTCCTTCGTCGAAGAGGTCAATCTGCTTTGTCAGATATGACTTGACCTGAGCAAATCATTGTTCATTGTCTAGTATTACCATTTTTTTTGCTCTTAGTGAATATTTATGTTATCCAAATTAGGCCACATTCTATTTTCCCAACAATCCCAAGCTGACAGCTCTGAGGTTGAATGGTTTACCCTTTTCTTAAACAATAATATCACATTTACACACATCTTTCATTTGCAAAGCTCATTGCAGAAAATATTAATGTGACTGGATTCTGTGGAGGTCCTGCAGAAGTATCCCGGGGCTGACATGAGCAGGCCCTGTCAGCAAATACAATCTCCCTTTGAGAGAATTAAGGAACCAACCAGTAGAGAATCCTTGTCCTGATTCCCATGGTCTTCATTGTAATCATGGCTCAATGCCGCCACACACTCTGACAAAGGCCGTCGCTCGCACCTTCTGCTTTTGGACCAAATTCTTGTTCTGTGTTGAGAGCAGAGTTCACAGAATCACTGATAGTTACGCAGTAGAATCACAGCAGAAGGCCAGTTTGTCCATGCTTTCAGCCCTGGCTCTTTGAAGTGCATCATGAATTAATGACATTCTCCTTGCATTTCAATAGTATCAAACAAATCAATTATGTTCTAATCTTCATCTAATCCCTCCCTTGAACACCTGAATGAAACCTGCCTTCACCGTACTCAGGCAGCACATTACCGAACAAAACTCAATGCTTTAAGAAAGAGAATCTTTCTTCATTTCATATTTGTAGCGTTTCAAATCAGTTGAAGTCTATGCCTGATACCACAAACCCGGTTCGCTGTTTATCTGCAATCGGAAAAAACGTTTATCCTGTTTTCCTCTGTCCAAAGCCCTCGCCAAATTGGAGATCCTCCTCCCCTATCAAATCCTCTTCTTATTCTTCTCCTGTCAAATGAGAAACATCCCATACTCTTCAATCATCAGAACGGTGGTTTCTCACCGGAAACCAGACTCGCAAATCTCTTCCACACGTTCTCAGACTACAATATGTTCATATGCAGCCCAGAACGTGGCGTCAAGAGCTGTGAGCAATATTCCAGCTGAGATGCAGTGAAATAATAATGAAGACGTCTGGCTGCAACTGTGGAGTTGTTCAATGCTCTATTTTACCAGAGACACTCACAATCTATGACGAGCTATCTGGACTTCCCCAGTGATGATGGACATAGCAGTTAAATGCGTAATGTTTCTGTTTGTATCCAATCTACACCATCAAGATCAAAACACATGATTTCGCAATATTGACGAATTAATCTAGCGATCATCAGATGTTCAATCATTCAGATCTGCGCATTGTATCCACGGGGAGATAGCGAGCTGGCCGTTTCATATTTTGTTACAGCTCATTCTTTTCAACCTAACTTAATGTTTTCAGACTTGATGACGATCGGTATATCGTTCCACAGGCAATTTTTGACAAGTCATCGGTGGTTCTGCAATAGTTAACCATCTGAGCAGATTAATAAGCAGGGTGAGAGGCACTCACACAGGAATAGCATGAGACGAGACCGAGAAGGAGGGGGAGAACAGAGAACAGAATGATAATGATGCAAAGGAGCAGAATGAGATACAGAAAAAAACAACAACACTGGAGCGTATATGGGGTAGTGGTAGACGGGGAAGGTGGAAGTGCAGCGATCGAGAGAAAAGAAACAGAAGGAGGAATTAGACGAAGGCAGAACTGCGGATAGAGGTGTAAAATAGAGACAGAAAAGGCGAGGGAAAGAAAGGGAGAAAAGAAGGAAGTCATTTATTAGGTACATCTCGGAGGAATTATTGATATAGAATTTCCTTAGTTGAGGGTACAGCTATGGAAAGGATCTTATAAAACGTTGTATTGCAAAATAATGCTGAGCAGTTAATCAAAATTCCATCGACGATAAAGATTGTGAACAGTGACCAAAACTATGAAAGATTCAAGACAGTAGCAAATACAGATGAGGTTTGTCAGGGGGTGATAATGGGAAATTAGGTAAAGATTAAATTCAACAGTACTAGACAGAAACTGAAAAAAAATGCATTGAAATTGTGAGTATGAGAGAAAATGCACAAATGAAATGTGGGCGTTTTTGTATTTAAAGACAAATTGATCAACTTTCAGGGTCAGCATAAGAATGAAAGACAAGGATGTTTAAATTCTAGACCTTGTCCTATGGACGAGGACAGACCCCCGACAAATATTTCAAGAATCTCCCGTATACTCGAACTACAATTTCAGTTCGCATCCCTCTGCTGAATTAGTTTAAAGTCACGCGCAGAGTACGACCAAATCCCACCACTCTGCGATGATTTTGGCACCCAACTGGTTCAGGTAAATACTGTTCTGTTTGTAGAGGCCTCACCTACTCAGATAGAGACACAATTAGCCAGGAACCTAAGATAACCAAACCCCGCCCCCAACCAACTATCCTGTGGACAAGTTTTCAACTCCTCTCTCTCCCTCTTCTTTGCCCAGCGAACATGTGGCACGGGCAACAAACGAGAAATACGAACTCTGTTTTTCTACTCTAAACTGCCGCTCTTGCTACCTTAATTTCTGCCTTAAATCCCCATCTCACTTCCTACCTATATCGTTGGTGCCCACATGGGCGACTTGGAGCTACTTCCCTCCCAATCAACGATTATGAAAACACAATCAGAGACAAGACGAACCCTGGTATCTGGGAGGAACCACACCAACAGTGAGTCAGTCTCGTTTCCACAGAACCTCCTTTCTGTTCACCTACCTATGGAGTCTCCAAGCAACCACCCAAATGTAAAGCCTAACTGACATAGCAGTCCCGAGTCGGCTCCTGCTCAGTGAGTGCTCCGCCTATACATGAGGTAAGCTTTTTTTATATTATAAAATTAATTTCTCGCTCGCCCTCTGGTCCTCCCTGTCACTCCTTCAAATCTTATTGCTGCCTAACAAAATGAAGAACTCTGAATCTCCAGTGGTAAGTTTTTATATATTTTAAATTGTTATTCCCGTTGGGCCTCTGGTCCTCGCGAGTTGCTCCACCCACTCCAAAATGCTTCCGACAAAATGAAGAGGATTTGAGATTCCTGAGTATTCCTGTTCCTGTTTTTGAAGAATAGCATTGGCTATTTTCCATTCTTCTGGGACATCGCCTGTGTTTAAAATAAGTAAAAAATCTCCGTCAATATCTCAGCAATGTTCTCCCTTATCTCCCTCAGATTCTGGCTTAGATGCCATTCGTACTTAAAGTTTTTCAAGGCACTCAAACGACTCCTTTGATAATATCGACATGCGCAAGAATATCAACATTTGAAGTAGGTTTGCACGCTGAGATTGAAGGTTCGTTTTCAGATTGTCCATCACCATACTAGGTAACCACTTCAGTGAACCTGTGAATGAAACACTGGTGGTGTAGCCTGCTTTCTATTTATATGTTTAAGTTTCCTTGGGCTGGTAATGTCATTTCCTGTCGTGACATCATTTCCTGATCCTTTCCTTAGGAGGTGGCAAATGGGATCCATGTCAAAGTGTTTGTTGATAGAATTCCGATTGGAATGCCATGCTTTAGGAATTTTCGCACCATTCAGCCATTCCTTTATGGGCGGAACGGTGGGTCAGTGGTTAGCACTGCTGCCTCACAGCATCAGAGTCCCAGCCTCGAGTGACTATCTGTTGGAGTTTGCATAATCTTCCCATGTCTGCGTGGGTTTCCTCCAGATTCTCCCGTTTCTACCCTCATGCCAAAGATGTGCAGGTCAGTTGAACTGGCCATGTGAAATTGCCAATAGTGTTAGCTACATTAGTCAGAGGGAAATGGATCTTGGTGGGTTACTCTTCGGAGCGTCTGTGTGGACGTGTTGGGCCGAAGGACCTGTTTCCACACTGTAGATAATCTAAGCTTGTCGCATAGAGCGAACAGCTAATGGGGAGCTTCAAACCAGCGTCTACAGGAAAACAACACATACAGAACAATATTGAACTACACAACTAATAATTCCAACATCTTCAAATGAAGCTGCATCAGAACATTATTTCAACGAGCCACCCCACACAGTAGCACAGAGGAAATACGTAAAGCATAGGAAAATCACCGATGGAGTGTATTAAAAACAATGGATTCCCAATGAATGCAGTCTGCCGATTTCTCAGCAACAAACCCAAACAAGCAGACAAAACGCATCCAGAAACCATAGCCACTCTCCCACACATCAAACACATCTCCGAAATGTCTGACAGACTACTCCGACCCATTGGCATCATGGTAGCCAACGAACCTACGAACACACTAAAACATAAGATAATGAATTCAAAGACCCTATATAGACAACAAGCCAAATTAGTATCACATACAAAATACCTTGCAATCACTGTAACAAACATTCCATTAAAAACAGGCAGAAAGCTAGCCACCAACATACATGAACATCAACTAGCCAGAAAACGACATGAAACACTGTCTCTATTGTCCTCACATACTGGCGAGGAAGGACACCAATTCAACTGGCACAACACATTCATACGAGGAAAGCCAAACAGAAGCAAGCACGACAATTCCTAGATGCATGGGATTCGAACCGGAACTCTACCAATAAAAAATATTTTCCAGACCCTGAGAAAAAGTGCAGAAGTTGACATCACCAACCCAAGGAAATCTAAAAACATAAATAGGAAGCGGGCTCATATCACCAGTGTTTCATCTGGAGTCTCACAGATTTTACAACCTTGAATGGTGACGAAACTTCTGAAAATGAACCTCCCAGCTCAGCGAGCAAACTAACATTCAGACATGCGCAATTTTCAAAATGAATGACTGTAACAACAGTCTCCATCTAAACAGGCCAGTATTTTTGTCCCTAACTTTCTCCTCAAATTTCAATGGATTATGATCAGTGTATATGATTGTCTTAGATACGTTTCTGGTAATATAAACGCCGAAATGTTGTAATACCAACACCAAGTTCAAAGTTTCTTTCTCAGCAGTCTCATGTCTGCTGATGAACGTTCAACTTCCTGAAGAAATACTTGATGGGTCTTTCTATCTTCTCGCCGTCTTCCTGCAGGAGCACAGCACAGACACCCACATAAATTGCATCGATAGTCACCTTGAAAGGCTTCAAGTAATCAGATGTGTCTCTCAGTAGAGGAATGGTTAACACTGTTTTCAGGCTGTCAAACGCCTCCTGGCTGTCTGCGGTCAACTGAAACATCTTGCCTTTTATTTTGTATTCACTGAGTGGAACAGCCACACTGCTAAAATTCGACACTTTTTTGATAAAATGAACTTAATCTTAGGAACCGTATTACTGCTCTTTTGGTCGATGGTATAGAAAATTCCTCAATTACTTTCGTCCTCTCAGCCAGTGGGCCAGGGACCAGGAAAGTGACTTGGGCTTTGGCAAATTCATTTTTCGCCAGGTTTACCACCAAACCAGCCATCCAAAGTTGATTGAACAAGTCGGTTAAATGCTGTAAATGGTCTTTCCATGAGAGACTAAAAATCACAAAGGATGTAATCGATGTACACAACACAGATGTCATCCGGCAGTTACCTTATTGGTTGGTCTCTGAAATGTGGCCAGAGAGTGTTTCATACCAAATGGCTGACTGTAACTGATCAGTTCATTTGGCGTTACAAAAGCTGAAATGTCCTTTCCTCATTCGAACAAAATTATCTGCCAGTAGGCTCTGAACAAGTTCAACTTTAAATATAAGTATCTTGTCCCACCTTTTCAACACAATCTTCCAATCCCACAATCGGATATGTATTAGTCTTTGGAACTGCATTGGTTTTGCGTCCACACAATTGGGTACCATCTTGCTTTGGCACATTACGATGGGTGAGCTCCAGTTACTGTAAATGACTTCGATTATGTTCTCTTGGAGCAATCTCCTTCTTAACCTGTGCCAAATAATGAGACTTATGCCTATAAGGATATTGCTTATTCGGAACAGCATCTTCTATATCAACAGCATTCACAATTAGGTGAGTGCTTCCGATTTTGTCTTTCCCGCATATTTCCGCATGTTACAGTAATAACTCTTTCAGGTCATATCGATTTTTCTCAGGAAGGAAACCCAAAAGGTTATCATAATTTCTGACAACTTCCTCATTGTGCAATTTAATTTGAGGAATGTCAAATTCAGAATCCTCTGAAATTGGTTCTTCTCTTTCTGTTGTGATCATTAGCACTTTCACCTACTCTGTAAAAATACCATCTGGGCATGTTCATGTCACACATATAGGAGATATGTTCCTGTCTAGAATCTCTATCAAGTAGTACACCTCAATCAATTTCCCGTCGATCTGATTAGGTCCACTAAACATTGCTTTTAAAGGATCACCCATGACTGTAAGCAACACTGTTAATTTATCCTGATAGAAACCTTGCGATTTTTTGATGTTTTCTCTACTTCTTGTTCATAACCTGCTGCAATATTTCTAAATGCGATCGAGCCAATTCCCCAGCTTCGTTTACTCGTTCTCTAAAATTTGACACACAGTACAAATGCGTGGTCTCTGAATTCTGACATACTTACTTCTCCTTAATCAATCTCAATGGTCAACTAACTTGATGCCCAAAGACTAATTCAAATGAGCTGAATTTGGTCCATTGAGTTTTTGCAACTCTGTCAGTAAACGCACGAACGGAATTCCCTTATTCTCAACGTGGCAGTTAGCTTTTGATACAACCGTCCTTGCGCTCCCTGTGAAACTGGATCCACACAGTAGATTTGAATTCTTTCATTCATTATCTGTCCATAATTTTCTTGAATAGTTTGGATATGACGTTTGACACTTTGGGAGTCCGCATCTAGTTAAAAAAATGAATAGCTCTCGACAAACCTTCTGACAGTGATTTTGCACAATGGGATGGCCTTTGAAAATCTAGTCGGTAAATCCATTATTGCTTGCAAATACTGATTCTAACGTGTTACTTGACAAAGGGACATACACAATTAGTCAAGACTCTTGTAAAAGTTACCTCAAATGCTGGAATAACTATTTAAGTTACAGGTTTTATTTCTGCCTGTTGTTTTCCAAATACCTGACATGTATGACACATCAGGCAACATTCAGCTATATCCTCGTGCAATCCAGGCCAGTAGAAATGGGCGGGACGCTGGCTCAGTGGTTAGCACTGCTGTCTCACAGCACCATCGTCTGGCGTTCGCTTCCTCCCCTGTCTGTGTGGAGTTCACACATTCTCCCCGTGTGTGCGTGGGTTTTCTCCGGGTGCTTTGGTTTCTTCCCACTGTCCAAAGATGTGCAGGTCAGGTGAATTGAGCATGTGAAATTGTCCAGAGTATTAGGTGCGTTAGTTAGTGGGGAATGTGTTTGTGTGGGTTTCTCTGCGGAGGGGCGGTGTGGACTTGTTGGGCGGAAGGGGTGTTTCCACGTTGCAGACAATTGAATCTAAAAAGAAATATTTGGTATTTTAGTCTTTTTCCCTCACTCCTAAATGATCCCAAGTGGTCGACCATACGACACTCGCAACATCTCCATTCTATGTCACACTGGGAAGACATTTCGATTCAATTCTGCCCATTTCTCAAGAGTTTGAATGTGTGATGGTCGCCATTTCGTCACTAAGACATCATTTTAACAAATAGTAACTGTCACGGATGCATTCAGATTCCACTCAAAATATGTATTTTGATACAACTGCTTTACATTTTCATTTTTTGCTGCAACTCAGTGAGTTTTGCAGAGCTAAAGATATTTGCATGATTACCTGTTTGCACCTGTTTTCTGTCAACTAACTGATCGACCATTATCTCTGACACTGACACTTCAGAAACCTTATCTCTGACATTTGATCTCTCTGGTTTCAACTGGTCATTCTGTGAACTTGTTACTACACACTCGGGGAAGGTTCCACGGTAAAACCCCTGCATTGCTTCAGTTGTCTGAGTCTACAGTGGCTTTTCAACCACAGTAGATGGCACAGGTGAATCAGCAAGATCATGAGAAAAGACAAATTATATTCCTGGAGCTGAGAATGTGTCCAGTACTCCTACTGCAATTTCTCCACTTTTCTCTGAACTCTCTCGCCTCACTTTACATAACAGAGCTTTTGTCTCACGGTGAATTCCCAGTACCACTAATTTCTTTGACAGTTGACCTTCATAAATACTCAACTCTTCAAGCTTCAGCATCACAGACTGAGAGGATCCTGTGTCCCTTAATATTGTAACATGTCCACCTGCTATTCCTGTCCAATTTTAATAAAGTTTACATTTGCAGGTATATTTTCTAAGTAGATCCGTCACTTACTCCTTAATCAACTTTCGATCAGTTTGTACACTCTGATCCAGCTTTTCAGCTTCCATTGTGATTTCTGTTTCCTCTCCAACAAAACTCCCAGTCTTGTCCTGTTTTCATACATCTGTTTTTTTTTTCTCGCCCAACAACAATGTGATTTCATGTGGCCTACTTCATTACAATAAAAACACCGAAGCTTTATACCTTCTTTAACCCCTCAAGACTTTGTTCTTTACATTGTGGTGAGTTATCCTTCTGGTCTTCACCGAAATATATCTTGTCCTTTCGGCGTGAGGATTTTTCTTTGTCCCAATTTCTGTCCCTCATGGACTGAAATTGATTCTGGAAGCCAAATCAGGTTTTATGGACCAGCTGATGATCATCAGCCACTTTAGGTGCTAACTTTGCCGTTTTATCTCTCTGCACCTCTACATGAGTACGCAATATGTCAGGCAGTGAATGTTTGAACTCCTTCAAACTAATTGTCTCCGGAAGAGCATCGTTACTTTGCTCTATTTTAAATGCTTTTATCCACCTGTCAAAATAGTTTTTTTCACTTCCTCATACTCCCGCGGTTCCTCCCCGATAGTGATGCGAATGCCTCATGAGGTCGAACTTCAACAACACCCACATGGACTCTGGCCACTACATTGGTTTCGCCACTTTTTCAAAAGAGATGAAAAAAGCTTCCACATCCTTCTCATCAAATCTAGTCAATGTTTGAAAATACTTAAACAGTTTCTCAACAGGCCTTTGGGGGCGGCATGCTGGCACTGGTGCCTGACAGCTCCAGAGACCCGTGTTCAATTCCCGCCTCAGGCGACTCTCTGTGTGGATTTGCACATTCTCCCCGTGTCTGGTGGGTTTCCTCTGGGTGCTCCGGTTTCCTCCCACAATCCAAAAATGTGCAGGTTAGGTAAATTGGCCATGCTAAATTGGCTGCTGTGTTTGGTGAAGGGGTAAATGGAGGGGAATGGGTCTGGGTGCGTTGCGCTTCGGCGGGTTGGTGTGGACCTGTTGTGCCGGAGGATCTGTTTCTACACTGTAAGTAGTCTAATCTAAATAATAACAGAGGCTTGGTCATCTTGATGCTCTTCCTCACTAAGACTACCTTCAAACTTCATCTCCATCCTTTAAAGCCGTATTTCCTTTCAAAGTCTCATTTTCTGAAGTTCAAACTCTCTCTCCTTCGTCCTCCTCTGCTAAAGCCATTCGTTCTATTTTCCTTCTATACCTGTTTTAATCGTAACTCAAACTAATTCATTTCTACTTCTAACTGCATTTTTTTGTTCATTTCCTATTGAACTTTACTTATTTTTATGGATCTTGATCGGGCTTTCAACAAATTTAAATCCTGAGATACTGCTGTAATCATCTCACATTTTCTCACGTTAGGAGGCAACTTCAACTCCAGCTTATCTCCGAATTCCTGCAGCTCGGTCTCGTTTCGCCTTGCAGGAAGACATGGTGGCTCAGTGGACCAGGGTAAGATTCCAGCCACGGGCGACGGTCTGTGTGGAGTTTGCGCATTCTCCCCATGTCATGAGGATTTCCGCTGCGTAGCCCAGTCTTCTTCCCCAATCCAAAGACATGCTGGTTAGGTGAGTTGGCAATGTTAAATTCTTCGAAATATAGGTTATTAGTCCGGATAAATGTAGGAGAATGCGTCTGGGCTTCTCTCCCGGAAATACATGCAGGGAAGCTATTTGCGTGGAACTGAGAAATAAGAAAGGGATGATCACCTTATTGGGATTGTATTATAGTCAGAGGGAAATTGAGAAACAAACTTGCAAGGAGATCTCAGCTGTCTGTAAGAATAATAGGGTAGTTGGGGTAGGGGATTTTAACTTTCCAAACATCGACTGGGATTGCCATAGTGTTAAACGTTTAGATGGAGAAGAATTTCTGAAGTGTGTAAAAGACAATTTTCTGATTCAGTTTGTGAATGTACCTCCGAGAGAAGGTGCAAAACTTGACCTACTCTTGGGAAATAAGGCGTGGCAGGTGACTGAGGTGTCAGTGGGGGAGCACTTTGGCACCAGCGACTATAATTCTATTAATTTTAAAATAGTGATGGAAAAGGATAGACCAGATCTATAAGTTAAAGTCCTAAATTGGAGAAAGGCCAATTTTGACGGTATTAGGCAAGAACTTTCGAAAGCTGATTGCAGGCAAATGTTCGCACGTAAAGGGACGGCTGGATAAAAGGAAGCCTTCAGAAATGAGATAACAAGAATCCAGAGAAAGTATATTCCTGTCAGGGTGAAAGGGAAGGCTGGTGGGTATAGGGAAGGCTGGATGACTAAAGAAATTGTGGGTTTGGTTAAGAAAAATAAGGAAGCACATGTCAGGTATAGACAGGACAGATCGATCGAATCCTTAGAAGAGTATAAAGAAAGTAGGAGTACGCTTAAGAGGGAAATCAGGAGGGCAAAACGGGGACATGAGATAGCTTTGGCAAATAGAATTAAAGGAGAATCCAAAGGGGTTTTACTAATATATTAAGGACAAAAGGGTAACTAGGGAAATGATAGGGCCCCTCAAAGATCAGCAAGGCAGCTTTTGTGATGAGCCACAGATAATGGGGGAGATACTAAATTAATATATTGCATCAGCATTTACTGTGGAAAAGAATATGGAAGATATAGACTGTAGGGAAATAGATGGTGACATCTTGCAAAATGTCCAGATTACAGAGGAGGAAGTGCTGAACATCTTGAAACGGTTAAAAGTGGATAAATTCCCAGGACCTGATCAGGTGTACGAGAGAACTCTGTTAGAAGCGAGAGAAGTGATTGCTGGGCCTCTTGCTGAGATATTTGTATCATCGATAGTCACAGGTGAAGTGCCAGAAGACGGGAGGTTGGCAAACATGGCGCCAATGTTTAAGCAGGGCGGTGAAGACAGGGAACTACAGACTGGTGAGGCTGAACTCGGTGGTGGGCAAGTTGTTGTAGGGAACACTGAGGGACAGGATGTGCATATATTTGGAAAGGCGAGGACTGATGCGGGACATTCAACATGGCTCTGTGTGTGGGAAATCATGCCTCACAAAGTTGATTGAGTTTTTTGTTGAAGTAACAAAGAAGATTGATGTTAGCAGAGCAATAGATGTGATCTATA
This sequence comes from Chiloscyllium punctatum, assembly GCF_047496795.1. Classification (NCBI taxonomy): domain Eukaryota; kingdom Metazoa; phylum Chordata; class Chondrichthyes; order Orectolobiformes; family Hemiscylliidae; genus Chiloscyllium; species Chiloscyllium punctatum. The sequence goes on along the minus strand of NC_092789.1, from coordinate 16,771,412 downwards.
TGGATTTCAGTAAGGCGTTCAACAAGGTTTCCCATGGGAAGCTGATAAGCAAGGTTAGATCTCATGGAATACAGGGAGAACTGGACATTTGGATACAGAACTGGCTCAAAGGTAAAAGACAGAGGGTGGTGGTTGAGGGTTGCTTTTCCGACTGGAGGCCTGTGACCAGTGGAGTGCCACAAGGATCGATGCTGGGCCTCCTACTTTTTGTGATTTGCATAAATGATTTGGATTGGAGCATAAGAGGTACAGTTAGTAAGTTTGCAATCAAAATTGGAGATGCAGTGGACAGCGAAAAGGGTTACCTCAGATTACAACAGGATCTGGACCAGATGGGCCAATGGGCTGAGAAGTGGCAGATGGAGTTTAATTCAGATAAGTGCGAGGTGCTGCATTTTGGGAAAGCAAATCTTAGCAGGACTTATACACTTAATGGTAAGGTCCTAGGGACTGTTGCTTAACAAAGAGACCTTGGAGTGTAGTTTCATAGCTCCTTGAAAGTGGATTCGCAGGTACATACGATAGTGAAGAAGGCGTATGGTATGCTTTCCTTTATTGGTCAGAGTACTGAGTACAGAAGTTGGGCGGTCATGTTGCGGCTGTACAGGACAATGGTTAGGCCACTGTTGGAATATTGCGTGCAATTCTGGTCTCCTTCCTATCGGAAAGATCTTGTGAAATCTGAAAGTGTTCAAACAAGATTTACAAGGATGTTGCCAGGGGTGGAGACTCTGAGCTACAGGGAGAGGCTGAACAGGCTGGGGTTGTTTTCCCTGGAGCGTTGGAGGCTGAGGGGTGGCCTTAGAGAGATTTACAAAATTATGAGGCGCATGGAGAGGGTAAATAGACAAAGTATTTTCCCTGGTATTGAGGAGTCCAGAACTAAAGGCATAGTTATAGTGTGAGAGGTGAAAGATATAAAAGAGACCTAAGGGGCAACTTTTTCACGCAGAGGCATTGCTATCTAAGCGCTGTTTAAACCAATCAAATCAACTCCGGAAAGAAAACACACTAACACTGACTACAAAGAGACCACGATCTGTTATGGACTATGGCCGACGCAAAGAAAGAAGTGAAGCAGGTAGCCCAGCCTGTAACTTTGTTATTGGTTTAAGGTAAGTGCCTATTTTAGATATTTCCAATGTGTTTAACCGGTCCAGCTGCCAAGTTTTAAGCAAACAGAATGTGTTTAGAAAATTACGGAATGCAACACAACGAAACAAAGATCGAATACGCAATTAACTTATCCAATCGAAACCGAGAAGCTGGCCCAACTTAATGGCGCTGGTCCAAATGAAAATTACAACAGTTCCGATCAACACATCAATTAGCACTCAGAGCAAAAATGAAACCACCCACCTTATAGGCTTGAAGTTGGACAGAATGAGGAACCAGTCTCGAGGGGCAAGTGCAGCTTTTCTTCAAACACACGGTCACTGAACTGAATCAAAAACTCTCATCTACATGAAGGCTAGCAGCCAAGCTAGCTGGCTACTTACGTTTTTATATTACCAGTTTGCAAGGCATGAATGCCTGAGACAGGAGATATTATCTGTTATGGGTAAAGAAAAGGTGCCCAAATAAAACTTTCAATCTCAGTCTCTTTGGACACTGGCCAATTAACCCAATTCTAGAAAAAATGCAAGGGCATAGTAACCTTGTAAGAAGGATTGTGACAATGGATACACAGATAGAGGCGTTCAGTAACGCCAGGAAGACGGGTATGTATGGGCAGGCAGACCAGGATTCTCACACACGTACACCACTTTGGATACTGTCGTTTGGACAGCATGGCCTCTCGGTGAAAGCAGTAGCACCATGTCGGTGAGACCACTGCAGACACTGGTACAGCAGGAGGTTTTGAAGTGCAAGCGAGCAACAATGCTAGGGGACTCTGCAGTCAGGGGCACAGGCATGCGTCCGGAATATGCCCTGTGTCCATCCTTCACTCCCGCTCCAATGTCAGTACATCATTTCTCCATTACGGAGACAGAAACTGCGCAATTGTGGCTTCAGCAGAACGGTAAATACTGCAGAATCACCGCCCTTCTTTGTACAGTATTTTATTTTCATTCTTAATTGCCTGATGCACCTACAAAACAATACTCTGTGACTTATGCACAAAGATACCCAGGTTTCTCCGCAAGTAGCATGCAACAATTATTATTTACCATTTTAAAAGTGGTCGAGTTTGTTGTTAATCATACCAAAATGGATGATATCAAATTTACCAACATTGTACTCCATCTGCTAGACTCTTGCTAACTCTCATAAACCAGTTGTATTCCTTTGCAATCATTCAATCTCCACGGCACAGTTTACTCTGTCACCCAGCTGACTGTCATCTGCGTACGTGGACATGCAACAACTGATACTCAACTCCAAATAATTTCCGTAAATTATAAACAACTGATATCTGAACATTGATCCCTAAGACACATCTGGGCACTGGTTGCGAACAAGTAAAGCACCCATTTATCCTCACTCTTTACTTGCTGTTAGTTAATCAATCCTGTATCTGATCTGATATGTATTATCCATAACATGTGGCACTTTTCACTTCCGCAGTAGGTCTTTACGCAGCACCGTGTTGACTGCCTTCTGGAATTCCAAATGCACCAATCCATTGATGCCCACTTGCCCCCCGCGAATGTCTCACAGAATTTCAGTTAATTAATTAAACATGAGTCCACGCTGCATCTTCCGGAAGGAACAATTGATATGCAAATGTTTTGTTATTTCTTACTTGATAGTCGGCTAAAGTACATTCCGCCCGATAGAAGTTAAGTCACTGAGCTTATAATTACCGGGCTTTTATCCACATTCTTTTTAAACAGTGGCATTACATTTGTTGTTTTCCAATCTGCCACAATTACCACAGAGTCAGGAGAATTTTGGTAAATTAACAGGAACACTTTGGCTATTTCTTCCACCATCTCTTTTCGTACCTTGAGATGCATTCCATCTGGGTGAAGTGGCGTGTGTATATTTATATGCATTATCTTTCATACCATTATCTCTTTATTGAATTTAATCCAATTTGTGTAAATGTCGTGTGATCTCAAGTGCAAACTACATCATACATAGTGAAATTTGCACAATGTTGCCACAGACAGCGACATCTGACGTACAAAGTATCTAGGTACAGATAGAACCATAGTCAGAGATATGTACAGCACGGAAACAGACCCTTAGTAATAGAATATTTAAGGCACAAAATAGGGAAATAAAGAAAAAAGCAACGAGTTTTACATTACAGTTCTGCGCAACATAAATTAGGAAGATAAAGATAAAAGTATAAAGGAAACATGACAGTCCTCCTGTCGCCTGAAATCTCTTCACGCTGTTGGCTTTCCAGGCTTGGTCTCATTCTGCCTTCACTGCCAGACGTGAAATCTGTTAAGGCTGATTGCTCCAGTTCCCAGTCTGATGACAAAACACTCAGAGTCCCCAGCCCGCAGGCTGCTCTACTCCGACTCTATAACATCTGGCAGTCCTCCTCTGCTCAGGTCTAACGACCACTGGCAATCCCACTAGACCCTGGTCGACGACAACTTATGGTCCAGCTCCCTGTCAGCTCATGAACTTCTGGATAATTCAATCATAATGTTCCATTCTAGATCCTCACCTACTATAGACTCTTTGTCATCCATGTCATCCACCATGAAATCGGCATAAAATCCCTCTTCAATGCTTTGATCATTTCCTTATCTCCGAGTACATCCGCCCAAGGACCGATATTTACCTTTTCCTTTTATATATGTTGAAGAAATCCACGAGAGGCAGACCTTGAGAATTAACCACTTTATGTATCATGGGGATATCCACCGTCCTATCAGTGCCTTGGTAGGATTCCGAAGTACAGCAGAAATTTGCAAGGTCACATAGAAAATAAGACAAGGCTGAAACAAAGGCTGACCATTAAGTACAAATTATCAGGATGGTATGACGAAGTACTGAATCAAGGGTTCGGTTTCAAGGTCAGCAATGAAGATTCTACACATGCCACAATTAAACAGGACACAAAATTATTACCTAACATGCTGTTTGCAGAGATACGCCGCAAAAGCAGGAGAGATATCCTGAATTAGAGGAACAACACATGAGCAATATATCGTGGAGAGAGAGAAACTGATTGAAAAAGGGAGATGCCTTTGCACAATTAGGCTACACATACCAGCAATACATCAGTAGTGACAGAGGATCTAAGCTCGATGCGATACAGCCTCTCGCAGCTAAATACCAAATACTATTAATCTACTGGGTGAGGTGCACCTGCAACAAAATGATACCTTATCCAGGATAGAATCCATAGCGTAGAAAATGGCTTTCACAGTATATTTGCAGAAACGTTTGCTTTCGCTCTTGTATTCTGATCTGGTTTTCTCTCATTTTCTATTGTACTTTTTAAAACAATAATTTATTCCTTGCAAATCGGTGGACCTTTACGGATTTAGCAATTTTACAGTTTCCCACGAATCTGTGCGAGGATGTATGCATTTTCATTCCAGTTGATACTTTGTTTTTAATCCTGTTATCTATGGATGATTATTCCTTTACTTACAGTTCTTATGCTTGAGCGGTATATATATTTGTTCAACACTGTGGAACATTGCTTTGAAAATCCTCCACTGTTACCTCAGTTGTTCGATCATGTCGTTTTTGCTCCAACTTGACCTTCGCCATCTCGTCTCTTATCCCAGTGTGATCTCATCTTTCTACGTAAAAGGTATTGGTATTTGATTGCCCCTTCTCATCCTCCATTGTGGTGTAAACTCTATTGTACTATGGTCACAGATCACAGAAATGATGAAGGGCTTATGCCTGAAACGTCGACTGTCCTGGTCCTAGGATACTGTCTGAACTGCTGTGCTTTTTCCAGTGCAAAATGTTTCGAATCTATAATATGATCACACCATCCGAGAGGTCCCTAACGTTGAGAATATTAATTATCCATTTATCATTACGCAGAATAAGATGTTAGGAACCTTGTTTTCTTGAAGGTTTCATTGTGTACTGTATTGTATGGATTCAGTGAAATCCTCCTCAAAGCTTCCATGACCGACTTGGTTCGACCAAGCAATGTATCCATCTAAATCCCCATGATAATTGCCGCAACATATTTTACATCTATGCTTTATGTAATCGTTTATTGCCTGATCCCACCATGATGTTATTATTTAGTGGTCTATGGACTCGCCTATCAGCGACTTTCCTCACTTAATATATATTATTTCCCTCCACACTGATTCAACCTCTTTCTTCACTGAACCCATGCCGTGTCTCACTACCCTTCTATGTCATCCTTAACTATCAAACATAAACGACCTCAAGTTCCTTCCAGTCTGTCCTTCCGAATAATTTTTTATCCCTGGATATTTAACTCCCAGTACTGAATACTCTCCAACGACGTCTGTGCAAAGGCCCCTATCTGTTGTTCTTTCACAATCTTGGTTCCACTCAGTTTCGTGCTACACAGGGCTGCTTCTTGCTTTTTTAAAATTTCAATCTTGATTCCCTTTTTCCTTTGAGCACTCACCTAGCCAAATCAGAGCTTCCCTTAGGTTTCAATCCCTTTGCCAAACTAGTGTACAGTCCTCCCAACTGTACAGGCAAAACCACCCGCAAGTATATTGGATCAATCTTTGGGTGAAGATCATTCCTCTTGGACAGGTCCCACTTTCCCCAAAGATAAGTCAAATTATTCAGAAATCTAAAGTCTCCCTCATGAATATCTACACCAAACAGGCATTAAAGTGTCTAAACTGCCAATTCCTAGTCTCCATAGCACTTGGCAAAAGTAGTAAGGCGAATATTATTACCTTTGACGTTCTGGCTTTCAATTTGGCTCCTACCATCATAACGTCATCCTTCAGGACCTCATCACTCGTGTTATTTATGTCGTTGGTACCAGGGACAACGGTCTGGTTCCCTCCCCGCCCCGCAAATCCCCTGAAGTCAATCGGTAACTTGCAGGAACTTTGCACTATCTAGGCATCACACCATCCTGTGTTGATTAGTGTGGCCACCGAAGAACCTCTCACATTCTCTAAGGATTGACTCTCCTATCACTGCAGATCTAACTGCTGACTTCTGCCCATACTGTGCAATTGATCGTTCCGGAATGCTATACGCTTTACTTTGGCTGCAATTTCCTCAGGCATTAACTCCGTCACAGGAATTCAACACAGAGTATTCGTTGGCTACTTGTATGGCCTAAGGGAATCCTGCTCTACTTGCCTCACCACATGTGACAGTCACCTACACCCCATAGTCTTGAAACTTTAACACCGTGAAGTAACCATCACCATATACGCCCTGTCCACATAATTCTAGATCTAATACATGCACCTCGGTGTCTCCCCACCTCGTTCAAGTTTCATAATTTGACGCTGATTTTCTGCATCCATGAGCTCCGACATGTTCCATGTGGAGCATACAGCGCCTCAGATGCTCCAGCATTTAATTCCACCTAAATCTACTAATCTGAATTCAACAGTTGATCGATGTCATACTGCTGCCTGAGACCACCTTTGTCAGTTTCAAAAACACCATAAATTTTCTGTTATCTGCAAACTTACGAATTACTCCTTCAGCATGCACATCCGAATCATTAACTTATGTCAAAAAAAAGCAAGTGTCGCAAACGTACACCACTGATCGCAAGCTTCCATATCCATCATTTCCTTTTCCCTCCTACGTGCAAGACAATTTAGATCCAGTTTTCCAACTTGCATTGGATCCCATGGGTTCTTATAGTTTGGGCCAACATTCCACGTATGACAATGATAAAGTCCTCATCAATGAATTTCGTCACCTGTTTAAAAAAATAACATTTTAATTCATTACACAGGATTTCCCTCCGCCAAATCCATGCTGACTATCCTTATTTAATCACTGCCTTTCCAAACTAATTGGTCAATTCTATTTGGCAATTATCAGACTGAAGCTAAGGATACATAGCCAGAACTCTTTGTGGAGGTTTTGCTGGGGCTGTAGGTTGATATTGCCTTGGTATCGTCCAAACACAGACGGTCTGAGATCCACATGCATATCCTCGATCCTCATTTGACGCATCCATTCCTCTCCCTGTGGTCTCCTCTACATCAGAGACACCGAAGGCAAACTTGCAGAATGTTGTTGGGAACATCTCTGGTGTGTACAAACCAACCATTCAACCTTCTCATGACCAAATATGTCAAATTCCCCTCCCCCGACCCCGATTATATGTCCATTCTAGTCCCCCAACTTCTCTGCAAAGGCCACCCCGAACTCAAGGAGGAACACCTAATCTTCTGTTTGATAGCCTTCACCCTCATAGCCTCAACTTTAAATTCAACAGTTTTCAAATAATTTTACCGATGCAACGCATCTCAAATCCAATCCTCCAACTCGGCACCACCGACTTGAACTGAGCTAACTTAACCTGCCCACCACCCATTCTAAATATCCACTCCACCATTCCCACTGACCTAACAGCATCACCTCATACCTCCATCCACCTATTGCTTTCAAAGCTACATTTCCTCCAGCCTCACCCCCTCCACCGTCAATACGTCGCACCCCCTCCCCTCTTCACAGTCCTGATGAAGGAGACTGCATGAAACATCGACATTCCTCCTCCTTGAATGTTGCCTGAACTGCTGTGCTTTTCCCAGCCCATTTCATTGACTATTATGTATTTGTTTGTGAAACATACAGCCAGAACGCGATGTAAGGAACATCTTGCAGGAAAGAGGTCACAAATGGTTTTCTTTACTTGTTTGTATCCAGATGCCCTGAAGCTGTGAGATATGGAGGCAGAGAAAGGAAACGCTCATGACGAGATTTACCTAATGGAATTACCGAATGGAAGACGCATGACACGGAACGCAGGACAAATGTTACTGTTTATGTGTGTACCATGGTCCTCTAAATCGTTGGAAATCAGAGGACACATTGTCATCGCTCCTTTTTTGCACAGTATCATCCGCTCTATCGGGAGTCTGTACAATATCCCTTCAACTCTGAAGCAATAATGTGGTTCTTTCACTGCAGATAATATGAATATTGGAACACAATCTTTTTGTTGAAGTTTTTGGCAAATATCTTTGGAATACGACAAATGTCAAAGTCGAGTCAAGTTTATATTGACACACATAAAGGGAACAAAACGAGACAATGAGACTTGTGGACACTCACGTGCTACGATTCATTGAATAACATAATAGTGGAGCTATCAGTTTTGTTTTTTTTGAGACAGAGCACACCAGGGTGAATTCCACCATGAAATAAGTTCAGCCAGTTTACTGCTTCTGGACGAATTATCCGCTTTTGCAACATTTTATTTTTTTTGTCAATGAAGTTGACAATTCATTAATGAAATGGATTTTATACACGTGCACAAGCAATGATATTACACACATATCTACGTAAAGTATATTATATGAATAATACCGCTGCCAGCCTGACATATGATAAGCTGATCCCGAATCAGTTAAAGCACTATGCAGCAGCGATAGATATAACAAAGGCTAAACAGTGCAAGATGGAACAAAAGTAGAAAATAACTGACAATAATATATGACTGAATAAGGGCAATTTTAGCTTCGTTAAGCATTCTTATATTAACACTTTCTCCATGGATTTTTAAAGAAGTGCTCCATTTCACGTGGCACAGTGTTTGATGTACCTACGAAGTGTCGATGCTGCAATATAAGCTGGAGTTCACTTTGAATTATCTCGTTTCCACATTTTAACTAGTTTTTCCAATGGACTCAGTGGATATTTCAACCAACTCTGCAACTCAGCTCTTATTTTACTCTGTGTTCCTGCATAAATAAAAGGGTTTATGCAGGAACTCAATAACTGAAGCATGTATCCGCATTGTTGAAGAATAAAGATGGGATCATTTGCATCTGAACCTGAGGAATATGTGACATTCGCTATTCGGACATGGAGGATTATTACAACAAACACCAAATATAGCAGAATGAAACTGCCCGAGATGGTAAACAGTAAAACAATGGATTTCCTTCGCTTTTCCATTTCTGGGTCACCCTGATTCTCTCTATTGCTCTGGGACCGCAGCCTCCTGCGAGATGCATTGGCTGCAAGAATGTGTCTGACGGTGAAAGCATTGAGAAGCAAAATCAGAATGAATGGGAGACAAGGTGTTAAAATTGATCGAATCCAGTCGTATGCAGCCCATGCCAAGGATTTGTAATATATTGCTTTTACAGCACAGAACCAGGGTCGATTATTAATAATGTATGCAGGTTCATACATAAAATATGTGGCGATATTTTTTACACAAGACAGTGCTGAGACAATTCCTATCACCCATGCTGCCATCTTCACAGTGCAATATTTAATTTTCAGCTTCTGGCAACAAATGGCAACAAAACGATCAAAGGTGAAAGCCACGTTTAACCAGACAGAACTGTCAATGGCTGCAAAATTTACAGCTGCACGAAAACTGCAGACGGGTGTGATAGAGAGGAAGCTGAATGGGAAATAAATTCCAGCGATCCTATTTAATATCACAATCGTGACTAAAACCAGGAGATCAGTCGCCGCCATAGACATTAGATAATAAATCATACATCGTGAGAGACCGCATCTTCTTCGCAATAGTATGATAATTATTGCCAAGTTAGCTGTAACAGAAATAAAGAGCAAGACAAAGTTTTTACTGCTGTCACTCTCTTTGTTTTACATGACATTATATGGTTGACGATGCTTAAAGACATGATCTTATTTGTGAAGCAATCTATTATTCGAGGGACAATTCATATGGCTAATATACAATCCTTTGTGTAAAACATAAATGATTGTCAGTAACATAACAAGATAATTAGTCTTATGAGTCTGAACTGAGAATAGTATGCGTGAAACAAAATGCAAAACATAGAGTTCAACATGACAGCATCACATTCGCATGAAAAGTGCCACACAACCAGAAGATATGCAAACATAAGATAAAGGAACAAGCATTGGTTACCTAGCCTTGTGAAACTGTTCCAACACCAAATAAATTGGCAGTTCATTTGATTTTTACTGCAACTTTACATTCCCGCATCTGCCTATTTTCCATTAATACTCTGCATCAACAGGCTGTTTACATGGGGAATTGCGAAGACTCGCAATGGTTACAGGAAAATATTCCACTGCATATCTGTCATAGACACGCCCTCTGGCGTACAGTGGCTCAGTGGTCGTCACTGCTGCCTCACTGTCCTAAGGTAACGCGTTCAATTCCTGCCTAATGCAACAGTCTGTGTGGGGTTTGCACATTCTCCTTGCGTTTGCACGGACACCTTCCGGGTACTTCAGTTTCCTCATACAATCCAAAGATGTGCAAGTCAGGTGAATTGGTCACGCTAAATTGTCCATAGTGTTTGGTGCCTTAGTTAAGGGAACGGATCCTGGTGGGTTTCTCTTCAGAGGATCGGTGTGGCTTTAAATTAACGAAGAGCCTGTTTCCATACAGTAGGGATACTAACCACTGTGCTATTTTTTGTGTTATGACTCCTAATTACAATTTTACCAATATGAAAGAAACTATATAATCATAGTTGAGTTCTTTCAACAGCCACACAGACAAATCCACACAGGATTCTACTTATTTTAATCATGTCACTGCTGACTTTACCAACCTTCAATGATACGTGCCAGACTATCTCCTGCTTCTGAATATGTCAACCCACTTATTCCTCGTAATGGAAAATTCTGAAATAACCTTTCTGTGAGGGGAGAACTTATACATTTCACGTAATCGTGCCAATAAACTGAAAATATCGTTAGTTTATATTGGGTCTCAAATATAGTATTAAATGGATAAAATATTATGTTCGTTATATGCAAGGAAGATCGCAATTAATAGATGTAGTTTCTCCCTTTTGAAGGGGGAAAAGAATGTTGGAAATGGTGATAACTACCACTGGAAAAATAGAGAATTGATACATCTGGGCAACGATTTATGCACTACAAAAATAAACACACTGGTCTACCTGAAACTCCGACAGCAGCAAAGACTATGTAAGAAATGACAAACAGCAGACCTCTTAGTACCTCATGCATTTCGAACAGATGTTCTGCAGCGATTCAGAAATGGAGTGGAAAATTCTCAATTTATGTGCGATGCCAGACTCTTGAGATTTAATTACATGTCTGAACTTTGAAACACTGCGCATTTATTCAAAAAGAAAACAAATTAGTGCAGCTGATAATTGGTTTAATTGTGCTATTTCAGCCTGGTCTGAGGAAAATAGAGAAACGTTACTGTGATCCTCATTCAGTCTCATGGACTGTAAAAAAAAAATTTGAATCCCTATGCTATGGAAGCTGGCCACACGTGGCTCGGTGGTTAACACTGCTATTTCCCAGCGCTAGCGACCTGAATTCAATTCCAGCCTCTGGATACTGTCTTTATGGAGTTTTCACATTTTCACTGTGCCTGCATGGGTTTCCTCTGGTTGCTCTGGTTTTGTCACAAAGTCCAAAGATGTGAAGGTTAGGTGGATTGGCCATGCGAAATTGTCGATTGTGTTCAAGGAAGTGTCAGCGAGTTGCATTAGTCAGTGTTAGATTTTTGTAACTAGGGGAATAGATCTTTGTGGGATACTTTTCGGAGTGTCTATGTGGACTTGTTGGGCCAAATAGCCTGATTCTGCACTGCAGGGATTCTGTGAAAGAAGTCTATGAGACCGAATAAGGATCACATTATTTTTTTTTCCTAAAGAACAATAAGAAGTTTCAGTCTACGGCTGAGACAATTTTTCTAGGAGGTGCCCATTTTCCTGGTAACACATTGTCAAATTCTCTGATAACGCAAAGTAAGATACGTATCCTTTGAATGTATCCAGGTGATTAATTTAGCCTCATATCAGTTTCAGGAAACTTTCCTTCATGCTATGTAAATTTTGTTTGACTAGTTACCATCGTCTATAATTAACTTCATGCAGATAAATTCTGTTGCATCAGGGCAATTTTGTTCATTAGACAGAGATGTAGTTCTCCAAAAGTAACAAATGTTCAAGCATCCAGTTCAGTAATTGTAAATTCAGTGTATACTGGAGAAGGAGAACAGACAGAACTGTGCTGGACAGGAACAGTGAGCTAACTCACGGTTAGCTTTTCCACGTGACATTCGCTTATTCAGTCCAGTTCGGCAAAATTGTGCTGACTAGTTTATGACCATGCAGTAAGTCATATTTCGCAAAAACCATGAATGACTCAGTGATAGTTAGTATGGCTGTGCAAGGGCAAAGTCTCGCCACAGAATTGTGGCTGCGAATTTTATGTAAGCGTCCAAAGTGCTTGATGGGTTGATCAGTAAACGTTGTCGTGTTGTCGCTTAAATGTCCCTAATGTCTCTGACTCTGCTACCACCGCGAGCAGTGCATTCCATGCACTCACCACTCATTGCATAAAGAATTTACATCTGACATCTCCCCTGTGCGTCTCTCCTATCAGCTGAAATTTATGACCCCTAGTGACAGCCATTTCTACCCCAGGGAAAAGTCTCTGGCTATTTTCTCTATGCCTCTTATTAGCTTGGAAATCTCTATCAATTCACTTCTCTTCCTTCTTTCCAGTGTGAAAAGGCCGAGATCGCTCAATACCTTTTCATAAGGCAAGCCCTCCAATCCAGGCACCATCCTGGATTTGAGGAGTCGAGACATCTGGGGAGTAGTGACAAATCTGATAAATATAGACCTATGACCCTTACTTTTGTTGCGGGTAAAGTGTTGTAAAATATTCTAAGATATATGATTTATAATTATTTTAAAGGCATAAGTTGATTAGGGATAGTCAACACGTTTTTTGTGAAGGTGAGTTCGTGTCTCAGAAAGCTTATTGAGTTCTTTGTGAAGATGACCAAACAGTTGGATGAAGGTAACGTGGTTGACGTGGTGTATATGAATTTCAGTAGGGCGTACGATAAGGTTCCACACAGTGGGCTAAAGCACCAAATACAGAAGCCTGGGATTGATCGTGATTTAATGCTTTGGAGAAGAAATTGGCGAGCTGAAAGAATACAGAGTGTGTTGGTTCATGGGACAAGGTCATCCTGGAAGGTAGTTTCTAGTGGTGTATTGCAAGAATCTATTTTGGGTTTACTGTTGTTTGTTGTTTTTATAAATGACATGGATGAGGGCGTGGAAGGATTGGTTAGTAAATTTGCGGATGACACCAAGGTGGTAGAATTGTGCATGGTGCTGAAAGATGTTGTAGGTTACAGAGGGACATAGACAAGCTGCAGAGCTGGGATGAGATTTGGAAATTAGTTTAATGCGGAAATGTGTGAGGTGATTCAGTTTGGAAGGAATAACATAAATGCAGTGTACTGGGTAATTACCTGAAAATTAACGTCGATGGTACGGTCGATGAACACGGACATCTCGCTGCCTATGTGCATTGATCCCTGAAAGTTACCACCTTGGTTGATAGGGTTGTGAAGATGACATACATTGTGTTAGCTTTGATGAGTAGAGGGATTGTGTTTCGGAACCTTGAGATTAGGTTTCAGCTGTACAATACACTGGTGTGGGTGCACTTGGAGTAATGCTGACATTTCTGATCTCTGCAGTATAGGAAAGATGTGGAAACGTTGGAAAGACTTCTGAGGGGACTTATGAGGATGTCGTCTGGGACGGAAGGATGCTCTTACCAGGGAAAGCAGAGGGACTTGAGACTGATTTAGTGAGAGAGAAAAAGGTTGAGAGAAAAAGGTTGAGAGGTGACTTAATTGTGGCATGCAAAATAATCAGGGTGTTCAATAGGGTGGTCAGTGAGAGCGTTTTTACTCAGATGGTGATGGCGAGCAGGAGGACACATAGAATTAAATTGAGGGATAATAGATATAGGACAGATGTCAGAGGTAGTTTCTTTACTCAGAGTTGTAAAGGTTTGAAAGACACTGACTGCAACAGGAGTAGACTCGTTAACTTTAAGGGCATGTAAATGACCATAGGATAGACATATAGACAAAAATGGAATAGTGTCGGTGAGATGGGCTTCGGATTGCTTTCACAAAACGGAGGAATATCGACGGTTGAAGGGCCTTTTGTGCGCTGTAATGTTCTATGTTCTATGATCTGTCAGAGTAAATCGCCTCTCCACCCAATTCAAAAGCATCTGAATTCTTTCTAGAATGAGACGACCACAATAGGACACAATGTACCAAGTGCGGTTTAAACAGGGTTTGATACAGCTGGAGAAAATCACCGTGACTCTTTTACTAAGTCTTCCTATTATTGCAAGCCAACGCATGATATGCCTTCGTCACAAGCCTATCAACTTGCGTGGCAAATTTGAGAGTTCGGTGCACATGGTCGCCAAGATCCCATGGTTTCTCCACACTGCCATGAATCCTTCATTAAACACTATATTCAGCATTCAAATACATCTTCCAAAATGAATCATTTCGCATTTACCTAGGTTGAACTTCATCTGCCAATTCGCAGTCCAACTTTGTATTCTGTCAATGTTGGGTTGTCGCCTGAAATAACCAGTAGACTATCTACAGTCCTACCGAACTTAGTGTCATCCATAAACTTACTAAACCATCTTCTTCATCACGTCATTTTAAAAAAATAACACTAAAAAAAGCAGAGTGCATTAAGTAAATCCAAGTGGGAAACCAATGGTCACCGAACTCCAGGCAGAAAACATCCCAACCACTATCACTCGCTGTCATTTTTTGGCCAGCCAATTATGCATGCAGACAGCCAAATTTTCCTGCATCCCATACCTCCCCATCTTTCGCAGCAGTTCCTACATTTTTTTTCTTTCCAACCCTTCTTGAATAAGGGCACAAAATTCACTGCTGTCCAGTGTACAAGGACATCACCCGTAGCTAACAGTGAAGCAAATACATCTGCCACACCCCCTGCAATTTCTTCAATGCCCTTTTCCAGGGTACTTGGACATATCAGCTCTGAACAAAGAGATTTATTCAAATTCATTCATTCACACGACCAACCACTCCTCTGTCTTGATGTGCACTGTCCGCACGATACCAACACTAGCTTTCCAAATTTCCTTGGTCTTCATGTCTTTCTCCAAGGTAAAGACCAATGCGAAGTATTCATTGAGGACCTCGCCCTTCTTCTGCAGTTGGATGACGCATGTCCGCTTTGGGCCTTTTGAGATTCTACTGTCTCTCGAGTTATCCCTTTCCCTTTCATATACTTAAAGAATCTCTTTAGATTCACCCTAATCATCTCAGACAAATCTGCCTCTTCTTCCCTTTTTGTCCTCCTTTCTTTATTCACTAAACTCACGCATTCCCGATATAACCTCCGGGGATACAATCGTGTACTGGAAGAATCAGCGTTTTGATATTGTTGTAAATGATTTGTAAGAAACTATTAGCTGTATAATCTGTAATTATGCAGAGACCAAGAAGCTTGGTGCAGTTGTTGAGAGTGTGGAAGGTTGTCAAGTTATAAAACAGACGTAGATCCCTAGAAAAGTCGGGCATGGAAATGGCAGATTGAGTTTATTTCGAACCAACGTGTGATCGTACATTTTGGGAGGTTAATTGGAAGTGGAAAGCATGTAGTGCAAGACGTGATGCTTAGGAACATTGCTGTACAGAGATGTGTTGAACTGCAGGTTCATAGCTCCCTGTAAATATCAACGGAAGCGAATAAGATGTTAACGAATGTGTGCAACATGTTTGTCTTCATCGGTAGAGTAGCAAATTTTGCGTTGTTATGTTTCAGCTGTATAATACCTTATTTTGGCTGTATTTGACGACAGTGCTCATTTCTCCTCGCCATACTAGGGAACGTTTGGGGATGCATCTGGCAGGGCCACAATAGATTTCCCAGGATGTTGCCTCGGTTCGACAAACAAAAGGAGAGATTGGACAAACGTTGACTGTTTTCTCTGTGTTGCGAGGCTCGGGGTGACCTGATAGAAGTATTTTAAAAGTCAAACAAATGGTTTGGTTGGCTGGTTGGAGCAGTTTTCCCAGAATTAAACTGGGAAAAAAATGTTATATGACATATGTTTAAGATGAAAGGGAGAATGTTGAAAGTGGTTTTTATGGATGGTGACAGGTGCTTAGAACTCACTGTCAGAGGAGATACTGAAAGCAAATACAGGGGCAAATTTTCAGAAGCATTTAGCAACGCGCAGGAACTGACTGACAAAGGAGAGACGTGGACACACGCAGGTAGATTGCATTAATTTATGACATCCTGGTTCGCACAGCCGTGGTGCCCTAGGGGGTCTGTCCCTTGTTCTTGATCGTTCTATGTTCTATTGAGCTTGCACAATTTCTGTTTGACACTTTTTTTCGTATAATGGTCTAGCTCCCGTTCAACATTGTTCCTTTCAGTGAGATCAGGCTCGTCTCTTCTCTACTACTGTCAAAATGGAGTCGACAATCATCCCCCAAATGCATACTTCATTCTTAAGCGTCCACCAGGTGTCCTGAGTCTGTGACCTCCAGGTCTGAACAACACTCTGCGGAACGTCATTAATGATTCCATGTGTCCAATCCCATTAAAAATGGTATGAGATTCCATTTCTCACAGAAGAAAAGTAATGTACCAACAATGAACTTTGCAAACATTTACTGAACTCCTTCTATGGCAATCCATCCTTTCCCAGGGAACGTGATGAGATCCTCACACAATACCATTGATACGTTCTCACCATGTTCGTGTTATTTTTTTAAAAATGCCATTGTTGCTCTTGCACTGAAAAGATATTCCTGGTGAGACCTATGTACCAGCATCTTTCTAAACTGTTTGCTGTTCCGGCATCTTTCCTTTTTTGGAAAAGTAATGGATCGGACCAGACCTTCCGCTTCTCTGCCATTATCATCTCACCTTTCCCACCTCCCACACTACGGCAATGCATTGCAAGTACTTAGCCTCAAACAAAGGTTTTTGAAATTATTTAAAGTCGAGTTTAAGGTGCTATGATCCAGAAGCGATTCAACTGGTCCACCATTAGGCTGTAATGAAAACACACCTTATTCATCCGACAAAGTTAAAGTACACGAAAAAAGTAATTCGCAATAACATTTACACTGTTGAAATTCTTTTAAAAAATCACGGTGTTACTAAATCACGAATCATCACGTGTTCCAATGGAGACAAAGTTCTATGAAGACACCTGTAGCATGACAATGTAGTAAGATAGGCATGATTCTCTCTGCAGCATAGAAAAAAAGAAACAAACTGCCCCTTTTTGGTTTTAAGAGGAAGTCTCGCTACCTAAGCCCTCCCTCCAGTCGAGACTCTAGCTTTTAGCTGTGCAGTAGCAGAAAGTTTCTCATGAAGTGCAAGCAATGCAAAAAGCCTTCAAAGGTCTGCATGGATCCTGACCCCGCAAGTTCATGCTTCCTTTGCTAAATTTTAATGAAAACACACCGGGGATAATTGCAACCTGTTTAACAACTGCCTGCGTGAAGCAGATATTCTGGCACCAGTGTGGCAATGCAAATTTGCAAAAGAAACAGGACACAACACATCGCTCTTAAAGATGCACTACTGGTACATATCCCTTTAAATAAACCACATACATCAACATACAAAGTTGGCCACATTTTCAAAGAGATTACTCCCACACTATGAGTATTCTACATTATATAAATGTATGTGTTCACGCGCGCGTGTGTCTATCTAGTATTAAATCTGCACGTAAATAGTACGATAAATAGTCAATAATACAAACACAGTCAATAATACAATTCATTTCAGTTTGCCTCTTCCACCTCGAACACTTCCATTTTCCTTCACTAATGTAGTATTGACGAAGTATCGACAAACCTGCCAGCGATATAAATTAAAAATTGAATGGATGCAATAAAATAACTCATCTCAACAATCTGGTGTTTACCCTTAAATTTGTCTGTAAAACTTAGGGGGCTCTCATCAGTACACACACTCATCTATCTGTGTTATAAAGATTCATAGAGTCATAATGCTGTACAGCATGAAAACAGACACTTAGGTCCAACCCGTCCACGCCGACAAGATATACCAACCCAATCTAGTCCCACCTGCCAGTAACTGGCCCATATCTCTTCAAACTCTTTCTATTCGTATACGCATCTAAATGCCATTTAAATGTTGCAATTGGACCCGCTTCCACCACTTCCTCTGGCAGCTCATTCCATACACGTACCACCCTCTTGTAATGGCAGCACCTAACTCAACGTCCCGTTTTCAATGATGGAATATTTATTTTGATGAATATTCAAATTTCTGGAATATATTCCAAAGGTCTCTGAATACTATAGTTGTCTTCTTGTGAGTGCACCCCACAAACACCACACCCACATCATTCCAAACATTTAGCACTTTCACTGACTTTGAGCAATTACTTTTTGCAAATACCAGGCAGGGGGTCAACACAGCTTTTGGGATTCAAATGTCATCTGACACTCTTTAGTCCACTGACATTTTCTGCATGTGTTCAACAAGTCTGTCAGTTGAACAACAATGCTGCTAAAATTGGTATGAATGATCAGTGAGAAGGATTTAGGTCCAGGAATAGCACTAACTCGCTCTGTGTTAATGGCATAGGAAGTTTACCAATTACTGTTATTTTCAAATTCCAGGGGATCATTTGTGCATGTTTAATCAAACGATCTAGGAACATAAGTTTTTGTGAATTCACTCTTATGGTTATCACCAAGATCGTCGTGTCAAGTTCATTACATAGTTTCAATACATGCTCCAGAAGTTTCTTCCGTGTGTGAGGAAAATCACCAGATTTTCCATCTATATTTACAATTGTGTATTGCCGAATTAACATGATTGGTTAATCTTTGAAATGTGATTGGTGAGGTCTTCATACATACAGCATGACTTTAAATTGGGAAAGTCCATTTGGGTTCACGAACGCCGAAATTTCCTTCACTCTTTCCGATAAAGGTACATGCCATTATTGTCTGAGAATATTAGCTTAAATATGTAAGTTGCTTGTGCCATTTACACATTATATTTTCTGTTTTTGCAATAGAGTACTAATCAAATTTTGTAACTGCATTGACCTTTCGATAGTCCACACACAGCCTTTAGTTAACATCTAGTTTTGGTAACATCGCTATGGGAGAACTCCATCTGCTGCAACTCAGCTAAATTGTGTCGTCTCCCAGCATCCTGTTAATCTCTTTCGAACTAACACCAGTTTGAGAGGGTTCAAACCACGATGATGTTGTGTATTTGGAAGGTCATTTTCTATACCTACAGTGTGCATGAATCATTCAAGTACTTGTTAGCGTTTCCCACAATTATTTCCATATGATTGTAATTTTTTTTAGCTCATTTTGATTTTCCTCAGAAAGATTTATTCCTGTTTCTGAAAACTTCCTCATTGTTAAATTCAATTCAGGGAGGTCAACTTCAGAATCGTCTGAACTTAGATCTTTCGGCTGAGTAGTAACAAGTAACACGTTCTCCTTTTGCTATTCTTCCCTCTCAAAATACTCTTTGAACAAATTCAAATAAAACACCTTATGAGTCTTACGTCTGCTGATGTTTCTATCGAATAATTTGATTAGGTCCTCTATATTTTGTTTTTAAATTTTTGCCTCCCGCGGGAAGCAATTCTAACACTTTATTATCACTGGCCAATCTTCGAATCTTTGATCTTATGTCTGCTTGTTGTTTCATTATATGTTGCAAAACTTTAAATACTATCTTTCCAACTCATCCGTTAAATTCGGTTTCTTCCAGAGATCAGACACAAACTCCAAAAATGTAGGCTCTGTATGAGGACTCACCAACTTTTCTTTAAGTAATTTAAGTAGCACTTTCACCTCATGACCCCAAACTATTTTAAATGAACTGAATTTAGTTGTTTCGTTCGGTACATCGCTAAATTAAAAAATATAAATGGAAATATTTTATAGCAATCCTCTGGATACTCTTGACTATAGACATTCCACATTTTCTTTGAAGATTGATGTCACAGAGTTAATGTGTCCTGGGTTCTGAATGGGAAGCATTTGATTTAAGTAGCATTAATTCTGAGTTATCCATAAATTTCTTGAATAATTGTAGTGTAAAATTAGAGTATTGATCGTATTGTTTTTCGATGAGTTGCCCATATCTAATTAAAGAAAGGTACCTCCTCTGCCATCCTTTTAGCTTTGAAAATGCATAATGGAATGACATCATAATCCAGTCAACATATTTAATACAGCGAATAATTATTTATTCCTTCTTCTCGTTTTAGGGAAATTTCCTACGCAATTCATTAACAATCTTATAAAAGGTTGGTGAAATGCTGGAATTAGTATTCAGGGTGTTGGTCATCTCACTAACTCAAATGTTTTCATGACTTGACACAGGTGACGTCGCCGGCAAAATTCTAGAACATCTACGTTCAGTTCATTCCAATAAAACTCCATTTATTTTTTCAAGTTTGGCTTGTGCTTTCCTTACTCCCAAATGACCTATTACTGTTAAGTAATATGCTGAGAACAACATCTCCTTTCTGTAACCCACGGGAATACAACTTGCAGAATCTCTGCTCATTTTTTCATCCACCTGAATATGTAATGATCCCCATTGCCTCAAGACTTCAATTTACGATAATAAAATTCTGAGATAAACTCAGAGTTTTCTTCTCAGTCTGCTTTAAGAATCAAATGCTTCATCTGGTGCTTCGTCCATCGTAGTTCAGTTAACATCTCCGCACTAAAAATGTCCGCTTTGACATCCACTTGTTCTTGTTGTTTCGTCTCAACTGTTTGATCAGACAGAGCTGCTGATAATTGAACGTTAACTGTCTTGTCTTTATTCTTTTATTTCCTTTCCATTTCAACATATGGTTTCGCAACTCTGCTGACAAGCAGTCAGGGAAAGTTTCAGGGTATACTTCCTCTAACATCTCAGTTGTCCGTTTTTCCATTGGCTTTTCAATCACAACCGGCATCGTTCCCACCTGTGATCTAGCTATGTCATTATCGACGTTAAACTTTATGTCTTGAACATAGAATTTATTTATCATTCTCACAATTTCATCAGTACTTTTCATCTTATTTTCCTAACTTGCTTTATTCAACGGAAAGCTTCCTCTCTCTCACCACAATTCCACATCGTACACTTTTTTTCTGGTAACTTTTTTTTCTGACTTGCATCTCTCTTCATTTCTCACTGTCAAATATTGACTTGCTCCCATTTCACTGTTTTTTTAACCCAATCCTCCCAGCTCAAATGTTTAAAACAAACCCACACAGCTAAATTCTTTAAACAGGTCTGCCACTTTCTTCTGAAACACCATCTGACGAGGTTGTGATTCTGTTGCGTTATCTATGCTTTCTTTGACCACCGACTTACTTGTCTTGTTTTATCACATCTGCCTTCCCAGTGGTTTTTTTTATTATAGTGAAAAAATCTGGTATTGTTTATTTTCTCTTTCTCACTCACGGGTTTTTTTCTTAACTTGTAACAAGATATTTTTAATATCTTCCACATGATCACACCTGCCCTTACCAACTTAGGATGCTTATTTTCCATAACGTTTCGCCATCACATATTGCAAATGATGCTCGAAGCCAAAATTTGATAAATTAACTGACTCATAATCAGCTGCCATTTGTGCTGTTGACATTGCAGTTACAAAACTCTGTTCCTCCAGATGAGTGCTGATGACTTCAAGCAGTGAATTTTTCACTCCTCCAAAATAATAGCTTCTCTCTGAGATTAATATGTTAACACAATATTCAATGCATTTATAAAACCATCGAAGTAACTTTATGTGGTCTAATTTTGTGCATATTTTATCAAGTTACTTCTTCCGATTCTCTTGAACGTAGTCTGTGAGCTTCTGGCACTAGTTCATGTGCACGACATAATAACTTCGCTTGAATGAGCATTGACCACATTAGCCATGTCATTTGTTTAGGCTCTTTAGTAACTCGAACAATTTCTTCGAAGCTCGGCAACGTTTGAATGTATTTAAACAGATTCCCACCAGGCCTTCGGCAATGATCGGTTTGATTTTCATCACTGACCTCATCACTACACTGACCTGTTACCTTTAGCTGAGCCATTTTAAGGCGCATTTGCCTTTTCAGGAAAGACAATGATACACTAATGAGAGAAGCATTGTGGGAGTCACAGCAAACATTCATGCCTTGGAAAAAGAAGCATCCTAAATGGAGTTCGATGCAACGGTGCCTGACAAGAAAATTCAGAAATAGCATAAAAGCAAAAGGCAAAGCAGACCATGCAGTGAAGGGCAGTGGGCGAAAGTGAGGACTGCAGATGCTGAAGATCGGAGCTGAAAATGTGTTGCTGGAAAAGCGCAGCAGGTCAGGCAGCATCCAAGGAGCAGGAGAATCCACGTTTCGGGCAATGAGGCCTTCTTCAGGTTCCTAAAGAAGTGATAATTCCTGGAACGTCGATTCTCCAGCTCCAGTAAGGGCATTGGGAAGCCTACAATGACCAACACAGGATAAATATAAATGGAATGCGCAGGGAGAAGGCTAAATATATGGGTAGGTTAGCCAATAATATGAAAGAAATGGACTTTGAACGGCCTGGAAAAGACATTACAGAAATGGTGTCGTGGTTCAAAGAAATTGTGGAGGAACTGAACAACTTCTTTGCGTCAGTCTTCGCATTGGATGATTAGAGTAACGTTCCAAAACTCCCAGTAGGCCGGTGGCAGTGGTGGAAAAAGTGGCTATTATCAAGTAGCAGTTCCCAGAAAAACTGAAAGGTCGAAATATGGCCAAACCTTCTGCCCAACTGGACTATCCCACTGAGTCTGAACAAGATAGCTTAACAGCTAATGGAGGTTTAAGTGAAGGTTTGGAGCAGCCGGTCTTGGATTGGGTTGGAAAAGTTGAAAAACCAAACAACACCAGGTTACAGTCCAGCGGGTTTATTTGGTTTCACGAACCTTTGAAGCACTGTTCCTTCATCAGGTGGCTGTGGAAACGGTGTTAGATGTAATCTTGCAGGCGTCACTGCATTTAGCGATGTCCCAGAGAACTGCAAAATAGTTAATGCATGCACATGATTAAGAAGGGCATAGGGCAAAAGATGGCAGAATAAGGCCGTTTGGCCTGAGCTTTGTCGTTGGTAAGATTTTGGAGTCCACTGTGAAGGTCGAAATGTCTCAATATCTGGAAGTGCATGGTAATTAGGGAACAGTCAGCATGTTTTCATCAAGGGAAGGTTATGATCAAGAATTCTGCTAGAATTCATTGAGGAGATAACGAGCAGATTAGACAAAGGAGAGCTCATGACTCTTATCTACTCGAGCGTCCAGAAAGACTTTGACAATTTACCACACAGAAAGCTGTTGAGTGAGACAATAGCACATCAGGTGACAGGCAATGCACTATCATGGGCAGATTATTGGCAGAAGGCAGAGTTGGGAATGAAAGGATCCTTCTCAGCGTGGCAAACGCTGACTGGTGGGGTACTGCAAAGGTCAATGTTGGGTACACGAGCTTTCATTGCCTACATTAGTGATCGCAATTAAGGAACTGTGGGCATTCTGGCTAAAGTTTCAGATGATGCAGAGATAGGCGGAGAGGCAGGTAGTATTGAGAATCCGGGGAGTCTGGAGAAGGATTTAGACAGGTTTGGAATGGCAGATGGATGACATCATGGGAAATTGTGAGATCATGTACTTCGGTAGGAAGAGTGCAGGCATCAACTAATTTCTAAATGGGCCACAATTCAAAAATCTGAGTGCAAAGGAACTAGTTCAGGATTCTCCCAAGGTGCGAAAAAAGACGTTGCAGGAAAAGCTCGTCAGTTCAGACAGCATTCTGAAATTGAATCAGTATTATCGTTTTGGGTCCGGTGACCGATTCTCAAAACTGATGGCAACAGGCTAAATGTCAGTTTATATGCAGATGGTAATGTGGAGAAAGGGTGTATGTAGTAAACAATACATGGCGACAAAACCCAAAGAGAGAGAAGAGCAGTGCGGCTAACAAAGAGGTAGCTATCGATTCGGCTAAGGGGAGTAAAAAGCAGTTAATGGAGACATTTAGTAGCTAACAAAATGTAGTTTGCAATGGCAGACTATCGGGTTGCAAGTCCTGAAGTGTGGTTTAGGGTGCTATGTTCAGTCACTATCATTATTGGAATCCGTATTGAGTCTGGAGCACTGCAGTGCTCCCAAAAATGGTGTTGTTCCATCATCTGGCATTGAGCTTCACTGGAACACTGCGACAGACTGAAGACCGAGATGCTCGTCAGGGAACAGCGACCTGTGTTAATGTGGCAAGAAACTGGAAGTCAGGGTGATTTTTCTTGCGGGCCGAACGTGGATGGTCTGCAAGGACGTCGCCCAGTTTGTGCTTTGATTTTCCAATGTGGAATTCAGTAATTTAAATTGCTTGAAGTGCAGGTGAAGTGCGATTTCACCTGGGCAGTAATTTTTGTCCCTTGGAAGGATAGAAAGCATGAGGTAAATAGGCTGGTGTTACCACCCTGTGTTGAGAATGTTGGGAGTGAAGGAAGACTGGACCAGCGTGTCCAAAAGGGAACGGTCCCTGCAGTAGATGGGGAAAGGTGGTGTGTAGAACATGCATGTGGTGTTAGTATCTCACTGGAGGTAGTGGAAATGGAGGCTGTTTGAGGATACTGGTTGGATGGTAGTTACTTTCATGTCCCTGTTGTCGTAGCGAAGAGAATGGGTGAGGGCAAAAGTGTAGAAGATGGCCTCGATCCGGTTGAATGCCGATGTCGAACAAGTCTTCTTTTGAGGAAGAAGGTCAACATTTGGGAAGCTCACTTGCCGAAGTTGACTTCACCGGAACATATGTGATGGAGACAGAGGAACTCAGAGAATGGAGTGACGTCTTTGCAGAAAGCAAGGTATGAGCATGTACAGTCCAGGTAGCTGTTGGAGTCGGTGCGTATCAGGAGACAGTTAACCTTCGAAATGGAAACAGAGATGGCCAAGAAGAGAGGGGAGGGGTCAGAGGTCGACCGGTTGAAATTAGATCTACTCCAGTTTACCAAACTCACTACTCACAATGTGGTCTCCTAGCGATTAGGAAAATGGAACAGAGACTAAGTGACTGTTTCACAGAACACTGACATTCTGCCCATAAAGAAAGGACCCTGAGCTTCCAATAGCCTACCACTTCAATGCATGACCCTGTTCCCTGACTCAGGCCTGCTGTAGTGTTCCAGAGAACATCCACGCAAAATGGAAGACAAATACCTCATTTGTCTGCTCGGGACCTTGCAGCGCTCCAGTCTCAATGTCGAAATTCAATAATTTTAGGGTCTGAACTCTACCATGTCATTGCTCCCTCTCCCAAACAACAGGCCTTGGTATCATATATTCTGTCATTCCACACGACATGTCACTGGCAATGTCCTTGGCAAGATCGTTATCTACTCCTTTGTCTGTCAAAATGCTGTTCTCCCTCTGTGGGCTATGGTTCCCTCTAAGTTTAGCTCTTTGCTCGGGATACCACCCTATCTTATGTTTTCCAAGCTACCATCAGTTCTGTGCATCATCGCTGGACACAAAATGTTCATTCTGATGTGTCTTCACAGATGCTGCCATACATACTGAGTTTTTCCAGCAATGGCTATTTTTGATTCTTGTTTACAGTGAACGCAGTTCTTGCGGTTTCTCTGAAGTTAAGCTTGAAATTAGAGTGGCTGGTTAGGTAGCAAAATACAATGTGGCATCTATTTCGAAATGACTCGAATATAAAAGCAGAGATGTACTGCTCGTGCTTTAAAAGGCACTAGCCCGACCACTTTCAGAATATTGTGAGCAATTTTGCGACTCATATGCAAGGAAGGATGTGTTGGCCCTGATGTATATCAAGATGAGGTTTACAATAATGATCCCTGGAATGAAAGATTTAACATATTTCATCACATTTGACGACTCTGGGTTGAAACTGAATGGATGAGCGTGGATCCAGATAAAATTTATAGAATACTGAAGGCCTTGAATAGAGTAGATGGAGGGAGGATGTTCCCATTTGCGGGAGACACTCGTACCCGAGCGCACAGCCTGAGAGTAAAGAAAGACCGTTCAGATGGGATATAAGGAGAGCCTGGTGAATCAATGGGATTCATAGATACAGAAGGCCGTGGAGACCACGTCGTTGTATTCAGTTAAGAGAGAGGCTGGCAATTTCTTGACTGTTAAGGGAATCAAAGATTATACGTACTTTGAATATGCCTAACAGATACTGAACATGGAAACGATAAGAGAAATGCTTGTAACGTTTTCTAAAAAAAACAAAGCTTTTACAATGAAAATCAAACCTCCCGGTTTGAATACTTCTTTTTTTCGGAGAAAGTGAGGACTGATTAGATTAGATTAGTTACAGTGTGGAAACAGGCCCTTCGGCCCAACATGTCCACACCGACCCGCAACACACCCATTCCCCTACATTTACCCCTTCACCTAACACTACGGGCAGGTTAGTATGCCCAATTCACCTGATCTGCACATCTTTTGGTCTGTGGGAGAAAACCAGAGCACCCGGAGGAAACCAACGCAGCCACGGGGAGAATGTGCAAACTCCACGCAGTCAGTAGCCGGAGCCGGGAATTGAACGCGGGTCTCTGGCACGGTGAGGCAGCAGTGCTTACCACTGTGACACCATGACTGCAGTTCTGGAGAACAGAGCTGAAAATGTGTTGATGGAAAAGCGCAGCAGGTCAGGCAGCATCCAAGGAGTAGGAGAATCGACGTTTCGGGCATGAGGGTACAATTCCTGAAGAAGGTCTAATGCCCGAAACGTCGATTCTCCTGCCCCTTGGATGCTGCCTGACCTGCTGCGCTTTTCCAGCAACACATTTTCAGCTCTACTTTTTTTTCTAGTTTAGTTTAGTTTTTGCTGGGGACCACAACAAGCCGCTGGAAAAAAAGGAGACTCAATATTTCAGCTAATGGTTCCTGTTTGATCCTCTCTGTGAACTCTCTCTCCTGTAAGAATCTGTGTATTATTTTTTTTTGCTAAAGCATGTGTTGATCGGATTTTGCAGGAAATCAGATTTGTTCTTTGTTAAGTTATAAGGTATATCATGTTGATCTGCCTGGCAAATAGTTGTCATTCTAAACTTTGTTTTCATTTGCTTGCGTTTCATTTGGAACACTGTAAATAAATTATGTTCTGCTTATAACTGAGAGGTTTGACTAACTCCAATGTTCACCGTACGCCTATTTAAAACCACTAAAAATGTTAGCGTCCGACCACTTGCTTGAAATGTTTAGTGGAGTTCTGGCCTTACCCATTACAATAGTAAAATTTTATATATTTGTAAAGGCGATTCGATTTGACTAACAGTAGGCTGTAATTAAAACAGCCTTAATTCTTGATACACATAAACGATTCAAGAAAAATAAATGAATGACATACATTTAACTCAATTCCAATACGAAACAAATAATGCATTTTTCAAAGACTAATTATCAACTTTACAATTTCGAAAGCATCTCATAAATACACAGTTGGCCACGTGCTGTCTCTCCAGTCCAGAAGAAAGAAACTATCAGCCCCTTTAACTTGTTAAGAAGACGCCTCGCTATCTAAGACAGTCCTCCAGCAGAGAACGCCAGCTTTCAGTTGAGAAGCAGCATAAACCTTCACAACAACTGAAGCCAACTCTAAACTGAACATGGGGGTGTAAAAAGAAACTCTGACCATCCGTTCCATTCACACAGCTAATAATGTTGAGTCTTCTGTCAGTTTGCCAGCCATCTTTGACGTTCAAGAGAAGATCAACCAAGGTTGTCCACACTCCCTTCATACTCTTGCTCCATTTGTCTAACCTTAAAAACAAAGAATGCCAAGGGATATCTCCAGGCCGTTTACGAACTGACGGTCTGAAGCAAATAAACGAGCACGACTGTATCAAGACCTCGCGGCAATAGCAACAGGAAATAATATATCTCTCTTAAAATCACAGGACTGTCACAGAAACAACCATCGTCGGGGCACTTTGATCACTGTGCCTAGTAAAATAAAACTCCACCTTTCAGCATGTATTCCATGTCTGTGTCAAAGAAACGTTCTGCTTTTCCACAATGATTGTGGCATTTCTGTCTATTAGTTTGCGGTAATTACTCACTGTCGACTACCTCCCAAGTGCCATGAAATTGGATGTCTCTGATCGAGTCGTGAAGAATCTGAACGGGGAGGTTGAGCAGGCAGAAGTCGTGGTGCACAATGGCACCAGTGACATAGCTAGGAAAAAGGATGAAGATCTAAAAAGTGATTTCAGGGAGTTAGGTTTGAAGCTAAAAGGCAGGACGAGCAGGAAGGTGATCTCATGATTATTACCAATATCACGTGTTAGTGAGGTGAGTAACAGGGAGCAACTGCAGCTGAACAGTGGTTACAGGGCTGGTGCAGGAAGGAGGTCTTCAGATCGGTAGGTAATTGTAGTAGCTTCTGGGTAAGGTTAGACCTGTACATCAAGGACGTGTTGCCCTTAAACTGGAGGGACACCAATACCTTGAGTAGGAGATTTACTATAGAGCGTCTGGAAAGTTGAAACTCGTTTGGCAGGCAGATGATAATCATAGCAACATATCAGAGGAGAGGATAGTTGTTGAACGGGCAGAAATAGAATGCAGAGAGTCTGTTAGGAAGGATACACAACTGATAGGGAAAAAAAAGTTCGGTTAAAGTGCGCCTGCTTCGATTCAAGGAGTGTCAGGAAAAAGAGTGATGAAAATATAGCATGGAGCATTACTTGGAACTACGATGTTGTCGCCATTACAGAGACATGGATTTCACGGGGGTGGGGGTGGTGAGTGGGGGGAGGGAATGATTGCTGGATGTTCCACGGTTTAGATTTTTTCAAAAAAATCAAGGAGTGGTGTAAAATGGGAGGGAAGTAGCATTGTTAATTGAAGATGAGAATGCTGTGGGGGGGGTGGGTGGGTTTGTCGAATGAATCAGTATGGGTGGACTACAGTAACAAGAAAGGAGCAGTCACTTTGCTGTGTGATGTTTTTACAGACCCTCCCAATAGGACCAGAGAGATGAAAGAACGGATTGGATAGCAGATACTGGAAAGATGCAGATGTAACAGACTTGTTGTTATGAGTGACTTCAACTTCGCAAATATTGCTTGGAATCTCCTTCGTGCTGATGGTCTCGATGGAACCGATTTTTGCAGGTGAGCAACGGGTCGATATGTGGACAAGGGGTGGCCATATTGGATGTGGTTCTTGGCAACGAGCCAGCCAGGTCTCAGATCTCTCGTTGGCAGAGCATTTCCGTAAAAGTGGCCACAAATGACTCACCTTTACAATAACTGTGGAGTGGGCTAGGAGCAGACAGTATGGGAAGAATTTAATGGGGGATGCGAAATTGTTCTTTTACAAGACAGGAGCTGTGGAATACAAATTAGGAACATTCTATGTGATATACAAAACAGAAATGTGGAGGCTGTTTAAGGAACCCTTATTGTGAGTGTTGGATAACATTGTCCCTCTGAGACAGGCAAAGAATGGTAAGGTGACTCAGCTTTGGTTGGCACGTGAAGAGGAGCTTCTCATTAAGAGGAAGGAGGAAGCTTACTTAATATTGAGGAAGAAGGCACTGGCAAAGCTTAAAAGGATTACAGGGTATCTCGCAATGAACTCAAAAATGGAAACAGGTGAGCGAAGCGGAGGCACGGGCAAGTGTTGGTGGGAAAATTGCGGGAACATGCAATGTCACTCTACACTCACGTGAGGAATACCAGAAAGACCAGAGAGAATGTCAGGCCTATCAGGTATTGTGGAGAGAAATTGTGCCTGGATTGTGTTGTCATGATGAAGCCGAAGGCTTCTCGAGAGATGAGACGTGAAGGCTTTTTGCGGCGCTTCAGAGTAACATGTTAGCCAGCAAGTACAAAAACTGATAGTTAGGAAGGGCCTGGAGGGGACATGAGGAATATTTGGCTGGTAGAATCAAGGAAAACACTAACGATTGCAAGAGATAGTCCAGAAATAAAAGAATGGCTACATTAACCTGGGGGGCAGTCAGAGACGCTAGTGGAAAGTTGAGCGTGGAGTGTGAGGAGATAGCAGAAGCAATAAATGAATAGCTTTCGTCAGTATTTACACTGGAACATGACAATGCTGTCGAGGAGAACGCTGACATACAAGCTCTTCGACAAGTTGGAATTGATGTTCATAAGGAGGAGGTGTTACCAATTCTGGAAAGTGTGAAAGTAAATAAGTCTCCTGGGCGGGACGGTATTAATGTGAGGATTTTCTGGGAAGAACGGGAAGAGATTGCAGAATCTTCGGCTACGATATTTACATTATCGTTTTCGACTCGAAGGGTGCCAGAAGACTGAAAATTAGCAGACATGGTCACCTGTTCAAGAAGGGGCGTAGAAACAACCTTCATAATCATCGACCAGTGAGCCTTACTTCATTTGCGTGAAAAATGTTGAAAAGGATTATTACAGATAGGATTTATAATAATCCAGAAAGGAATAATTTGGATTACGGATCGTCAACAAGGTTTTGTGAAGTGTAGATAGTGCCTCACAAATCTTATTGCCTTCTTTGAGAAGGTGACCAAACAATTGTGTAAGGATAAAACGATTGATGCTGTGTATCTAGATTTCAGTAAAGCGTTGGATAAGGTGAATAGTGGTGAAGGGTACTGCAGGTTACAGAGGGACCTAGATAAAACGTAGATCTGGACTAAGCCGTGTAAAATAGAGTTTAAGACAGAAAAGTGTGAGGTGATTCACTTTGGAAGGAGCAAGGCTTGAAGGCTTGAAGGTTAGAAAAGGCTTGATAATAAGAAAGTGAATACGCTGTATATTCTGGGAAGCATATAGGTAGAGTAATCCCCAGAGCCGGACCTAGTAGATCCAAGGTTAGTGTACAATGAGATTGTGGTGACATTGGTCATGACCTTTGCATCCTCAGTGTCCACGGGAATCGTACCAGATGTTTGGAGGGAGGCAAATTTGTTCTTCTATTCAAGAAAGGGAATGGGAAAATCCCTGCGAATTACACACCAATCAGTCTTACGTCGCTGATAAATAGTTTACTGGATAAGATTCTGTGTGATAGGGTTTATGACTATTTGGAAAAACATAGCTTGATTATAGACAGTCAAAACGGTGTGTGAGGGGCAGATGATGCTTCAGAAGCCTTACGGATTTCTTTGAGAATGTGATGAGACAAGTTCACAAATGTCAAGCAGTGTATGCCATGCATATGTATTTCAGTCGGCATTTGATAAGGTTCCCCACGTTAGGCTGATTCAGAAAGTTATGAAGTATGGGATAAACGGAAGCGTGGCTGTCTGGATACAGAATTGGCTGGCCAAAAGAAGGCAGCGACTGGTAGTAGATGGCAGGTATTCTGCATGGATGTTGGTGACTTCTGCTCTTTGTCATTTTTATAGATGACTCGGATGAGGAAGTGGAAGGATGGGTGAGTTAGTTTGCTGATGATACAAACGTTGGTGGTGTTGTAGATAATGTTGAAGGCTGTTGCAGGCGACAACAAGACACTCGCCG
Source organism: Chiloscyllium punctatum (assembly GCF_047496795.1). NCBI lineage: Eukaryota > Metazoa > Chordata > Chondrichthyes > Orectolobiformes > Hemiscylliidae > Chiloscyllium > Chiloscyllium punctatum. The sequence goes on along the minus strand of NC_092789.1, from coordinate 16,739,964 downwards.
GATGCAGAGCTGGGCTGAGAAGTGGCAGATGGAGTTCAACGGAATGACGGTCAAGTGTTTCATTTTGGAACATCGAATTTGAATGCTGAATGCGGGTGAAATACTGAATCTTTGGCCGTGTGGTGGAACAGCGGAATCTTGGGGTCCACGGACACATGTTGCTGTACAAGCAGATAGGTTCGTTAAGAAGGCTTATGGTGTTTTGGCTTTCATTAACAGGGGGATTGAATTTCAGAGCAGCAAGGCTTTGCTGCAGCACTATAAAAGGTTCATTAGACCACATTAAGAATGTTGTGTTCAGTTCTGGTCACCTCATCATCGGAAGAATGTAAATTGTATCGAGAGTGTGCAGCGGAGATTTACCAGGCTGCTGCCTGAATTGAATGGCTTGTCTTATGGAGGGAGGTTGAGTGATCTTGGGCTTTTCACTATTGAGTGAAGAAGGAAGAGACGTGAATTGATAGAGGTGTGCAATCTAATGAGAGGAATACTTAGAGTGGAAAGCTCGAGACTTGTCCTGAGGACAGAAATGGCTGCCACGTGCTGTCATATTTCGAAGGAGATATGAACAAGCTATCAGGGAGATGTCAGATGTTGCTTCTTTCTTCAGTGAAATTTTGGTGCATGGAATGGATTGCCAGCGGTGGTAGCAGAGTCAGAAACAGTCGGAATATTTAGGCAACTGCTGCCCAAGCACATTGATGGAAGTAAATCGGGGGCGTGTAGTTTCATTTGATCTTAAATTACAGCGCAACATCGTGGGCCAAAGAGCCTGTGCTGTGCTGTGCTATGTTCTACATCCTGTGTTCTTGACCATCATTTCCTTCAGCAAAACGCAAAAAAAAATGTTTTACATTCAGAGATCTTTTTCCTCATTCTGTCATTACCATGGAACGGTCCATAAAGAAAAGACGTGTGCACGTAGGAAAACTACATAGAAGCATAATACTCTTTTTCAAATTACATCGTTTCGCTTCTATGTGGTCAGTATCCCTCGATTCTCCGCTGCCCATATATCTATCAATGTACCTCGGGATCTTTGCGTTTGTATCTGCCTCCACATCCGTCTATGTAAAACAAAAAAGCCTCTCAATTGTGGTTTAAATTTACCAGTTTTTTCCTTAAACCTGTCCAGCTAGTAAATGACGTTGCTAACCTGTGTTTAAGAAAATCACTGACTACCGATTCCCTTCGCGTAACTAATAATTATGCTGTCTTCTTTCAGTTTGCCATTCATCGTTCGACATTCAAGAGAAACAAACCAAAGCTGTCCAATCTTCCTTCATTACGAATACCTGCCGACCAGACAACATCCTGATAGAATGTTTCTTTCCTCTTTCCAAGGCGTCTTCTAAATATCGCCAAACTAATATTGCATGCAGTTCCAACATGATTTGCTAATTATATACTCGATGCCTGGACTGATGAAGTAATGATGCTGCATACCCTCTTGTCTACCTTATCAATTTGTGCTGCCAAATTCAAAGAACTGTGCACCTGCCTGTCTCGATCCCTCCGCATTTAATAAGGATTCTGCTGTACAGTTTATTGTGGTTCTGTTCACCGAGATGAGAATCTGTGTTGCAGACGTTTTTTCCCCTGTCTAGGTTACATGCTCAGTCCTTGGGAGCCTCCTGTGAAGCGCTTCTGTCATGTTTCCTGCGGCGTTTATAGTGATTTGTATCTGCTGCTTCTGTTTGTCAGTTCCAGCTGTCCACTGCAGTGGCCAGAATATTGGGTCCAGTTCGATGTGCTTATTGATTGAATCTGTGGGTGAGTGCCATGCCTCTAGGAATCCCTGGCTGTTCTCTGTTTGGCTTGTCCTATAATAGTTGTGTTTTCCCAGTGGAAATCATGTTGATTGTCATCTGAGTATGTGGCTACTAAGGATAGCTGGTCATGTCGTTTTGTGGCTAGTTGGTGTTCATGGATGCGGACCGATAGCTGTCTTCCATTTTGTCCTATGTAGTGTTTTGTGCAGTCCTTGCATGGGATTTTGTACACTACATTGGTTTTGCCCATGCTGAGTAACGGGTCCTTCGTCCTGGTGAGTTGTTGTCTGAGAGTGGCTGTTGGTGCTGTTATGAGTCCTCGTGGTCGCAGTAGTCTGGCTGTCGGTTCAGAAATGTTCTTGATGTCTGGTAGTGTGACTAGTCCTTTGGGTTGTGGCATGTTCTCATTCCGGTGTCTTTCCCTTAGACATCTGTTGATGAAATTGCGTGGGTGTCCGTTTTTTTGGCGAATACATTATATAGGTATTCTTCTTCCTCTTTTTGCAGTTACGGTGTGCTGCAGTGTGTTGTGGCCCTTTTGAACAGTGTCTTGATGCAACTTCTTTGGTTTGTGTTGGGGTGGTTGCTTTCGTAGTTTAGGACTTGGTCTGTGCCTGTATACCTTTGTGGTGTATTGTCCGTTCGGTGATCTCTGTACCATCACGTCGAGGAATGGGAGTTGGTTTTCCTTTTCTTCTTCTCTAGTGAATCGGATTCCTGGGAGTGTGGCATTGATGCTCCGGTATGTGTTCTCTATTTCTGTGTTTTAAATGGTATCACCCACATATCTGACCCAGAGTTTGGGTTGAATTTACGGTTCGACTGTTTGTTCTAACCTTTGCATTACCGCTTCTGCTGTGAGTCCGTATTGATAACAAATACTGATTCCCACGTTTTGCTGTACGCAGGGATCTTACACATTCAATTAAGACTGTTGTTAAATATTCTTTAAATGGGTAGGACTGCAGGCGTGGGGATTTAAAAAGAAGCTGGCATTATTACTATTTTCACTTTTCAAATGTATGGCAAAGTCTCAACTGCATTCTTCTGCCATCCAGGACAGTAGAAATGTTTTTGTATTTGAGCTTGAGTTTCCTTATCCCAAAATGAATTTCTACTGGCAATTGATGCGTTACCCTCAACACCTCCTTCCTATAACCGACTGGTAATACAACTTGATGCATTTCCGCCCATTTATAATATGCCTGATATTTGATGGTCTTCATTTTCTCATTAAGGCATCATTTTAAAATAGTAACTTTCAGGGATGCATTCAGATTATTTTTCAGTTCACACTTTTCAGATAATTGACTCAAATTTCTATCCTTCCTTTGCTTTCATCAGTTACATTTTCTCAGCTAACGATATGCACTTTGTCATCCACAGGCTCACTTTTGTCTCAAACATTTGATTGCACGTTGTGTTTGTCAATTCTATTTCAACATTTTTAACTGTATTGTTTGATTTCTCCTCCTTTTTCAACTGATGACTTTGTGACTTTTACCACACAGTCAGGATAATTCTCCGAGAATAATTCCTGCAATAAACCGGATCCCGAATTTTACACTCGTGTTTCAAAAACGGAAAGCAACACTCCTCCTGTGACTATGTTATATCATTACCAAGGATAAATTGTATATCTGGTGTCAAGAGTTTTTCCAGTAGCCTGCTGCCAGTGCTCCATTTTTAACTGGACAATCCACCCTCATCGGCCATCATGGAACACATTTTGTCTCACCATGAATTCCACATACTGTGACGTTTTCAGACAATAATCATACTGTGTTACAAACCTCCGCACCTCGCAATGTGAAATATTAACCTAATGACGGATCTCTTAATACTGTTACTTCTTTGTCTGTTGTTCCTGACTTATGTGAGTAAACGTTACCTTCGCAGATAAATGATGTTCGAAGATCTGGCACTTCGTCCTGACATAATGTCGACGACTTTATTGCACTGAAAACTCCGGAGCTTTTTACCTTCAATTTCCCCGACATGGGTTTCCATCCCACTTGGTTGCGAGCTATCTTGAGGATCTTAACCGAAATCTACTGTTCCCTTACCACGTGAGGATTTCTCTTTTCCCAAATTTCTATTCCTCACGGACTGATTTTTTTGTTGGAAGTCAAAATTTGATGTTTGATCCAGCTCAGAATCATCTGCCATTTCACCTGTTAACCTTCGTTTTTATTTAACTTTTTGCTATTCCGCATGAGCTGCCATTACCGCAGGAATTGAATTTTCGAATTCTTCCAAAGGAATTATCTAATATCGTCATATGTTTGATCGATTTTATTGCCCTTTCCCGTTTTGCAAAATTGTTTTGCTTCACCTTTGGAAATTGTGTCGATCCCGCAGCACTGACCCGCTCCCCCGCCCCCGACAGTGCAGTGCTCCCTTATCACTCACTCTCTGACAGTGCAGCTCTACATCAAAACTGATCTTCCAACAATGCAGTTACCCCACAGCACTGCCACTTCCAAACCCCCAAGCTTTCTAAGCAGTTACCCTCCAAGTGAAACTTCTTCACCCAGAGAGTAGTGGCTGTGTGGAATGCTCTGCCCCAGAGAGTAGTAGAGGCCCAGTCCCTGGATTCATTTCAGAAAGAGTTGGATAGAGCTCTCAAAGATAGTGGAATCAAGGGTTATGGAGATAAGGCAGGAAGAGGATACTGATTAGGAATGATCAGCCATGATCATATTGAATGGAGGTGCAGGCTAGAAGGGCTGAATGGCCGACTCTTGCACCTGTTGTCTATTGTCTATTGAGAAACACTCCAACCATAATACACTTGGTGAGATCCTTTCCAGAAAGCTATGTGTGGTTGTTTCTTCCAGGACTGGAGAAGGATGTTATGGCAAATTAACCAATACCACGAAGGGTTACCAGAATGACTCATTGTATGGCAGAACTGATAAGGGAAGAGATATTTGACAGGTTAGGACTCGGTTCACCGGCTTTCATAGGAATGATCTAACCGAATCTTATGAAATTTTATTGGGACACAGCAGAGGACAGCAAGTGTGTTATGAATGATGAACAGTCTAAAATCAGGAAGTAAATGTCGAAGGATATTTGGCTAAGTATTTGGCACTGAAATAATGAGAAATATTTTGAATAAGAATGTGGTCAGCTTGTGGAATTCCCTGTCACAGAAAGCATTAGAAGCCGAAATATTAAACTTTTGTTAACTTAAAAAATGATTTAGGTAACCTATTTTAGGAGATTGAGATCAAAGGGCTTAGGTGAGATAGTCGGAAAAGGAGATTGAGATGGATTGATAGCCATGGTCTAATTGAATCTTGAAACTTCTGGAAGGTTTGAGTAGCCTGCTTCTGCCTACAGTTTCAATGATTTTACATTTGTGGACAATGTCAATAGAGGTGGGAGATGATTGGCTTTAACGGAACGTGACTACATTCTTTGAACTTCCAGCCAGCGTAGAGTCTTCAAAGGATTTCCACTGACCAGCAATGACTGACGTCATTCTGAGACACAAGCTTAACTTCCATGATATGTGTTCAATCTCAACTCATCTCTCCAGTGCAATTCTCTTCATCTTCAGACAACGTTTTCCAATTGCAGGTGGATCTGCAAGCTCCGTCTGGATATTATCCGACCATTAATGACGAGTATCTGCATGGGATTAATGGCTTGACCAATGACAGTTTGCATCTGTTTGTTCGGGAAGGAGAGCCGCCAAGTGAGAGATGGGAATTGATGTAAAGTGGTTATAATTTTTCTTTGATTTATTCTGATCTGGCCCCACGCGATGTATTCCAGAGATTGTGTCTCTGCCAGTGTTAATGTGTAGGGTGCAAGGACTGTACTGAACCGATACAGGCACGAGTTTCAAGTATTAGATTTAGGATACTGTGACAAAGATTGCCAATTGTCACTGTCTTCAGTGGTTTGCTGATCTCAAATGATATGAAGAAAATTGACGATAAGTATACAAATTCTTATGTTAGCAACTCAGGAGTCTCCGATGGATCATCGTGTGGACACTAACTACTGAACACTGTGCATGCAGCTTTATCCTGGGCTCCAGCGCTGATGTACCGATCAGGGATATTGTCTGTGACCTGCATGTTTGGCGAAATGTCACAACTGTTAATGGTTAATCTGATAGCATAAAAACTCTCTTCAATGTGGATGGACTGCAAATGCTTAATGGATGCCAACGGTTGTGTGATCACTTGATGACCTCCCTAGACGATCGCACTTCCGTTCAGCTATAGCAGCAAGATCCCACATCTTCATGAATTCCGAGTGCATTGTTATAAATGTTGGGTCAGAAGTGCTTTTGTTGTTGCGTAGAAATGACTGCTCCCCCTGAGGTAGAGGGTCAATAGCGGCCTCTGTGTGCTGTCATATTATGTCACCAATGCCTTCGCTATTTCTCTCAATCAGGACATAACTCCCAAACGTCTTGTCATTACGTCACAGGGAGGTCTGAGTCACCTACTAAACTGGCAGCATTCCATGGCTCACGGCAGATGGCGAGGCCCAATTGGTATGTCAAAGATTCCTTTGGGAATCGATCAGGATTTCTGAACAACAATTTCCAATGTGTCAACATTGGAAAAGCGATTTTTTTTGCTATGACCTTAACTACATTTGTGAGAATCATACAAGGGTGCATTTAAACTTGTGGCTATATTAGGTGGGTCACATGCTACAAAAAATTAATATCCCGCTCTTGCTATTACTCGGATCCTGGGTAGGTTTCTCAATCAATGAGAAAACCGTGCTTCACTGCAAGAAAACTCTTGTCATTTACAGTCGCATCTGACTGGGGTTAGTGTGCTTTGGGGAAGCATTTGAGTACAACTATGAAATGTCTGTGCTGTGGCCAGCACGCAGCCTGTTTACTATATCATGATCCTGCTCACTAGGTGTTTGCCTGATCAAGACTATATATAATCTCATCATTCCCACTGATACTTGACTGAGTCCCGAGCCAAGACCATGACTGAACCAATCCAGCTCTCAGTTACCTCCACGACAGTGCCCATCTCCTGCTCGCCTTTAACCTACTGTAGGGTAAAACACCTTGGGGGTCTTTGGCAAATGTTGCTTCACTTCTCTCTTGGCCACACTGAAGATACCAGTTTCTATCAACTGAAGATCATCAAAACTGATCAGTCACTCTCGAATTCACACAATGCGCTATTGTATCACCTTGATGTGTTACTGATGGATATGCAGTCCTTGTCGAATATAGGATCCTACCGTTATGCTCGGATCAACCCATGATGGCACACTCTCATTGAAATCACGAATCTGCACTTTGCGCGAAGTGGTGTTAATTCCTCTGCAAGTTTACTTTCCTCTGACCTCGCTCTTTCTTTCTCTCCCTTTCTGTCAGTCTTTCTGAATTGCATTGCGTCCAATTCCCTTAAATATTTTTCACACATACATTCCTTTCTTTCTGGATTTTCTTATTTTTGATTAAATATTTGTTTGAAGATACTGACTCTGATCACAAATTGAATGCTCTCATGATTTACTTGCTTCAACTACGCATAGATTGTGGATACGAATTTTCGTGACACCCAGCAATTTTTTGTTAATACAGTCTTATTATCAAGCCTGTAATACTCCTACTGAAATTTGGAAGTTTCAAAATTTCAATGCTGTACTGCACAAAGTCTAATCCCTAACATCCTTCTGCATCTTTCCACCTCTTCATTATCTCTGGCTAATCCATGCTGTTTTCTTCCTCACTATGCCTTTTAGGCCTTTACAAATTGCTGGCAACGACGTCTCGTTTTTAACGTACCTAATAAATCTTCTGTAACAATGTCCATATTCACCTCTTTTATCGCCAAATTCCTGTCGAAATCGCCAATTGAAACGTTGTTGGATTTTTCTGTTCTTTATTGCAATAGCACACTGGCCCACCCCCAAACATTCACATAATACAATCCTGATCCATGCTTCAACTTCAGCATCTTAGGTACAGCAAACATCACAAGTTACTTTCTGAATTGTTGCAAACTTTCCTGATCTGCACACGCCTGCATTTAAAAGAACATACATTCAAAGTTTTCATCTCAGTCAAATAATTTCCGACCCCTTGCTCCTTTTTCATTGCCTCTCTCCCTTCCTCAGATTCCACTTTCTCGATAGTTATTTGAAAACTTCATTGAGGTACTGACCGAGAAATCCAGCCCTGCCATTCCCGAGTGCGCCACAAACGGTAATGATCTTTAAAAACATTCCCATAATATCGTGCTATTTGGATCCAAGGTGACAGACAAAACGGAGGAGGTTCATGTTCCTGAAAAATGTACTTAATGGTAAATCGAATCTAATTACAGGAAACCAATAATAAATCATTGGTTTAAAACTTACAAATAAAAAGAAGAATTCTCATGTAGGCCGGACTGCTACACACAGATGAAACAAGCGTAGCTGTTATGAACTATGAGAAAATTGGGCAAGCAATTCAGTAAATTTGGATTATAGGATCAGACGAGTTCGTTCTCGAGCTTCCTTTTTGGGATGAAGTTTGTTTATTGATTTACAAGTAGCACAGGATGTCTGGCACCCCATTACTGACAGTCTCTGTTGAAATGGCATCACCAACCCAAGGGAACTCAAATATGTATATAGAAATCGAGCTGCACCACCAGTGCTTCATCCGGAGGCTCACTGATGATATGACCTCAAATGGTGATGAAACATTTGAAAATGAACCTTCTCTCTCAGCGACCAAACCTACATCCACAGATCAATAATGATTAATTGTTAACAGTTAATTCGATAGGACAACGACCAAGTGAATAAAGTGGAAATGAATATGAGAAGCAGGTAGAATGCGAAAGCAGCTTATTTTGACAAAGGAATGACCGTGTGATACTACTGTATGTTGCTGTGGGAATTGTCCTGCTTTGCCATTACACAGACCCTCTTTTGACAATGGAATGTCCGTGAATTTAGATTGTGACTTGCTGATAGCTCAAACTTAATTCTCACCTCCCAGCTGTTGATAATGCGGCATTAAGCGATCAAAACATCATTAAACTCTTATGGGTAGTGATTTGATTAAATTTTGTTCAGAGATGCAATTTTCTCGGAAGTTGGCAAGGCACAAAAAAATGCCTATGCCATTCGTCAGACGAAATCTCAAATATGTTTGGTTGTTGCTGCATTTGGACATTGAGTCGTTCAGTACAAATTTTCTAATTAAAAGCTCTGTGGTTCACCAACGTTTCTAACTGCACTTGCGAAATGAAACCACTCAGGCTTTGCTGATGCTCATAAATATTCCTTTCTATAATGACTGGAAAGACCAACACCGAATGATAAATTCCAAGGCGGAGTCGTACTATCTTTGCAAACATCTGCTACATTACATTTTATCCGAATTGACATTTAAGGATCTTTCAATGTGGAGTTTTTGCGGTGCTCCATCAATGCTTAACCCAGATACTGTGGAGCCACCACAGTATTGACTCATTCTACAATGTGGCATTCCCTCAGTACTGACCCTCCTACAGTGTAGTCCTCCTTGAGGCAATTCTGCCTGGATGGCGCTTGACGAGCGCTGACTCTCCATACGTTTGGGACTCCCTGAGCACTGACCGTCAAAGAACATCCGCTCCTGAAGGACTGACCCTCTGACAATGCAGGGATCCCTCAACACCAAGCCCCAGATTGAACATACCTCTCCTGCGGTAACAAATTGAAGTGTGATGGCCCCTGAATAGTGACGCTATGACAATAAGTGCCTCATATTGTACGGAACACGTGATGCTTCCTCAGCACTTACACCCTGACAATATCCTCTACCTTGCGTTTGACCATGTGGTGGCATCATTCTTCTTTAGGACTATCCCCGGGAATGCAGTCATCCCTCAGTACTCACCTAGATTATGAAACGTAGTTTTGTAAGTAGTTTCGAGCACTTTATAGACGACGTTTCTCATATTGGACAGAGTTTGAAAATGATTGCTCCTCAGAGATAAGTGTTAGGATCCTAGCACTTTCTGATTAAAATAAACGATTTGAAGATCTGTGAGATGGCAAAATTTTGAACTTTTGAAATGATAATAAGCAAGAGGCGAATAGTGAATTATGACTATGCATTTGACAGACATTGTTATGTTGTTCAAATAGGCAGAGACATGGCGAATGAATTTGAGTGCAGAGAAATTTGAGGTAATATACTTTGCTGGAAGAAAGATGGAGAGAACAATCATGCTCACATTTACAACGTTGAGGGCAGTAAAGGAACACAGGGACCTCGCCGTTCGTGGACATGCTTCTACAAAAATGGCCCAGCAATCTGGAAGTGTTCGTATGACGGATTAAAATATCACTGCATTCCTTTCTCTCACTGTACGGATTGTTGTTTTGTTTCTCTCAGAGCACATGGCGATTAGCCCAACCCTACCTGCTAATGAATGAGAAAGAAAATAGGAACAATTTAACAAAAGGAGTTCGAGGTGGTACTCAAGGTTAAGGCTGCTGACTACATGGTCAGGGGGGTATCTTCTGTTCCAATGATCCTGCAATGCAGTGAGGCAGAATTGCAGGACAAGAACTCAGAGTTTGATTCCAACCTTCGCCAGTAATGGTGAGTGACATTTGGTGGGGCATCCACAAATAACTTGTAAGAAGATGGTAGCAAAGATTTATCATTTCTCTATTCACAACTGGCACCGTCGGTTGCCTGGTCCTTTAGCATGCTGAAGGTGGAGTCAATGCCCACCGTAACTGAGGTATAATAAAACATTGAATCTTTTGTTTGTTCATGTAATACCCACTCTCGAAGTCCTATGCCTCACATTTATACTGGGTAGAGATCGGTGGAGGCTGGTAATAACATTTATTTTGCTATTCATGTTATTGATGATCACAGAGGGCTTCATTGTTGATAGACTCAAGCAACTATGTATGACGGTATGAGGTGAGAATACACTGCAATGTGAAAAGCGAATGCAAAGAATACTAGAAAAAAACCTAAGCCGGTCTGGCAGCGTCCCAGGTGAAAGAGAAACACATCACATTTCGAGGTCCATTTCTGAAGTAACTCACACGGAAGACAGGTTAGTATGAAAAATGAACACAGCTTTTATCTCTCTTGATCTCTCACCATAGATTCTGCCAGAGCTGCCCAGTTTCTCCATTGGCGTTTGCTTCACATCTCCAAAATAGGTACCAAAAATATCCAGACTTTAGTGTATTGATATATGCAAGGAATCGACGAAAATGGAAGGGATGGAGAAAGAATGAGACTGTTATTCCATAATGCTTGCTTCTGTTATTAGGCTTTATTGCATCACTGTCTGATATCTCTTCATTTCATCAGACCCTCTGTACCTCTAGCATCGGTCGCTACATCAAAACACATGTAGACATGTCTGCTCCTCAGGTTCTGGAGTTCCTGAACATGATGGGAGCTTTCGTAAGTGGATTTGCTCTCAGCAGTCAAATTCCATGCTGAATTCTTCCTATCATCTTTCCTGCTGTACTTCAAACCACACTTGACATGGCTCTGTGCCCTTGAGTTCAAAATCTGAATATTTATCATTGACTAGTCAAATTTCTTTTCTCTATTTAATATGTGAGCAATAGCAGGACATTTTGTTTTTCAGTTTCTGTCTATAAGACCAGAAGAGGCAGAGGGAGAATTAGACCATTGAGCCGATCGAGTGTTCTCCAACATTTAAATAGGTCGTATTTGATCTGGTCATCCTTAGCACTACTTCCTTTCCTTTACCCAAGATTCTTAGTCTCCTTATTAATTGAACGCCTACTTAAATGAACCAGCTGCATAGTCTTCCGCGGTAATGAACACTGCATTCACTTCTGACTGAAAATATCCCTCCATAACTCTCTCAAATTAATGAATTCCTTACCCAATGATGATACCCTCTAACCCAAACTCTCCTCAAAGGGGGAACAACCACTGCACTTTTACATTGTCAAGTCAAGGAGGAATCTTGTGCGTTTCAATTGTGAGTCACTAAGAGTCTAAACTCCAATGACACCAGGCTGAACACAACTCAACCTCATCTTATTTGACAGTCCCCCTCTACCTGGGATCAGCGCAAGTGAATCTTTGTTCTGCCTCCATGCGAGTGTCTGTGTGGCATGTATTTCATTGTTACGTGGCAGTACTGTGGTTTCCAGGGCGGTGGAGGTGAGTCAAGTTGAAGGAGAATGTCCCACACTCCTGCCACTCCGTGTAGCTTAGATCACTGTGACTGACTGTTTCAGAAGTAAAGTTCTGTGCAGCATTGAAGGATGCATTCAGGAGGATGAATGGACGATTATTAGGATTGACTCTGCAGGCAGGACTGGGAGGGAAAGGCAGGACAATCATTCATGTGAATCGAATTGGAATGCGGGCACAAGTGGCCAATCGGCCTCTATCTATGGCACAACATTCTGTCATTCTAACTATTATTCTCTCTCTTATCCTATGTCTACCCTTATACTGTGGCATTGACAACAGAAGCACCAAACTGAGAGCGTGTACAGAGAATTAGGTTGATGCAACGGGAAGTGCTTCCAATACTCGTGACATCCAACTGGGAAAAGTGACCAGCAGGAGATTGTGCTTGCAGCGAAATGCAATTTCTCCTCGATTGTGTCGCTGCCAATGAGAGACTTGAACTCAGTTTTCTGTATTGGTGTGAATGAAACTCCTTGCATTCATCGGGATTTCTGTTCTATTATCGTATCTCATGGAGAAACTCACATATTCAGAAGCAACGAAAGATGCTCTTCAGCCCATCAGGTCCTTATTCTGAAATGATGACCATTCAGATTCTCCCACAAGTGAAATAACCTCTCTACATGTACCTTATCAAGTCTCCTGAGAGTCTTGCATTTTACAAGAAGGCTTCATCTCATTCACCTAATTGCTATTAAACACAGGCCCAAACCAACTTAGCCTCTCCACTTTTACCCTTTCAAGTCCGTCAGAACCTTTCATGTTTCAAGAAAGTGTCATTGTATTCTTAAAAACTGCAACGAGTTCAGGACCAAACGCAACTCCTCTTCGTAAGAGGGGACAGTGATCCAATCTTGTGATCTGGTTGGGGCTCGTCATGAGGTCGGACGTGCTGGTATTAGCCAATGATTTTACGATGTTCAGCACCAGCCCTGACTACTCAGTTAGTGATGCAGTCCACATTTAAAGCAAAAAGATCTGGACCGTACACAGGCTTGAGCTGACAGGAGGCAAGGCAAAATCGACCTGCACAAATGCCAGGAAATAAGCTCCTCCAATAAGAAAGTTAGGAGTGCACATTCTGGAGATCAGTGTCAAGTAGTGAAGTCCTGCAAAAGCACAGCTATGAAGCTGTAAACGAAGAACAGAGATGTCGGCGTTTCAGGCATAAGTCCTTCGTCAGGAATATCTCAATTGTGATCAAGGGTTTATCCCTGAATATCGTCACTCCTACTCCTCTGATACTGCCTGACCTCCTGTAATTTTCCAGTGCTACAATTCTGACCTTTAAACAGAGACAATGTAATCACTGCTCCTTGAAGTTCAATGTTGAACTTCCGACATTATTTGTTAATTTTGCTGTTTTGTTGTAAGAAAGGTGTTCGTAATAAACTTTTAATTATATTTCCTTATTTTCTTCTTTATATATAAGATGTTCTAATTAGACACCACTGTATCTAAGATGGCGCTGGGAATGGTGACATTATACACTTCTCACTTTGTTTCTCTATGAACACACTTGACAACAATTTCTAATTATAAATCGAGTATACTTTCTAATTCTATTTTCTCCCAACTGCGTTGGGGGAAGTGAGCTCATCAGAATCACAATCCTTTGAGAGAAGCAATTATTTCTCATCTCAGTTTTTAAACTACCTCTTTTGACTCTGTGTGCCAGCCCTCTTGGTCGAAATTACCCCACGAAGAAGGAATCATCTGTTCACTGTCCACTTTATCAGTTCCCATTGTAATATAAGTATCTCAATCAGATTACAACTCATTCTTCTGAACTCCATCATGAGGTTCTAGTTCAAGCCCAGGCTACTTACACTCCATTTCTTACAGCCTTTTCATGTGTAGAAGCAACTTGGTGAATCGCCTCTAAACTGCCTCCAGTCCCACCACATCTTCCCTCAAGAAAACGTTGCGAACTTGGACACACAAGTCCAACTGTGGTCTCACGAAATCTTTATAATTGTAATGACAATTTATCTTTATATAATTCAGTCCGTTTGCAGCAAAAGCCAGGCTTCAATTTTCCTTTCTTTTTATATTCTGCATTATGTTACAGTGATTCAGGAGGCCAACAAATTAAAGGACCCCAGGTATTTCTTAGGAATCACCAACTGAACGAGATTAAACCGGACGAGACCGTGGCGGAATTGGAAATGATATATGATCATATGTCAGCGAGGGGTTCCATGAAGATGTGAAATAGAATTGACAAAGGATAGACACTTTCGGGGCGAGGTGTGTAGGAGTTTCATACTTTGAGTAAACCATTAAAGAAGATGTTAAACTGCATAGACGCAACTTCAGAATAGGTTCGAACATGAGAGTGACACCTTTGCGTTTGGAAGGGTTTTGGATCATCACACAAGCACGATGCTACGACACATAGCCGCCAGTATCTGATATAGAATCAGGATAGACCGAAGAGACAGATTGAAGGTTCCTGCATAAGATCCTACTGATAATATCGGCTCTCTTGTACCTCAGACCTACATGACCTGCTGAGCCTTTCGCCAGCACCATATTTTACAGATTTACAGAGAGAATGGCGGGATGTTGCTTCAAAGAACGATTTCTAATTGGGTATAGCCTGAGCTTTAAAGCAGTGAGATTCAATCTCTCCTGTATCCTTATCAATGATGGCCTGTAACATTACCAGGAAACCAAAGAGAGGAGGCAATGTGTTTCTCAATCTCCGCTCTGAACGTCTCGGAGTCTTAGTGACTGCTGTGGTGAGACAAACTATCCATATGTGAACAGCAAGAGATTTCTACCATCGATAAATTGATGTACGTGTAAGGTATTTCTTTTACCTAAACTGACAGCAAAACCGAGAGGACGGACACTTTCGTGAAACATTCACCTCTAAAGAGGAACAGCCTTGCTGCTAGTCTCCATCCTGTCTGCCATTCTTCAGTGAGCTGTGGTAGCTGAGTTGTCCTTGGGCATTAGCCAACACGTCACTTTCTTTTGGTGGGGACCGTCGTCAAACTCATTGATATTCAACGTCAAAATCTCATCAAATTGGTTCTTCAAACAGTGCAGTGTACATTGTGCAGCAGGTGTACAATGAACAAAGACAAACAAATCCATAAAAAGCCATAAACACATACTCGGTCCAGAGCGGCTTCAAGTCTTTGGAGTTTTACTTTTGGCAGGTGGAGCTCAATTTCGGAAAAGCAATTAATTGTATTTCTGTAAGCCAAGTTAGGGCAGGAACTACACTGGTGGTGGGACATCTAGGGTTGTTGTCGAACAAGTTCAGGGACACAGTTCCATGAAAGTGATGTCACGGATAGACGAGTGGTTATGAATTTGCTTAACACGCGTTCACCTTAACATGCAGGCGTGAAGTTAATCCCTTTTGTCTGTAAATGATTAGTAAATGCGGATTGGCCGCTGACTCCATGAAAAGAGTACCCGTGCTCCAGTCAGCTCATTGCGACTTTGAGGAGCTCAGAGAGAAAATGCAAAGAGCAATGGTTATTCTCATGTGTTTTCTGATTCTGGCTGAGCCGATGACTGCTTCTGCTTCAGTGATTGCGAAGGGTTTCTTTCCAGGTGAGTGCTTATCACAATAGTCATACGGAAGAGCAAGTAAAGGCCATTCCGTTCTTAAAGACCTATGCCCTTTCATATCGATGACTGTAACATGGATATGATGGGCTAATTAGTAACAAATGGGACTCTATCAGACCAGTGCAAAAGGATGCACTTGGGCAGGCCCAGCAAAGCAAGAGATATAGATTGCAAGGCCACTGGGAAATCATTGATGATCACAAGGAAAATGGTGTACATATTCACGGACGTCATAAGATATCCGGACAGGCAGATCAAACCTTTAAGAAGGTTCATATGATACTTGCCTTTATTAGCTGAGTTGCAAACTTCAAGAAAAGTGATGCTGAAACAGCATAAAATATTGTTCAGTCCAGAGTGATTATATCGTGTGCAGTTCTAGAATATACGTCATATGAGATTTGTAATTTTACTAAAGTGGGTGGGGAGCGGTTGTGGGGATTTGCCAGGGCTGGGTATTGTTAGATTACCTACAGTATCGAAACAGGCCCTTCAGCCCAACAATTCAACACCGACCCTCCGAACAGTACCCCACCCGGATCCATTTCCCAATGTTTACCCTGAACTAATACACCAAATACTATGGGAAATTTAGCATGGTGAATTCACCTGACCTGCACATCTTTGGATTGTGAGAGGAAACCGGAGCACCCCGGAGGAAACCCACGCAGACATGGGGAGTATGTGCAAACTCCACACACACAGTCACCCCGAGGCTGGAATCGAACCCAGGTCCCGGGTGCTGTGGGACAGCATGCTAACCACTGAGTCGCCATGCCACCCCATACCTTTTTGACAGTCTCAGCTTTTTTTTTCCTTTCAGAGAAGGAGATTGAGAGCGGATGTGATTGAGATGTATAAAGTTATGAGAGGCAGAGATAGGGTAGACAGGTTATTTGCTTCATTGGTGGAACAATGATTCGAAAGCATAAGATATCGGTAACGGGCAGCAATTTTAAAGTAGATGTGAGGAAAAACGTTTTCATTCAGAGTGTGGAGGGAGTCAGAAAATCAATGCGTCAAAGTTTGGGAGAGCGAAAACCCTCCAGAAGAGATGCACACGAAGTGAATTTGATTCTGAATGGGGAACTCTGGAAACTGCAATAATACACATCAGGTCCTGGACTGTTGAGCTAGAATGGGAGACTTAATCTTTCGGCCAGCACAGTGCTTTTGGAATGAAAGTTCTTTCTGCTTGTGCCATTACTTTACTGTGATCCAATTATTCTCTTCTTCTTATCGCTGGGTAGCAAGACAATGGGAATATTGTAAAGCATTCTGATTTGCATATATATCAGTGATAGCAGGCATCAGGATTGATCGTCTCGACGGATGCGTCAATAATGTCTCACTTTCTGTTGCCCAGATTTGAGCTCCTTTTGTACAATAATAAAGGGAACATGCAGACGGAATACCTGTGCTCCAGAAGAATTTCGCATCCGTGTGGCTTGCAGCAACAATTTGGTTTGCTGTAAAATGTAATGATGGAGACATTGAGAATTGTCCCACATTTATGCCACTCTGAGCCTGCGACTAATACTACCTGTATTCCCTGTTGTTCAGGTTCAGACCCACTGCATCAATTTAATCACCTCTAAATGATTACATTCTGAAGGCGGTAATAAAATTAAAACATTGATTGCAGATCCTTGGTTGTTACTCTTTTTTCAGTGTGTTTGTTCATGCTGACAGAAAGGCAGAGGAGGGATTTTAGGAAATGGCAGGAGTGTACTGACATCTTTAGCTGTAACACAGACAGCATTCAGAACCATTGCTTACCGCCAAGTCCAAGCTTCGATTAGAAGCATTTCAAGGTCTATCCCTGTCCCACTAGAAGGACACAAACTCCAGTGATGATGGTGCAGTGGTGTCCACGGTCCGAAAGGACTGGCCGTGGATGTACTCGCTGTTGACTCCATCTCTGCAAGATTTCACTAAGTACGCACAGACCTGGGAACGGGGGATCCCTTGCTTACATTCTACCGAGTACCCTCCCTCGGCCAACCAATCCGACCTCCTGGAAATTGACCAACAGAGGATGCTCTGAGGGGAGTGCACGGCACAGGTCGGAATCTGCTTGGGCCAATGTAAATGGCTGATCACATCGAACAGTGAGGTTCAGATAAATAAATGATCGGAGGAGGGTAACTCCAATATCCCACCCCAACTTTATGGGGACCCAATTTGTTGTTTTGACTAACAATACTGTTTCGATTTTGAATCTCACCCTCATCCAGACAAGTTGAGAGAGGATTTTTTTATAATATTTAATAAAAGACTGATCCATCCTTATGATGAACAAATATCTGGTCATGACGCTTTCAGAAGAGCTATAAATACACTTTAACCAACAGTCCATTCTGTGTTCAGCACTCTGAAAGATGCTGGAGCTGTAAAAGATGTTGGCAAAGGGTCCACCGATCATTCATCTCTCCTCTCATCACTTCGTCTCACACATCCGTTAGCTCTCCTCTCTCTCTCTCTGTCTTTCTTCACGTTTCCACTTGTCTCTTCTTCCTCTCCCTCTCCATCTCAGACTCGAATCGACTGCTTCAATTCTCGCTTTCCCAGTCACATCTACATGTTCCTCCATTATGATTTCAAACACAAAGCAGTACTGCAAAGGAACAGACCCATGGGCCCTTCGTATCTGTGCAGACATGTAATGCGTTTCAGAAATGATCCCATTCATCCTGTGTACTCATGTCTCTGTCCAAATTGTCTGAAACGTTGCTAACGGGTCTGTTTCTAACACCTCCTCACCAGCTGGCAACGTGTTAAAGGCATTTATCATTCTTTATATAAAATAGGAACTTGCTTCACATATCCCACTTTAAGTTTACCCTTCTCATCTTAAGCCTGGTTTCTGATATTTCTACCCCGTGAAAAAGACCGTAAAATTTACTCTGTTCATGCCATTCTTAATTTCATCGACCTCGATCAAGTCACTACTAAGCCTCTAACACTCACGTGAAAACGGCCTTAGTTTTTTTTATCTTCTACTCATGGCAAATGCACCCTAATCCAGGCAGCATCCTAGTAAAGTTTTTGTACGCTCTCTCCAAGACAACTATGTCTTTCCTGTGGTGCAGCAAACAAAGCCGCACACATCACATCAAGTGTGACTGAAGTAATTTATTTTTACAGCTGCTGCATACTTTGCCAACATTTCCTTTCAACGTCCTGACTGATGAAGGCAACCGTTTCGCATGTGTTCTTTACCACGTTATCTGTTTTGCTGCCAATTTCAGGCAATGGATTTGCATCCCACGTTTCGTGTGCAAATCAATGCTCCTAAGAGTCCTGCCCGTTACTGTATTAATTCTTCTTGCATGTACCTCCCAAAGTCAAAAACTTCACAGTTCGAGTCAGAGAGTCAGAAAGATGTATTGTAAAGAAAATGTCCCTTCGTTCCAACTCGCCCATGACAACCAGATGTCCTAAATTAATCTAGTCCGATTTGTCAGCATTTGGTTCATATGCATTTAAACTCCTCCTATTCACGTATTCATCAAGATACCTTTTAAATATTATAATTGTACCAGACTCCACCACTGCCTCTAGCAACTTATTTCATACACACACGACCATCTTAAGTCAGTTTTAAATCTCTGCCACCTCTAATCGTACCTCACCACCAGAGGTAGATTTCCCTCACAACCCCTGTCTGAGTTCCACCGAGAGGATTTCTTCTGTGACTCCCAAGTTAAGGAGTCGCCTCCCACCAACCCACCCTCCACACCTGGAACCTTCATGTGCCCCCACAAGAGGTGTTAATCCTTCCCCCTCAACTCCGTTCAAGGACCCAAAGCATCTTTTCACACCCAGCAGAGATTGTCCTGCAGATCCACCCACCTCAACAATTTTGTCCATTGTTCATTATGTGGTCTCGACTAAATTGGTGACAGGACGCCAACGTCCGGAGCATTTTAGGGAAAATCTCAGGAAAAAATGCCACTATACAGTGGACGACCAATCAAAACACCCTCATACTCCTCCAAGGACAAGCACGTTCAGGGCCTCTTCCACCACGAAATACAAACTACCTGACAACTGGAAGAAGAACGCTTCATCTTCCACCTTGGGACCGTTCAACCACACAATATCAACATCGAATTTGTTAGTTTCCAAAGCTGCCCTCCCTGCACCTCATCCCGGAACCAATGCTCCAATTCGGCATTGCCATCTTGACATGTTATTCCTGTTCATCTTCCTTCCCACCTATCCTCTACACCCTCTCCAACGACATTTCACAATAAATCCCCACCTGCATCCAAATGTCGCCTTCCAAATTAGTTACCCTAGTACCAACCCCAAACTTTTATTTATCTCTCAGTGTCTTTCCTACCCCCACCCTGTTTACACGTTTGTCACGAAATGCAAATGGTGTTGATTGAACTGTGAATCTTCTCTGTAAAATATACAAGATCGGAAATCTTGGTCATGGGCCCTTGCTTCAGAGGTAAACAGGAAGTGATATATTCCCTCTGAAGGAATATCATTTTGAAAGTAAGAGTTTGTCATCAATTCAGAATTACTCGCCTCGGTAATTAACCTTAAATTCATGACAGCTTTGATCCAAACTTCGACAAATAAGCGGAAGCACAAGACGTGAGGTGAAAGTAAAAGCTAGGGATCATTTTAGAGAACTGGGAATTTGTGATGCAAACATTTCGTCCCCTGTCTAGGTGACATCCTCAGTGCTTGGGAGCCTCCTGTGAAGCGCTTCTGTGATGTTTCCTCCGGCATTTATATTGGCTTCTCTCTGCCGCTTCCGGTTGTCAGTTCCAGCTGTCCGCTGTAGTGGCCGGTATATTGGGTCCAGGTCGATGTGTTTGATGGAATCTGTGGATGAGTGCCATGCCTGTAGGAATTCCCTGGCTCTTCTCTGTTTGGCTTGCCCTATAATAGTAGTGTTGTCCCAGTCAAATTCATGTTGCTTGTCATCTGCGTGTGTGGCTACTACAGATAGCTGTTCGTGTCGTTTCGTGGCTATTTGGTGTTCATGGATGCGGATCATTAGCTGTCTTGCTGTTTGTCCTATGTAGTGTTTTGTGCAGTCCTTGCATGGGATTTTGTACACTACATTGGTTTTGCTCATGTTGGGTATCGGGTCCTTCATTCTGGTGAGTTGTTGTCTGAGAGTGGCTGTTGGTTTGTGTGCTGTTATGAGTCCTAGTGGTCGCAGTAGTCTGGTTGTCAGTTCAGAAATGGTTTTATTGTATGGTGGTGTGGCTCGTCCTTTGGGTTGCGACATGTCCTAGTTCTGTTGTCTTTCCCTCACGCATCTGTTGATGAAATTGCGCGGGTATCCGCTTTTGGCGAATATTTTGTATATATGTTCCTATTCTTCCTTTTGCAGTTCTGGCGTGCTGCAGTGTATTGTGGCCCTTTTGAATTGTGTCTTCATGCAACTACTTTGGTGTGTGTTGGGGAGGTTGCTTTCATAGTTCAGGACTTGGTCTGTGTGTGTGGCTTTCCTGTATAGCTTTGTGCTGAATTCTCCGTTCGGTGTTCTCTGTACCATCACGTCTAGGAATGGGAGTTGGTTATCCTTTTCTTCCTCTCTTATGAATCGGGTTCCTGTGAGTGTGGCGTTGATGATCCGGTGTGGCTTCCCTATTTCTGTGTTTTTAATAATTACAAAGGTGTCATCCACATATCTGACCCAGAGTTTGGGTTGAATTTGCCGTAAGACTGTTTGTTCTAACCTTTGCATTACTCTTTCTGCTCTGAGTCCAGAGTTCGGTGGGCCCATGGGTGTTCCGTTGATTTGTTCGTATATCTGGTTATTCAATGTGAAGTGTGTTGTGAGGTACAGGTCCAGTCGTTTAAGTATGCCGTCTTTGTTGATAGGTTCAACGTCCTGTTGTCTTTTCTGTATGTCCAGCAGGTTGGCTATTGTTTCTCTGGCTAGGGTTTTGTCGATAGAGGTGAACAGTGCCGTTACATCGAATGAGACCATCGTTTCTTCCTTGTCTGTGTGTATATTTCTGAGGATGTCAAAGAATTCCTGTGTTGATTGTATAGATTGTGTGGATCCGCTCATCAGGTGTCTCAGTTTATGCTGGAGTTCTTTAGCCAGTTTGTGTGATGGTGTCCCTGGTAGTGATACTATTGGTATTAGTGAGATGTCTGGTTTGTGCACTTTAGGTAGTCCATAGAATCTGGGGGTGTTGTTGCTTTCAGGTTTCATTCTTTGTAGGTCAGACCTCGTTATCTGTCCGTTTTTTGTAGTGTCCTCAGTATGTTGTTTATCCTATTGGTGAGCTGTGGGGTGCGGTCAAACACCCTCTTTTTGTAGGTGTTGGTATATGCAAGTAGTTTGTGCGCTTTTTGGATCTACTCTGCTTTGTCCAGGATGATCGTCATTCTGCCTTTGTCTGCTGGTAGTATGATTATGTTCTTACCGTTTATTAGGGATTTTAGTGCTTCTCTCCCCTTGGTGTTGAGTTTATGTGTTTGTCTTTTCCTTGTTATCAGAGGTATGTTACTTTGTCTCACTGTTTGTTGTGCCTCTTCTGTCAGTGCATTGTTCCTGAGTGTGCATTCTAGTGCTGCTGGGAAGTCTGCTGTCTTGGCGTCCCTGTGGTTGTAGTTGAATCCCTTGGCCAGTATTGTTCTTTCCGTATCTGTGAGCTGTCTGTGGGAGTGGTTTTTAACCCAGGTGTGTGTTGTGGTGTCCTCTTCGTTGTGTGTTAGTTTGGCCTTTTTTTCTTTTAGTCCCTTTTTTTGCAGTGTGTGGTCCTGTTCTGTCCTATGGTAACGGCCTGTTCTATGGTCCGGGTCCATTCCTGTTTGATGGTTTTTGAAATTAACGGTTTTTGGTGCGCAATTTCTTGTTTATATTTGTGAAGTCTGTTGTGAGCGTCTGTAATCATTACCTGGATCATCCTAAGTCCGTTCTGTCTGGCTGCGTCCCTGGCTTGTGGATTGTTGACTGGTGGGCTGTATCTGACACATGGTGGAAGGATTCGATTCTTTCGGCATTCATGCAGGAACCAGAGTTGTTCGTATGTGGCGCTTAGGCGGTTGGCACAGGATTCCCATTTCCTGGCTTGTCTTAGTGTCTCTCGCCCGGAGGTGTCCAAAGTTTGGAAGAATATTTGTAGCTACGGAAGAATGGAATCCTTCCACCATGTGTCAGAGACAGACGCTCACAACAGACTTCAAGAATGAACTACATAATGAATCGGGAAATGTTGGGAATATTGATGTGCAGAGGAATTTATGTGTGTTCAGTTCTATAGAGTAGTTAAGATGGTATACGGCATGATGTTTTTCATTGGATCGGGCATTGAGTACAAGAGTTGGCGAGTCATGTTTAACTTATATAAAACTTTGTTTCGACCACATTTGAAATCCTATATACATTTCTGGTTGCCACATTGCCAAAGGACGTGGATGCTTTGGAGAAGGTGCAGAGGAGTTTTAGCAAGATGTTGCTGGGTATGGAGGACGTCAGCTATGAAGAGTTTGAAGAAATCGAGATTATTTTCATCAGAGAGCAAACATTCCAAATCTGCTGTGTTCAGAGCTCTCTGCAAGAGCAACAGGGAAGAGCGTATCTCTCTTAATCTCACAGTACAGTCACAAACCCAATGATTCTAGATTCACTTTGGTCACCGTGCCGAGTAGAATAAAACTCCGTTTTCTGCATGTCTTCTGCGTCTATTTCAAAGAAAAGTTCACATTCTTCAGAATGGTTGTGAAATTTTACTCAATTAGTTTGAGTTAATTAGTCACTCAAGGCTGCCTCCTAGATGTCAAGAAATGGGATGTCTTGGCACGTTGGCACCAGAGACATTGCTACAAAAAGGGATGAGGATCAAAATGGTGATTTTGGAGAATTGGTTTTGAAGGTAAAAAGCAGGATGTGTAGAATAGTCATTACAGGATAACTACCAGAGCCAGGTGCTAGTAAGGCGAGGAAGAGGGAGCGAGTGCAAATAAAAACATGATTGCAGCGCTGGTGCAGGAGGGAGGGCTTGAGTTACGTTGTTCATGGGAGTGCCTTCTGGGAAAGGTGAGTCCGATCCACGAAGGATGGTTTGCCTTTAAACTGAAGGGCAACTGAATCTAAATAATATCCTGTGCAGAACACTTGCTGTAACACTTCGTGAGGGTTTAAGCTAATGTAGCTGGGATTGCGAATCGGAGCTATGAATCAGACGAGAGGGTAGTTGTTGAACGAGCCGAAATAGAATGCAGAGTGTCTGTCAGGAAGAATTCAGAATTGATAGGACAAAGAAATGATTGAAGTGTGTATGTTTCAATGCAAGGAGTGTTGGGAATAACAGTGATGAACTTAGAGCATGGATCAATATTGGAACTGCGATGTTGTGGCCATAACAGCGACTCGGATTTCACAGGGCAGGAATGGTTGCTGTATATTCAAGGAGATATTTTAAAAAGAACATGGAGAGGTGTAAATCAGATGGAGGAGTAGCATTCTTACTTAGAGTGTGCATCATAGCGGTAGAAAAGGTGTTTCTTGAGGAGGTTTTGTATAATGAATTCGTATCGGTCGAGATCAGTAACAGTAAAGTAGTAATCACTTTAATGGGTGTTTTCTGCAGACCCAAAATAGCAGAAGAGAGACGGAAGTACTGATTGGACAGCTGATCTTGGAAAGTTGCAGACATATCAGTTATTTTTATGGGAACATCAACTTCCTAATATCGATTAGAAACTCCTTCGTGAAGATGATCGAGATGAAGTCAATTCTATCAGTGTCCAGGAAGGATTCCTGAATCAATGTGGCGTTCAGACAAGTGGGGAGACGCCATATTGGATTTGGTTCTCGACAACGAGCCAGACCAGGTCTCAAGTCTCTTGTTGGGCGAGAATTTAGTTGACGGTGACTACAACGGCCTGCCCTCTACGATAACCATGCAGACGGCTCGGAGCAGACAGTACTGGAAATAATACAATTGTACTCTTATTAGACAGACACTGTGAAGTATAAATTAGGAGCAATTCTTCTCCGTGAAAGGCACAACAGAAATGTGGAGGCATTTTACGAAACACTTGTTGCGAATGTTGGATTACATTTTCCTGAACAAACAGGCAAGGAATTGGAAGGTGAATGAGCCTTGGGTGACGAGAAAAGAGATGCTCCTCGTCAAGGCGAATGAAGAGCTTAGTTAATGGTGAGGAAGAAAGTTCTGGCAAAGCTTTGGACAATCCAAGTGCACCTGGCAATGAAAAAAAATGGACAGAGGAGAGCTCGGAGGAGGCATAAAAAATCCTTGGCATGAAGGCTTAGGGAAATCCCATAGGCATTATAAAAATAATTAAGGAATAATGGAATGATCAGAGAGAGTGTTGCGACGATCAGGGACATTGGAGGGAACTTGTGTCTGGAATCTCTTGTGAAGAGAATGAAGAAGGCATATGTAAACATGGGACGTGAAGACTCAGTTGGGCGCATGAGAGTTATAAGTTAGCCAGAAGAACCTAAAGAGAGAGCTGAGAAGAGCTAGGAGAGGACATGAAAAGTCGTTGGAAGGTATAAACAAAGAAAACCCTGAAGCTTTCGACTGGTATGTCAGGCTTTCAATGATGACGAAAATAAGATTCGGTCAGTCAAGGACAATAGTGGGACATTTTGTGTGGTGAAGAGCTAAATGAATATTTTTTGGCAGTATTCACACTGGAAAAGGACGACATTGTCGTGGAGATCACTGATGTAGATGCTGTTAGACGAGATGGGATTGAGATGCATAAGGAAGAGATGTTAGCGATTCTGGAAACTGTGAAAATAGATATATCCCAGGGGGAATGGGATTGATCATCAGTTTCACTGGGAAGCTCGGGAGGAAATTGCAGAATCTTTGGCTTGGATCTTTATGTTTTCATTGTCTACAGGAATTATGCTGGAAGACTAGAGAATAGCAAATGTTGCCTGCTCGTTCAATAGGACGAGTAAGGAAAACCCTGGTAATTATACGCCAGTGTGTCTTATTTCAGAGGTGGGTAAAGTGTTTGAAAAGATTAGGATTTTGAATAAAATAAAAATGAATGGTTTGAGTTGGGATGGTCTACAACGTTTTGTGAAGAGTAGGTTGTGCTTCATATTCTGTACTTTGAGAGGATGACCAAACAGGTGGATGAGGGTAAAGTGACTGATAAGGCGCAAACGGATTTCAGTCAAGCGTTTGATAACGTTCTACACAGTAGGCTACTGCAGAAAATACGGAGACATGGAACTGAGGGAGAGTTAGCGGTTTGGATCAGAAATTGGCGAGCTGAAAAAAGACAGTGAATGGTGGTTGATGGGAAATATTCATCCTGGAGATCGGTTTCTCGTGCTGACCCGCAAGTATCTGTTTTGGGGCAACTGCCGTTTGTCATGATATTGTTAAGTTACATGTATGAGTGCTTATAAGGATGTTTCGTAAATTTGCAGATGACTTTAAGGTCGGTAAATTTGTGGTTCGTGCTGAAGGATATTGCAGGTTACAGAGAGACATAGATAAGCTGCGGATTTGGACTGAGAGTTGACAAATGGAGTTTAGTACAGAAAATTGTGAGGTGATTCATTTTGTAAGGTTTAACAGGAATAGAGAGTACTGGGATAACAATAAGATTCTTGGTAGTGTGGATGCATGGAGAGATCTCAGTGTCCATGTGCATAGATCACTTTAATTTGCCACCGAGTTTGATAGGGATGTTAAGAAGACATACAGTGCTTTGGCTTTAATTGGTAGAAGGTTTAGCAGAGGGAGGCCAGCAATTAAAGCAATTAAAGGTATAAGCCCTTCTTCCAGCAACACATTTTTCAGCTCTGATCTCCAGCATCTGCAGTCCTCACTTTATCCTGATTCCTGAAGAAGGGCTTATGCCCGAAACGTCGATTCTCCTGCTCCTTTGATGCCTTCTTGCCTGCTGTGCTTTGCCAGCAACACATTTTTCTGCTTATCTGAATAGGATTATGGAAAGCAGCTGAAGGCGTTCGTGCTTTAAGATCCTACTCTCTCTCATTTCGACGACTCTAATATAGAATTGATGGGCTGATTAGTGGCTTATGGGGTTCTGCCAAGTATGTTCGAGGGCATGCACTTGGGTAGGCCCAACAAAGCATGGTTAGAGGAAATGATTGAGGTGCCCCTTGGGAAAGTATCATACCGACTGAGGAGAAAGAAAATGGGCTATCCGAAGTACCCTGAATGCCCAAGGATTGAGGTAAGAAAATAAGGAAGGAAAATGAGAGATATGATGCATGCTGAAATTGTGATTGCTCTTTTGTAGAGACAATTCAGGATCAGTATTACAACTTTGAAGGCAGAGCAGGAACAGAGGTACCTTGCTTTTCATGGACACGGTTCTCGAAAGATGGCTCTGCAATTTGGAAGAGTTTGTAAAACAGATTAAAAGATCACTGCATTCCTTTCTCCGACTGCATGGATTTTTTTTTCCCTCGGAACACCTGGTTACCAACTCCACCCTTATTTATCCCCGCTGATGAATGAGAAAGAAAGTAGTTCAAGGTGATACACATAATGTTAAGGCTTCTGACTGCATGCTCAATCAGTCTCTTCTGTTCCACTGATCCAATAATGCAGTGAGGTAGGAATTCCAGACCGGAATTCAAATGTTGATTCCGACCTCGGCCAGCCATAGTGATTGACGTGTGTCGTGACATTCACAAACAGCTTGACAGAAGATTGTAACAAGCCCACATCATTTCTCTATGAATGATGTGTACAGTCAGTTGTCTGTCCACTTCGCATGTTGAATATGGAGGTAATGTCCACCGTATCTGTGTGATGAATAACCACTGACTCGTCTGTTTGTTCATGCCTCACATTGTGGCTGGACAGTGCTTAGTGGAGGGTGGAAATAACATTGAGTTTGCTACTCATGTCACTGATGGTCACAGAGCGCTTCACTGCTGATGGACTCGAGCAACTGTCGGTTATGATAGGAAGTGTTGATAGCTCTTTAGGTGAAAAGAGAGCTCGCGGAATGCCCGAAAAACCCACGATGGTTTGGCAGCGTCCCAAGTGCAAGAGAAACAATGATCACGTTTCGATTTTAAATTCTGAAGAGACTCTGATGGAAGTCAGATTGGCCTGTACATGCACGTTATTTTAATCTCTCTTTATCGCACTCCATACTTTCTGCCACATCTGCTCAGTTTCTCCATTGGCGTTTGCCTAGATAAATGGATAGCTCGATAGAGAGATAGCTCGATGGATAGATTGCTCGAAGGATAGATAGATCGGTAGATAGATAGATAGATAGTTAGATAGATAGATAGATAGATAGATAGATAGATAGATAGATAGATAGATAGATAGATAGATAGATAGATAGATAGATAGATAGATAGATAGATAGATAGATAGATAGATAGATAGATAGATAGATAGATAGATAGATAGATAGATAGATAGATAGATAGATAGATAGATAGATTAACAGATATTTGTAGATGTATGTAAGTAGATGCTTGATATAGAAAGATAACGGGCTTACAACCATCCAGGAGAATTATATATTACAAGCATAATCAGAGTTCTGCCATAACCTTTCAGTCACTGCACCAGCGCCGCTCAGTGGAAACAGAGATTACCACCTGCAGCATGTTTTGCTGAAATTCACAAGGACTGCCAAACAAACACGAAGTATTTATACACTTTAAAAAGATATATGAGTTTACAAGTACTGCTAAACGAATGTCCATTTGCTGGGCAAACTTATACCATTTTGACAAATGACTTATGAGTAATTTGCTATCAACTTTTAACATATATTGTGAAGAGGTTCTACAGCTGCAATATTTTCTGAGTCCCGACATTAAGTATATTTTGTCAGTTAACTATCTCCGCAATAATCATTAATGTTGTCCTGAAATTGAAAAATTTCCTGAAAGTTTCGGGTGACAGACATTAAAAATGTCATGTCAGACTTCGGTGGCTTTGTGGAAGTTCATCCAATCTTCCTTCAAGAGTGTGGACAATGTTATTTACATTCACACATAGCGTTCTTCAAGCAAATCAGGACAGAATATTGTTCCACTGAATTTTGCTGAAACTCCTGGTCTGTTTGGTGTGAGATTACTCAAAGCAACAAAATATCAACAATATTCTTTTCCTAGCACTATCTAAGTCTGCAATTGTAAAAAGTGAACCAGAGGCCAATTTGCCTGTATTTAACAAATACTTGCTATTTTGGCGATGTGAAAATTCCACAGAATACATTGTGATTGCATCATCTCTGGCACAAACGGAGGTATTGCTGACTATGTGTGTGTGTGTGTGTATTGCTGACTCTATTTGTGTTTGTGTGTGTTTTCATGTTTAAAAGGAACATCTTTGCTACAATAAGCTGCAATTTGTGGAAGAGACTTCCAAACCTTTACTCCCCTTCGTGTGCTGACATACTTTCTGACATATCTCTTGAAAGGTCTCGCAAAATTCTGTTGACAATGGTATGACTTGTTTTTTCTAGAATCTTAGATCAGTCGAAGCAGTTTGTCTTCATCTACACTAGCTCTTACTGTGAATGCATTGAATGCCTCGATCGGATTAACTCTTATTTTTTAAGGTCTGGCAGAAATATGTCAAATTAAAATGCATCGCAAAATTGGCACTGGAAATAACGCAGCAGGTCTGGCAGCATCAAAGGCGCAGCAGAATCGACGCTTCGGGCATAAGACCTTCATTGAGCATGTGTGCGATGGGGCAAGGGAGCGGAAAGATAAATAGGACGGTGGGTGTGGATGTTGGGGAAAGGTAGCTGTGATGGCAATAGTGGATGGAGGTGGGTGATAATAGTGAAAGGTTGGAAGGGACGGTGAACCGGATAGGTGCGAAGGAAGGTGGCCAAGTAGGAGGCTCGAAGAGGCCACTGCTGAGTTGGAGGTTAGGATCTGGGATGAGGTGGGTGGAGGAGAAAGTAAGAAACTACTGTAGTCGGTGTTGATACCATGTGCTTGCTGAACATCGACTTCATTCGATTCCTAATCTCGACTCTGGCTATTGCATCCCAGACCCAAACGTCCAAGTTTGCACCATCCTCTTCAACTGGCCTTCCTATCCATCTTCATTCCCACCTATCCATTCCACCCTCCCCTCCGACCTTCAACTATCACCCCACACCTGCGTCCACTATCGCCATCGCAGCTATCTTCACCCATCCCTGGACCCACCTTCCCATTTCTGTCAAATCCTCACCACATACATTCATGACGAAGGGCTAAGGCCTGAAACAGTGATTCTCCTTTTCCTTAGATGCTGTTTGACCTGCTATGCTTTTTCAGGGTCAATCTTTTCGAATCTGATCTCCAATATCAATCGTTCTCGCTTTCTCCGAATTGATGCACGTCATCATAACTCAATCAAATACTGAAACCTCAGAATCGAACATGCTAATGTAAGTTGTCAAAACTCAAAGCCAAACTCGCAGTCTATGTTTCGAATGTGTGGTGTTGTCACACCTGAACTTCCAAGCGTCTGTAACAACGCCGACTTACAATGAAAATATAAGTCTCATGGAATCTAATATAAACAAGAAAATGAAACTGAGACCCATGAATCATTTCTTTTTGAATCTGGTCGACGGGAAAAAAAACACTAATTAAAACCACGTATGATATCAAAGAGCAGAGTTTTGTTAACCAGTGGAAACTGACAAGTAGTTGGAAAAAAAATGTAATTTTGTACAGTCTCCTTTCCACTTTGCGATGGTTGTAAATCCAACGTCTTTGGTCAATTGCTTGAGCAAATATTTTTCTTCCATGAACTGCTGACGTGTCTCAGCCCTGGTAATTATGTTTTTGCCCCTTATGGCAAAATCCAGCGATTGCTTCAGTTCGTGTTTCTTTTTAAGATGCATGATCCTCGTTACAAACTGTGCTCCTTCCAGCTATCCTCAATCCGTCCATGCGTTGAACTCTGAGTTCTGATTACCACATCCCGCTCTTAACGTTCTGTTGGACATCCAATTGATTGCGGTGGAATCTAATCGATGGAAGGTGCTCACGTTTCATCTCAATGCGACTTGAATAGACCACACGAGGAACAATGTGAAGCGAACTGTACTCCAAATAACATGGTTAGATCATCCACCATATAAAGTGCTTGTTCAAGTCCGCATGTACCCGGATACACTACACGGTCAGAGAAAATTCACAGTTTGGACTTCAATATGCTTCGGGTAGATGAGACTAAAAGGGTTGTGCACACATGATTCTCAATTGACCGTTTTTATTTCAGCCACACTGGTACAGGTATATTGAGTCATGATGCCAGTGATTCGTCCATTCTGTTTCTCGTATTTTTTCGTCAGTTGTCACATCCATGGAGCAATTCCTCTCCCCCGCCATTTTAATTAAAGTGTGTGAAGTTTGAACAATATGTATCAAATGATATCTTGCAAGAAGAGGTGAGTCACAAGTGGCTCATATGCATAACACAGAGATCCATCTGAGAACGGAAAATCTTGAATGCAATTCTTGGGTTCTGGTTCTACTTGAAATATTTTGCTATCCTATGAGTGACCGTAAACGTTTTCAGGGAGCGGCAAAAATACAAGTAGTGTGCATTTGAACGAAAACGCAATTTATGAATTTCGAAATATAGCAAGCGGCCCTTTACTGTCAATTTATCACCATACATGATATTCTGTGCTAAGATTCACGAATTGCAGCATCTCCAATGACCGTCACATGACCAAACAGCCAAAACAAATTCAATAAGCAAAGAAATCTCATTTTTCTATCAGCACGAACATACACTCCACGATAACACACAGAACGCTTATAAGATGTTAACTTACTTTGCCTGCACTGTTGCCTATAAATTGAGCATAGACAACATTTCAATAGATTGCTTTACAGCAAGAAATCAACAGAAATATTGAAAATCGAAACATCGAAACTTTGTGTATTGTTTCCAGAGAGAACATTTGATTCATATTTCAGAACAACCCTTTGATCACATCTTGAGAAATGCTGCCAGACAGGATAGTGACAGGCAATAAGGAACTTTCTCTTCAAATATTATGCAGAGCCTTTTGGCTTGGAAACGAACTCAAGCAGAACTTGAATTCCAAGTGCAAATGTTTACGAATACAAAACAGCTTAATGTCAAGCATCCCTGGCTGCTGTGGAAGGCCAGGCAGAAAATTTCTGGAACTCTGACACACACTTCAAATACTTCTCTGGTCACAGAGGTCGGGCCAGAAAATAGGAGGACGGCCAATGTGTGTCTGATTATTAAGAGGGTATCCAGATGAAACATGAAAGTACAGACTGGTGAGTCTCACTCGCTGGTAGGGAAACAATTGCAAAAAATTCTGAAGGAGCAAATTAATGCTCACTTGGACAGGCATGGATACGTTAGGAATAGTGAGCATGCCTCCGTCAGAGGAAGGTCATGCGTAATAAATTTGTTCGAATTACTTTCTTGAATTATGATCACGAACTTCGGTTGATACAGTCTGCATGGCCAGTAGCAAAGTGTTTGTAAATGTGCCAAGTGAGAGAATAATTGAGAAAGTTGAAATACATCGAATTGGCTACGTTGTATATAAAATGGTCTAAAAGGAAAGAAAGTGTCATTGCAGAAGCCTGTTTCACTGACTAGAGGCTGGCGTCAAGCAGTGTATCACAATGATAAGAACTGGGAACATTCTTATTTGTTACATACAGATTGAAACATGTGGGGTAGGGAGATCAGGCAAATTTGCTGACGACACGAAGATTGTTAAATTGGTTAAGAATGAAGAAACAGATCTATCTTACAGAAAGAGGTTTGGTCAGTTTGTAAAACCAGTGGCAGATGATATTTAACCCTATTAAGTACGAGGTGAGGCACATTGGAAGAGTAAACAAGATGAGTGAGTATTTAATATATGACAGAACACAGGGCAGCTAAGACAAGCAGAAACATCTTAGTTTACTTTTTTCAGATTCCTGAAGTCGGCAGAGCGCGTAGAATAAAATACTTAAGAATGTTTGAGCGACAATTGTTTTCTTCAGTCGTGCCATGAAGTATAAAAAGGAAGGAGGTAACCGTCCAGTTGGACAGAACGTTATCGGAACGCAAATGGGCTCCTGTGTGCAGTTCTGGTCACCTCATTACAAGAAGGATATGAGATTACGAGAGGGCGAAAGAGGACGTTCATGGCAGCGTTGCCTTGGATGGAGTTTTTAAGCTTTAAGGCGAGACAATATAAGTGTGGATTGATTTATTTGCAGCAGAACAGATTGAGAAGGTGATGATTGAGGTGTATAGGTTTATGAGGGCTTTGGACAGAACAAATGCTCCTCGTGGTTGAGTCGTCACTTCTGAGAAGTCATACATTTGTGGTGATGGCTCGGAGATTTTAAAAACTATTCCGGAAAAACAGTAAGTGCACTGAGAGGATGATGAGAATCCAGAGTGGATCCACAGTCTGTGAAGGTAGTGGAAGCTAAAAACTCGAAACCTTTGAAAATACTTGAGTGAGTAATTAAATATCACAGCATGTAATGATATGGCATAAGGTAGGAATTTGGAATTACCGCACTTTTACTGGTAACTAAGTCGGTGTAACTTCCAATGTGCAGAAGCACATTTGTTCACTCGATACATCTATGAATATTTGTTATCGATGAATATTTGGAACTATGAATATTTGGATCTATGAATATTGTTCCTTAAAAGAAACCAGACGGCCCACAAGGGTCTTCCAACAAAAGTTCCAGCTACTCAATCAATCTATGCTCAAGAAATTTACAGTGTTAACCAATGGCTACTACAAGGAACAGAGTCTCACAACGGATACATTCCCGTCACAAATTCAAAAAAAAAACACACGGCCATTTTTTTACAACGGAAAGAATAAGAACACATTAGAACTTGGTGCAGTGTAATGGTTGATGAGGAGGATATGCCCTCATTTTTTGAGTGGGTGCAGTCATATGATTCCATGGAGGCTCTGACATTTGTGAAGAACCCTTGAAAAATTGGAGAAGAGGCGAGTGGGAAGGCAGGCCTTGCTAAATATCTTGTCAATCATATCAATCATATCTAAGATATGGCAGCGACAGCGAATTAAATCATGCAATGTGATACAAGGCGTTGCATTATTCACGTTTAGGCAGCAGGTTTGTTAGTTCTATACAGAGTAGACGAATTGCCAGGTCTTGTAAATATGTGTTTCCGGGATGGCGCCAATAATCACAGGATTCAAAGTTTGGGAGAGGATTTGTAGCTTGGGTGCTCGTTGTTGTGGTTCTGTTCGCCAAGCTGGGAATTTGTGTTGCAAACGTTTCATCATCTGTCTAGGTGACATCTTCAGTGCTCGGGAGCCTTCTGTGAATCCTTTCATCACACAATACCAGCTTAAATTCAACAGGTTTCTTTGGATGCACTGGCTTTCGAATCGCTGCTCCTCCATCAGCCACCTGATGAAGGAACAGCGCTCGGAAAGCTTATTCTTCAAAATTAAACTTTAGGACTATAACGTGGTGTGTGAATTTTAATTTTGTCCACAACAGTCCAATACTGCCACCTCTAAATCATGATCTTATTGTGGTATACTTTGGTTAAATAATACTTGGTGCTCGAAGTTCATTTCTATCCACAAAGAACCATGAATGGATGGCAACGTGCATTTGTCTGAATTTAACATTTGTGATGAGACTGTATTTGAAGCACTGTGCATCATGCCAAACTTTTTTTTTTGACAAATCGTGCTTCAAGCAACACTTTGCATGATTTGACTTCAGTACGCCGTTTAGACTATATCTGTTTTCATGTGTTGTGTTCAGGTCTCAAAATATCTTGATTATACCAGATCTGTAGATTCCTGTTACCTGACTGCTGAAGCAATTGAATCTGTATTTTTCTTTCCTCTTAGCGTCTTCACTGGTTTTTATTTCCTGGAATTGTCCAAACCAGTGTGACACAAATAGTATTCTCTAAAAGCATAATTTGGAAGCAGCTATTCTCCTCGATGAGCAAAAAGCGTTAATAATACTGAAGTAGGTACAACTATCACACCTCTATCAGTATTTGACTGATGTAAACGTACATTTCTCTGATGTAGCCATGCCCTAATGCTGGAGAGATGAAATACGGGGTTCTTTTAATAAGGAGCAGGGTTTAAAAACAAAAATATCATATAAAATTCCCTTCAACACCACTCACAGTACCATTTCGAAATGCAATTACTTGAATTCCGTATTAAATAGTTTTCGGTTACTCAGTTTGATGCAACAAATGCAGTTACAACACAGTTATTGTATTCTAGGAGCATGGATAACTGCAGATGCTGTTTGTGTTTCTTCCTTGTCATTGCCACACACCCTTTCATCCTCAAGCACCCATCGATTCCTCCTTCTTCCCTTCATCACTCAACCATGAGCTTTCATTTGAAGTAGGTTTTGGTTTGCTCACTTGAGTTGATGAAGCATCACAACAACACTCAAGTCCTCATTACCCTGAGACAATTCCTCATACAGTGGTGTGTTTGAGCTGAATTGACAGTCGGAAAATGCCTTGAAGAATGGGTTTGCCTGAACCATCAAAATGGAATTGAATTGCATAAAGGTAACCTCTTTTTTTGCAAAGATGCTGCCTATCCTGCTGACATTTCTCCAGCAGTTTCGTTCTTTCAATCTGAATTAAGGCGCTCTCATTCCTTTTGGAGTTTTATTTGATTGGTATAAGAAAACGTTAGCGGGAGTGATTCTGCAAGAAATGCACAAAGCACACTGTCGCACAACGCTATTGTAGCAACAACTCTAAGATCTTTTTGATTGGTAAACCTAGACTTCCAAATGGAGCTGAAGTGGCGATCATGCAAATCATGCACATTCGCAAGCAAGGTGCAATACTCATTTCATTTATGGAAATAGCCTCAAACATGTGGCAATGGATTCACTTCGACTTCAGCGAATTTGCAGAGAGAGAGAGCGAGAGACAGACTGTCAGTGATTGTGGATGCACATACCAAATGGCAGAGATAGTTTTCAAGAGTCCATGTTTGCAGGTATAATACACTGACGGGATGGGAATATTTGGCAGGTTTTTAATCCCAAAACGTTCACAGATTGTGGTGCAAGAGTGACAGTAGGACCGAAACAATATGGTGGCAGATTTGTGAAATCGGATCTGCAGATCCAGTGACGAACGGCCAGCAAATGAGTTTTGTCCATCTAGAAGCAGGCATCAAAGGTTTCATAGAGGGATTGGTCGCCAGGGGCGAATCAACTATAAGGTGTTCTGCAGCAATGGACAAGACGACAATGATGGCTTTGTGGTCCTACCACTGAACTGCGAATTCGGAAACCCAATGAATTTTCTGGGGACCCAAAAACAAAATGCACAGCAGTTGGTGTAATTTAATTAAGAGTCAAATGAATAGTCATGCAACCACCGTCAATGATTACGAAAAGCCAATCAGGTTCATTAATGGTCTGTAGGGAGGTTACCGCCATCTTGCACTGGTACAGTCCACATAAGACTCCAGATCTACGGTCAATGATTCTTAATTGTACTCTGGAAATCAGAAATTTTTTAACAAAATTTGGCTTGTCCAGTAATGTTCACAACCCAAGAATTGATTAAAACGAAGCATACTTTGGCAGTAGTGTTATCATGAAGCAAAAAGCTGAAAGAACGTGAGCAATGTATGTAAAGGACATCCACTTGTCCGTTCCCTTTACAAGTCACGAACATGAACGGACTGATACATTCATTCTTGCCGAGCCAAAGGACCGGTCCTCCATATAAACAGTGCCGATACCATATTGCTTTGAAATCAAAACGGCAACCGGATTTCAGGTTGTGAGAAAATTAGGACTGGAAACGCTGCAGATTCAGAGTCGAAAGGGGAAGTTGTAAAAACGTGCAGCATGTCAAGCAGCATCCGAGGAGCAAGAGAGTTTGATCTTGGCATGCCTACATCCACAGAACATTCTAAATAATTCTCCTTCAGATTGTGATACTCAGCCACTCTCGTAACTTCAATAACGTTGGTCTGCCAACAATAATTGGAAGAACGGAACTTGGATAATAATATTTCGCACATGCATTCACCCTCTTCCCACACAAAACACCCCAGTCCCACACATAAACATTGGAGTTAGTTTTTTTTAATGAAGATAAAAGGAGCTAAATTGGTTAGAGCAGTGTGCTCTTGACTTTGCAACTTGCCACACAATTGATTAAGGTCAGGACTAATCATATTAAGCTGCATCCTTGCCACCACATGGCATTTCATGTGCTTCATTGGAGCCGTTGGAGTCAATTTTGAATCATTCTGGTAACACATCTCTTCAAAAGTTTTGCACTTGCAGGCATCGTAAATTGTTACAAACTGGCTCAGGACTGATGGGCTCCCTTCAAGCTAAAATGCTTTTTTCCTTATTTTCAACACCATTCAAGACGGCGCCGTTTCATACTGAAATTGAATTTTCACTATGTTTCTATTATTCTTTCAATAGAATCAAAATAACATTTTAAACAGGCAAGCAACGCAAATATGTGCCCAGTCATCAAATGCATCCATTCACAAGCAAAACGGTGTGGTTCAAATCCACCGTCTGCTGCTTTGTTAACGACTGAACTAACCTGATTACGTGCTGTGCACACAAAGTTCATCATGATATTTTATTTTATTCTTCATTACACCATGATGTTTGATCGTAACTATCGCAATGTATCACGTGAACTTTAAAAGAAACGACATTTATCTGGATCAACCTGAAATAAAAACAAACAACCCACGGGCAAAACCAACGTCAACTACAACATTCCGCAAGGACTACCACAAACAGTACGTAGGACAACAGGAAGAAGTTAGCCACAAGGATACACAAACACCAGCTAGCCACAAAAAGCCACGACCCTCTCTCCCTCGTAGCCCAACACACGGATGGAAAAAAAACACACTTTTGACTAGGACAACATCTCTATCCTGGGACAGGCTAAGCAAAGACATGTCAGAGAATTCCTAGAGGCCTGGCACTCCAACCACGACGCCATAAACAAACACATGGATCTAGATGCCATCTATCAAACCCTCAGAAAACGAACATGAAATGACATCACCACAAACCCCAGGAACCCCAACCAGTAGAAAGATATAAATAGAAAGCAGGAGACAGCAGCTTCGCTTCACTCGGAGGTCGCCACTGATGATGTTACCTAGCCAGGTAACGAAACGTCTGGATATCCAGCCTACAGCTCAGCGAGCAAACCTACACCTAAACCTCAACCTGAGCTATAAACCTTCACTAGCCTTGCAAAAAGACATTCCTTCCGCAAAGACTATACCTTTCAGCTAGTCAATTTAAAAAGTTAAATTTTAGATTTAAACATTATCTTTCTCAGAAAATATCCAACTCCTGTCAGCATCGTGTAGAATAACCATGTATGCGGCATACTCAACCTGAGACGTCATACCATCCAAGTAGATGTTACATTCAACAGTGTTTACACACAGAAGGAGTTTTCTGTTGAAATCAGTTTTTAAATATTTCTCTCTTTCTGTTCTCATCAGTTTCGGCATTGATTTCAACTTTGACTTCGTGCAATTATCTTCTTGCAACCAAAGATTCGCAACCAGAAGCCATATTTCCCACATTCAATCCAAACTAAGAAAAAGGCGACATATTCACGGAACAATCTGAATTCCGGCTTCTAATTCAATTAAAATATACAGTTAAATCTGGAATGTGTTGGTATTTGACTGAGAGGAAGTTTGGAACAAGGTTTCAAGCAAAACATCCAACATTCACTTCTGTCCAAGTGAATAAGTACATACACTGGAGATATTAAAAAACAATGTGAGAATATCATAGTTTCAATTTAAAATGAACACCTGTTTAGTTACTAATTTAATGATTTATGCAGGTAAGTTTAGAAATATCGAATTCAGAATTATATAACTTAAAATTAAGAGTGATATCAATATTGTCACACCGTGAAAAGGAGGGACAAAGTGAAATATGATTGAAAGTATTGACCCAGTAGTTTCCAGCTGGTTGACACATATTATCGGATGGATATAGAATCAAGAAAGATTTTAAAAATGGTGTCACTGTTCTGCCGTGCTTCGATCGCTGAATTTCCCCATTACCAATATGCTGGGTGCACAATAGGGCAGAAACTCAACTAAACTCTCCACATTAGTGGCTCTAAGATAGGTCTGATGCTCGGAATTCTGCTGCAAGGAAATTACCTCGTCACTCTTTGAAATATTTATTCATAGAGGGCATGAGTAAGATGGCAAGTGCATTGCTGATTCTAAAACCGTGGGCTGATTCTAAATTTCGACCAGCATACGTTTGTAATGTTTGCAGAGAGAGAATCAGCACATCTCATTACTCACTCTGCTAGCAGTAATCAACAACACTACAGAAGAAAAACCCGAGGCAACGTTATCATCATCATAGAAACTGGCCTCAAATTATGGCATGGTCCGCATGGCAATGATAACCCAAAATCAATCCCACTTCCCGGTGAATAAGGTCCTCCCGAATACCCTTAACTATATGGAGAATGCGACTTCAACTTCCTATGTAATGTGACAGAGTATGAGATTAAATGAAATAAAAAAGGCTTTCTTACCTCTCAATAAGTTTGTCATTTGCATCGTACAATGAGTTGAAAAACAGAAGTGAAGGGATATTTCAGGATATTTTTCAACTCTTCTCTGAACTTTGATTGAATTACAGCATAAACGCAAGTATTGGTACAGCACCCTGAGAGTTGCAGCATGAAGCTCAATTCAAGTACAAAGTAAGGTATATATACAGTATTAAACCCAAAGGTATAAATTCGCCTCCACAAACAGAACATCATAAGCAATGCACGTAAGAGGATGAAAGTTCCTGAAATGAAAAATAGGAAAAGAGCGGATTGTCTTCGGCTCTCTCCCATTGAATCTCTTTGAGAATTGGAAGTTCTATGAGCCTGGAACGTATTGCGGGCGTGGCTGCTCATTAAAACCTGCTTGATGCTGAGAACATTGAGCAGCAGAATTAGTACAAATGGAAGAGCCAATGACAGAATATGTTGCAAGAACTCGATTCCTGTCCAGACCAGAGACAATTGAACTTCCTGTGCCATGTTACAAAACCAGGGATTGTTCCACATTTTATAGAAACCTGTTAACATGAAATACCAACAGACATTTTTTAAGCAGCACAACACTCCAATTGTTCCAAGAACCACATGTGCTATTTCCACGGTGCAGTATTTACTTTTCCACTTCCAAAAGCAAATGTTCACAAATCGGTCAAAAGTGAAAGCGACAGTAAACCAGACAGAAGTATCTTTGGCTGCATATAACAGTACAGCATGTATATTACACACGGGAATCGTTTTCATGAAAGGAAAATGCTCTCTGTAGACAAAGACAATGTGTCTTAACACCAAGTCAAAGAGAATGACAAGTAGGTCCGTCACTGCCATGGCAACCATGTATCTTGTGACACATTTGGTGAGACCACACTTTTTCTGATTCAGTATCACAATCGTCAGTATGTTAACTGTGAGGGAGAGAAAAAACAGGGAATTTGTGCATCAGTATTGCATGAACTTTGACTGAATACATCATGAGATGTGGAGACATGCGACTCTCCTTTGCAACATGGAAAAGTTCAACATGAGAGATAAAACGTTAGAATCATCTACTTTGTTTGAAAACAGGACGCATTTGTTATTTTTAAATCAAACTGAATGCTGAAATTATTTTAGCGTCAGTTTGCGGCATTTAAAATTCTTCTTTCCTTCCATTGCTTGCTCCATAAATTTTCCACCTCTAAAGAATGCCTTACTATTGGACAGTGAGGATGATATGAACAATTTCTTCAGATGGGCAGAGCAGAAGCAAGTGTTATTTACCAAGACAAATATGCTATGACAATGCTGTTACTTGAAAAAGGCTGGTTTGCCCTTGTTCTCTTTTACTGAAGAGAGTTAATCAAGTAATTTGTGTCTAATTGTCTAGTTTCACAATGGAAGGGGAGCGGTCAATTCTCTCAATTTACCTTTTGTCAGGTTTGTTTGAGCTGTAGCAGTCAAAAGACACGTTGCTCCAGGAAAGTTACAAACTTCAGTAAATAATTCATCTGGCTTTCTTCTGAGATGTCTTCTCTCGAAAATACTCCCTCCTACCTGTAAGAATCGGTGTTCGAAATTGACCTCTTTTTATGGCTTGTTACTTTACTGGAATGTTAATTGGTATTTGTTACTGTGTCGGCTCGATTAAGATTTCCAATCGTTAAGTTATTCTATGTCTTTGTGTTGTGCTTGTGTTTCAACTGTACTGTTTAACTATATTCTATTTGACTTGAAGCCAAATGGCTTGACCAGCTGCATCACACTTGGAACACCTACATCACAAAAGTGTTTAAAATAAGTCAAAGAAAGCATTGAGGCTAGCATCTTAAAAGTATTTGGAGGGGATTCTATCCATTTCCAAAACAATGCTGTTATGCAATTTGGAAGAAGTAAGAAGAAAGGGAGCACTAAATGTATGATAATAAACTTTTGTTCTGACGAACAGAGGAATTTTTCGGTGCTTGTCCACTGATAGGTGCTCCTGCTGGCACCATGGAATAATGCATTGACCATCGTCCCCGATTGACAGAACACGAGAAGCATCCAATAACAAAAATACGATCAACAGAGATGGTTTTTGTCAAAGGTGTCATCATAAGTAAACGAGTTCAGCTACACCATGACAGGTTAATTTATATGCACAGATTACAGTAATTCCAAAAAATGTGGCAGAATAGGTTTAAGGTGTCGTTACGAAACTGTACAGGATTTTGTTTCGGTTATAATGTTCAATATGCAGTGAAAGGAACTATTAACACTTCAAACTAGAAGTGAGAGCAACAGAAATCTTATCATCAGAGTGGGGATATTAAAATTAAAATTTGACCAGGTTAAAAAAAACGGTGCATATGTGGGAACACAAAGCTAATAAGTGGCCTGAATTTAATCGATGTTCTAAAGGGGAAGTACAAAGTTTTTTGGGGAAAATCTGCTTCGCAGTTATTATAACTGAGATAATCGCTGGGAGATCATTTGAATAAACTTCACTGTTTTGCAAACAATGTGCCCCAGCAGTTTTACGCACAATGAATTGTGGTGCAACACAGCAGTACAGAGATGGGAGAAGGCTGCATGCCTTTTGACCAAGATATCACATGGAAGGCAACTCACCATCGAAGTCCTCATCTCTGGTCTGAAAAATTTGTTCGGGTGCACATCTTCATCGTGGTGTGGGTGGATTTCGCATGGTTTGTGACAGGGACAAATACGAATATTTTCCTTTGTTACAAAGCACTTGGAGTAGGAACATTAAGTCTGTATGTTTTTTACACAGATAATTAATGGTGAGAAAGTACATTAGAAATCTTGCACAGTCCAAAGATGTGCAGGTCAGGTGAATTGGCCATGCTAAATTGCCCGTAGTGTTAGGTAAGGGGTAGATGTAGGTGTAGGGGTATGGGTGGGTTACGCTTCGGCGGGGCGGTGTGGACTTGTTGGGCCGAAGGGCCTGTTTCCACACTGTAAGTAATCTAATCTAATCTAATCTAATCTAATCTAATCTAATCTAATCTTATCAGCAAACACTAAAGGATAAACACTTGGCATTTCGAAGGGACATATAGTACAAGGAAGATGAATAATAAACATATTCTTCCACAAAGACATATATGTCGAACTCTATTCTGTTGTAATCGAATGTAAAAGGAAAAAATAGACAAGGAAACACAAGATAGACTAATGTACAGACCTATATCATGCTAATCTGCAGTTTTATTTTTGATCAGATTATGACCAATTGTTGCCAAATTCCAACCTATTATTCTCAGAGTAAAATTGACTGCTCAAATCCATTGAATTAATTGCCCTCAGATCTGACTTCTTCAAC
The DNA here is from genome assembly GCF_047496795.1 of Chiloscyllium punctatum. Taxonomy (NCBI): domain Eukaryota; kingdom Metazoa; phylum Chordata; class Chondrichthyes; order Orectolobiformes; family Hemiscylliidae; genus Chiloscyllium; species Chiloscyllium punctatum. The sequence continues at coordinate 16,697,511 of NC_092789.1, read as the reverse complement.
ACTAATTTTGCAACACTTGCTTATTGATTCTGCTCGGGTCGTGCTCCTGCTGGCATCATGGAATAATGTATTGACCATCGTCCCCGATTGCCAGAACACGAGAAGCATCCAACAACAAAAATATGATCAACAGAGATGGCATTTATCTAAGGTGTCATTATAAGTAAACGATTTCAGCTCCCCCATGCCAGGTTTATTTATATGCACAAATTGCAGTAATGCCAAAAAAAAAGCCCCGCCAGAAAGGAAGATTGATGGTAAAACCAGCAAGTTTTAGGATGAGAAAACAGCAGATTCTGGGCATTAACATCATTACTACAAATTAGATCATGAGTAAGGAAATCGAACATCAAATGAACCAATTGATAAGAGAAAAGTTTCATTCGTGCAGGAATCCAAACATTAATAATAAGCCTCACAACACCAGGGACTCGGGTTCGATTTCAGCCTCTGGCGACTGTCGATGTGAATTTTGCACATTCTCACCTTGTCTTCATGGGTTTTCTCCGGTTCTTCGGTTTCCTCTCACAGGTCAAACATTTGCAGGTTAGTTGTATTGGCCATGCGAAATTTCCCTTAATGTTCCGGTGTGTGGAGGCTAAGTGCATTAGTCGAAGGAAATGTAAAGTGATAGGTCGAAGAATGAGTCGGGGTTGGATACTCTTGTGAGGGTCGATGTAGACTTGTTGAGCCAAATTGTCTGCTCCCACGTTGTCGGGATTCTATGATCCGATGATTCTAAGATAGTACACGGATTCAGGAGCCTATAGATGAGTTACTGACAGGCGAGACAATTGGGAAGAAACTTTGCTGCAGAACTCTAAGAGGATCCATTTGTAAAGAGATTAAGGAGAAGCACTGCATGATATTGGTTACAACTTTGCAGTAGATCAGGACCAAACTTCGATAAGCAAAGAAAAGTCTTTTGTTAAAAGCTGTGAGACAATGGATAAGACTACTTACAAAGCAGGATCTTTTTCAAAACTAAAAGACATTGCACAGAAGCACGGGAGGCAAGCGTAATTTATTAATGTTTCAATTAAAGTGACCATATTTTAATTTAGTTTGTGAGGCTTGACAAGTTATTTTGTCTACTGCTTCACTGTTTCAAATATGGCTCATAGAATCTGCACCCATGTCTCATTAAATATTTTATAATTTCTGCCAAAATCAAAATTAGACGTGTCAAGCACCCAGCAATCAAACTTATGAGGCTTTGTTGGATGCTTAATATTATTGTAGTACAGGTAAACTCCATTTAAACCGTTATATGTTTAAGAAACAATTATCACATAACTAGAAAGACTTTGTCGTTCTTGTTTCTGAGTACACAACCATTCGTTATGTGCGTTAGTGAGGTTTTTAAATGAAATAATAATCGGTATATTTCAAGTAAGGTATTTCCACCAAAATCAAGGTCTCTCTTTGGCTTCCATTTCCCTGCTTATATTAAGAACAATACTAAATTAGTTAGTTCCCATCTTTTACAAGTATAAAATGAACAAAACGATTATTACATATTATCTCCAGTGTAATCACTACATTTGACGTTCGAGCTGTCAATATTGGCCAAGCGGGGTTGCTCAATCTCGCTCCTTCTGCTTGAAAGTCCTCGTTAATCGACTGATATTAAATTAGCTAATTTGCTGAAACGTCAGAGCCCAATCGTGACATATATTTCTAATGTAAAGCATGCTTCTCCTCCTGTGCACAGAGACAGACAAGCATTGATCAATCCCTCTTCCATTTCTTGCATTAAGAACTGCTCCCTCGGATAAAAAAAACACATATTTTAGAAAGCTTCGCTTTCATTTTGTACGCTGACATTTCTTTTGGAAGCTGTAGAATTCTCAAGCTTATCGATGTGTTCTCTTCTCCCTTTTCATTGATGGTTTGATGGTTATGCCTTGCTTTCTGAACACGCCAAAATCATTGGAGTTTCCATTAGCTTTGGAAAAAAATCCCTCTCTTTCAGTCGATTGTGAGCAGTTGTGGTTGTAAGATATTTACCTCAAAAAAATTGACTTCTGCTGAATCAATAAATGCTGATAATAGTGAGAAGAATGCACGCCAGTTGATGAGAAAGACCCAGAATTGCAACTTCGAGGCACATATGTTCCTGCTTCAAAACTGACGAAGACAAATATACATCATAATCATTTGGTTGTACTCCCAATACAATGCTAAAGGTTCAATTTGATATATATTGTTACGTGACTACCTACAGCTACGGACTTTTCATTTGTTTTTTATGTTTCCGTAACAGTAGGTTTAACTGAACAATTTTAGCTGAATTTGGCTGTATAATTTTCATTGTCAGCATTATACACTTATGAACAGGTGAAATCAGGGCAACAGCATGACATTCAGCATTCACAACCATTCAGTATGTTCATGTTTGTCTTCCAGTTCAGTATACTGTTTAACCCACTCCGCATAAACGCTATTAAATTCAATGGTCTCACATGCAAATGTTTCCAATGACGTTTAAACTTTGAGAATAATAATATAACGTTTTGCGCTAAAAGTGATATTTTCTGAAGTTTGATTTTACTCCACTTGTAAAAAATAAACGCTTCAGGAAACAATCACATAATATTTCTCGAAATGCAACCTCTGGAATGCACCTGCAATCTTCCGGACAATAATCGTAATAAAACCTACATTTTTCCAATGATGAGGTCGTCGTAAGTATTGCTGAACAAAGAGAATTTGGAGTATAGGTTAATAGCTCTTAGAAAATAGATTCGCAGGAGGATAGGATAGTGAAGAAGGTCATTAGTATGCTCTTTTATTGGTCAGAGTATTGAGTACAAGAGTTGTGAGGTTATGTTGAGGCTGTACAGGAACATTGGTTCGGACACTTTTTAAATATTACACACAGTTCTGTTTTCCATCCTATCAGAAGTATGGTGTGTAACTTGAAAGGATTCAGAAAAGATTTGCAAGGATGTTGCCTGGTTTAGAAGATTTGAGCTGTAGGGAGAGACTAGGGCTTTTTTTTCTCTGAAGTGCGACCTTACAGAGTTTTATAAAACCATGAAGGACATGGATAGTGTAAACAAAGAAGGTATTTTTCACGGACTGGGGTTTTCCAGAACGAGAGGGCATACGTTTTGGGTGAGAAGGGAAAGATATAAAACAGAACGTAAGGAGCAACCTTTTTTCACGCAGAGGGTGGTGCATGAGTGGAATGGACTACCAGAGGAAGTGGTGGAGTCCGGTACAATGGTAACATTTAAAAAGCATCTGGATAGATACATGAATAGGAAGGGTTTACCGAGATATTGGTTGGATGCTGGCAGTTGGAACTAGATTGGGTTGTGATATCTGGTCATCATGGACGAGTTGGACTGAGGGATCTGTTCTAATGCTGTACTCTCTGACTCTCTCTCTCTCTTCTAAAAAAAAGACGTTAATTGAGTACACGTAGAAATGATAAATAGAAAGCTTGAGTTTGGAATTGTGTGCAGTGACTCTGGTAATAGCTGTGATATGAAGGGATGTTTTTAAATAAAAGAAGTGATTTGATAATTTCACGATGTATTCAACTGAGCAAAGAACAGAACAAAGGGGTTCGAATCTCTACGTGAAAAATCATCTACTACTGTCTTACTTATAGAATAAAAGAACTGGAATTCACAGCTAGTTCCTAAACATACATCTATTGCCGTCTGTTGAAAATAATAAAATATAAACAGCTCGTGCAGTCATGTACTGAAGTCCACATGTGACTCATGACTCACAGCAATTTTGTTGTTTTTAAAGTGCACTGTGAACAATAAATGCTGGTCAAGCCAGGGACGACGGGTTCCCTTGCGGGAATAAAGGTTTAATGAATTTTGGAAACGAGATTTCCACTGAAACTGATCACTTTCCCATCAACCTGAGTACATGTGCAGCTGAGACTGGCTTCCACAAGCATTTGTGCATTCATGTGCAGCGTTTCAAAAGAAGGTTAGCACTGGAGAGATGGGACCAAGGGAAACCAGTCAGATCACGGATTTCTTTGAGCGAGACAGAGAAAGAGAGAAGTGTGAGACAACAATGACAGCACAGAAATTTCAAGGGTGGTGTTGGGGTGTGTGAGGGGAGACAAAGAGAGAAGGAAAAGAGGAAAACAGCTGTCACTGTACAGATATTTCCGATAGAGGGGTTACTTGGAGAAACCAGTCAATGCAAAAACATTTCCAAGAGAGTGAGAACTCTGAAACACCAATTATTGTACAGATATATCCCTAAGAGACAGACGAGTGACAGACAACAAATAATATGCACATGTTTCCCAGAGGGAGACGGGGTGAGGGGGTGAGATAGATAGATAAAGAGAGAGAGAGGCAGACAGACAGACAGACTGAGAGATAGGGAGGAGGAGGCTGAAAGCTCCAAGCCTTTGTGCAGATATTCGCTGAAAAAGAGAGGTGGACTGTGAGACGCTGTTCTGTGTGCAGATATCTTTGGCAGAGGGAGAGAGATAAATATCAAGGCTGACAAACAACAGTCAATGCACAAATATATCCCTCAGGGAGAGCGAGAGAGAGTGCGAGGGATGATGGTCAGACGCCAGTCTCTTTGTAGATACCTCTGTGTGTGTATGTGTGTGTGTGAGTGAGAGAGAGAGAGGACTCATCGACACTGGTCAGTGTACAGATTCTCCATGGGTCTAAGTGGGCTGCTCTTTGGAGGGTCAGTGCGGACTCGATGTGCTGAATGGCCTGCTTCCACACTGTCTGGAATCGATTGAAAGGCGCTGGACAATCTTGAACATGTTCAACAGCTGCTGAAAGTGCACCATGAAACGTCTCGTAGTGTCTGAACGTAATAGTGTTGCATTCAGCAGTGCAACAGAGACGAATGTCATTGTCCACTCGGAAGAAAATGGAAAGTTTAAAAATAGTTGAAGTGGAAGAAATGATTTGGATGTTGAACATCAGAACGATGATACGGATTATTGCGGGTCTGAGATTGTTGAACGCGTTTGCAGCCAGAATAACGTTAATAAATTTGAAATATTGGCAGTGTAAGACACCATGCAAGTCGTTGAGCATGGTGATGATTAGTCAGAAGGATCTGTCATGCGCTAGGAACAGGCAAAACTTTCAAATGATTTAAAAATGCACAAGGTTTTCAACTCATCAGGCAGGCTTGTGTGTGTGTGTGTATCTCAAAATTGCAATCACTGAGCCATAATGGACCTCTGCAGATGTCTCATTCCGTATATTGGTTCCAATGCTTTAAGGAGCTTCCTATTTTAAAATAAACATAATCAGGTCAGTTTCCAAATATATTAAAAAGAGAAGGCACGAGCGGATTTTACGATGCGACTGCCAAACTGGCAACATGATTTGAAGTAGCATAAGGTATTTGCAAGACTGCGTGATGTGAAGTCATGTCTCTTTTTTGACATTAGACTAAAGAGACGCAAAAAACAGGTTTTAATTTGAGTCTCAGAATGTCGACAATTTGGGTAAACATTGGCTTGCATAGAATTTTTTTCCATTGAAGCACAGCGCCTGAATGAGATTTTAATAAGAATGATATTATGGGGGAGATCATGGACCGGATTGTTAATAGAATGGGTATGGTGTTTTGCTAGTATCCCACCATCTAAGGCAGGACAACTGGATTCCAGCCCCACTTCTTGCAATGGAACATAACAATATCTACAAGCGGTTGATTAGGAATATCTGGATAAGTATTCAGAAACAATCTAATGGTTTGAGGGTTCACTCTTGGATATACATTCACGAGCAATGTTGAGTCTGCAAATAGTGATGAACATTTTAAGCAAGAACAGAAATCACTGGATTGGGATAGATCAAATTTATTTTTTTATTTTTATTTTTGCTATTAAACTCATATCACCGTTTAATTAAAGTAAGTAGTTGGATAGAGTTACTCACCAGGGACACCAATAAGAGCCAGTAGTGGATAATATCCTGCTTGGATAATCCGAAGTCTGTGATAGATGTGCCATCTTATCGGTAGTTTGTCATAATGTGTGGAAAGAATGGAAAGCGCAAACTGCAAGCTCCTGTTGATTGCTGTCACGTTCCGGTTTCTATTTATCGCAGTCATGTCCACTGTTGGCAGATTCCAATTGACTTTTCTTGGAATGTGTTCGACTGTTGCCATGTTCCAGTGCAGATTCTGATCTTTTGATCGAAACTTCAGAATATGGTATCAAATTTGTGAAATGATGTAATGTTCCAACTTATTACAGACAGATTCGGCACTCTCCCTGTCTGCACATTCAAAGATCCCTGCTTGCTCCAAACGACCATAAAGTGCAAATGATTCTTTATGAATAGAATTTTCTGAAGATCCAGTGTGACAATTAACATTCTTTGAAGTTGACGCAAAAGCCTCCAGAGAGAATTTTACTATCATTAGAGTCTGTAAATTCTTACTGTTACTTAGTAAACAGGTTCAGTTGACCAATTGCACGCCAACACCCATTAAACCACAGTGGTATTGCACATTGTCGAACTTTATGAACAGTTTAAATGACATCAGTGGAGTTTTTGCTGTAAAGGATTTTTTTACACGGTGGCATATTGGTTTATTTGTCAGCACTGCTGCCTTACAGCGCCATGGAACTGAGTAAGATTATAGTCTTTAGTGACTATGTAGTTTTCATACTCTACCAGTGTCTCTGAGGGTTTCTGCCTAGTGATCTGTTTTTCTCCGAAAGTTCAAAGATCTGAAGTTTAGGTGAGTTAGCCATGGTAAATGTGAGGTCAGAGCGAAAATGTTTTGGACTGGGTCTGGTCGGGAGGTTTTCAGAGGGTTAGTGTTCGTGATGAGCCGAATGGCCTACTTTGTAAGGGCCTATAAGTAAGTTGAAAGGATGGTCGCTAAGTTAATTTTAGTTAACACAAATGTCCTATATGGTTTGACAGGTACTTGCAGACGATATTCACAGTCAGATTGTCGTCTCCATGTTGATATTCTGGATAAGGATTGATTACGCCAGAAATAAAAGTGAGAAAAGTTCATCTGCTTTCTGTAAGTAGACATTTCAAAATATGCAAGCATTCTTATAAGGAACACTTTTGTAAGGCTTAGACTCACTACTGTCTCACGTTTGTCATTTAGTAAAAATTGTAAGGAGTATGCTGATCCTGGAAAGGCAAGCAACAAATTATTGCGAAAAGGTTAGCTGCATTCATTGAGTAAATGCTTACAGGCAATAAAGAAAATCTCAATGTGTTATTTGGAAAGATAAAGTAATAAATATTGTAAACACGACTGTAAACAGAGTCATTGGCCAGTTTGTTTTAAAATAGGTCACAAATGAGACAGATAAAGTGTTAAATCTCAAGTGCAGATGTAAATAATTTAACAAGTACTTACGTGCAAAGATTATAGAACAATACAGCACAGAACAGGCCCTTCGGCCCACGATGTTGTGCCGAACTTCTATCCTAGATTAAGCACCCATCCATGTACCTATCCAAATGCCGCTTAAAGGTCGCCAATGAATCTGACTCTACCACTCCCTCGGGCAGCGCATTCCATGCCCCCACCACTCTCTGGGTAAAGAACCCACCCCTGACATCTCCCCTATACCTTCCACCCTTCACCTTAAATTTATGTCCCCTTGTAACACTCTGTTGTACCCGGGGAAAAAGTTTCTGACTGTCTACTCTATCTATTCCGCTGATCATCTTATAAACCTCTATCAAGTCACCCCTCATCCTTCGCCGTTCCAACGAGAAAAGGCCGAGAACTCTCAACCTATCCTCGTACGACCTACTCTCCATTCCAGGCAACATCCTGGTAAATCTTCTCTGCACCCTCTCCAAAGCTTCCACATCTTTCCTAAAGTGAGGCGACCAGAACTGCACACAGTACTCCAAATGTGGCCTAACCAAAGTCCTGTACAGCTGCAACATCACCTCACGACTCTTGAATTCAATCCCTCTGCTAATGAACGATAATACTCCATAGGCCTTCTTACAAACTCTATCCACCTGAGTGGCAACCTTCAAAGATCTATGTACATAGACCCCAAGATCCCTCTGTTCCTCCACCTGACCAAGAACCCTACCATTAACCCTGTATTCCGCATTCTTATTTGTTCTTCCAAAATGGACAACCTCACACTTGGCAGGGTTGAACTCCATCTGCCACTTCTCAGCCCAGCTCTGCATCCTATCTAAGTCCCTCTGCAGCCGACAACAGCCCTCCTCACTGTCCACAACTCCACCTATCTTTGTATCATCTGCAAATTTACTGACCCACCCTTCGACTCCCTCCTCTAAGTCATTAATAAAAATTACAAACAGCAGAGGACCCAGAACTGATCCCTGCGGAACTCCACTTGTAACTGGACTCCATGCTGAATATTTACCATCTACCACCACTCTCTGACTTCTACCGGTTAGCCAGTTTTCTAGCCAATTGGCCAAATTTCCCTCTATCCCATGCCTCCTGACTTTCCGCATAAGCCTACTATGGGGAACCTTATCAAATGCCTTACTAAAATCCATGTACACTACATCCACTGCTCTACCCTCATCCACATGCTTGGTCACCTCCTCGAAGAATTCAATAAGACTTGTAAGGCAAGACCTACCCTTCACAAATCCGTGCTGTCTGTCCCTAATCAAGCAGTGTCTTTCCAGATACTCGTAAATCCTATCCCTCAGTACCCTTTCCATTACTTTGCCTGCCACAGAAGTAAGACTAACTGGCCTGTAATTCCCGGGGTTATCCCTATTCCCTTTTTTGAACAGGGGCACAACATTCGCTACTCTCCAGTCCCCTGGTACCACCCCAGCTGCCAGTGAAGACGAGAAGATCATTGCCAACGGTACTGCAATTTCCTCTCTTGCTTCCCACATAATCCTAGGATATATCCCGTCAGGCCCGGGGGACTTGTCTATCCTCAAGTTGTTCAAAATGTCCAACACATCTTCCTTCCTAACAGGTATCTCTTCTAGCTTATCAGTCCGTTTCACACTCTCCTCTTCAACAATACGGTCCCTCTCGTTCGTAAATACTGAAGAGAAGTACTTGTTCAAGACCTCTCCTATCTCTTCCGACTCAATACACAGTCTCCCACCACTGTCCTTGATCGGACCTACCCTCGTTCTCGTCATTCTCAGGTTTCTCACATCTGCATAGAATGCCTTGGGGTTATCCTTGATCCTATCCGCCAGGGATTTTTCATGCCCTCTCTTAGCTCTCCTAATCCCTTTCTTCAGGTCCCTTCTGGCTATCCTGTATCCCTCCACTGCTCTGTCTGAACCTTGTTTCCTCAACCTTATGTAAGCCTCCTTCTTCCTCTTTACTAGACATTCAACCTCCCTCGTCAACCAAGGCTCCCTCACACGACCATTTCTTTCCTGCCTGATCGGTACATACATATCAAGGACACGTCATATCTGCTCCTTGAAAAAGTCCCACATTTCCACCACATCCTTCCCTAACAGCCTATGCTCCCAACGTATGCTCCTCAAATCCTGTCTTACAGCATCGTAATTTCCCTTCCCCCAATTGTAAAATCTACCTTGTTGTGCGCACCTATCTCTCTCCATAACCAAGGTGAAAGTCACAGAATTGTGGTCGCCATCACCAAAATGTTCACCCACCAACAAGCCCACCACTTGTCCCGGTTCGTTACCGAGTACCAAATCCAATATGGCCTCCCCTCTGGTTGGACAATCTACATACTGCGTTAGAAAAGCTTCCTGGACACACTGCACAAACACCGCCCCATCCAATCTACTTGATCGAAAGAGCTTCCAATCAATATTTGGGAAGTTGAAGTCGCCCATGACTACGACCCTGTGGCTTCTGCACCTTTCCAAAATCTGTTTCCTAATCTGTTTCTCCACATCTCTGCTGCTATTGGGGGGCCTATAATAAACACCCAACAAGGTGACTGCACCTTTCCTATTTCTGACTTCAGCCCATACTACCTCCAGAGGCAGATCCCCCTCAAACTTCCTTTCTGCAGCCGTTATACCATTTCTAATTAGCAATGCCACCCCCCCTCCTTTTTTACCACCCTCCCTAATCTTACTGAAACATCTGTAACCAGGAACCTCCAACAGCCATTCCTGTCCCTCATCTATCCATGTTTCCGTGATGGCCACAACATCGTAGTCCCAGGTACTGATCCACGCCTTAAGTTCACCCACCTTATTTCTGATACTCCTTGCATTGAAGTATACGCACTTGAGCCCATCTCTGTGTCCGCAAGTAGTCCCTGTCAGTGCTACCTTCTCCACAGCCTCCCTACAGTCTTGGACATCCTGACACACAGCTAGCTTACTTGCTGACTACAAGTCCGGATCCCATCCCCCTGCCAAATTAGTTTAAACCCCCCCGAAGAGTGCTAGCAAACCTACCCCCCAGGATATTGGTGCCCTTCTGGTTCAGGTGCAACCCGTCCTGTTTATACAGGTCCCACCTTCCCCAGAATGCAGTCCAATTGTCCAAATATCTGAAGCCCTCCCTCCTACACCATCCTTGCAGCCACGTGTTCAACTGCACTCTCTCCCTATTCTTTGCCTCTCTGTCACGTGACACCGGCAACAACCCAGAGATGACGACTCTGTCTGTCCTAGCTTTTAGCTTCCAGCCTAACTCCTTGAGCTCTTGAATTATGGCAAGAGTTGAAAAGAAAGATTACCAAATACAGAATGATGATTGTGGTTGTTTTTGGAATCTGAACTTCACTAATGGCATGATAATTTATAAATCATTGAATTCCACATTCATCGGTAAAATTCAAAGAGAAGTTCCTTATGAACAAAAGATAATTAGTTAGGAAAAGTGTTCAGAGTAGAAAAAGTAAAGATTTATTTAAAGATGAATCTTTAGTTTATAATCAAATTAACAGAATGTAAGTAGCCCATTAAGCAAGTAAGCTTGGTTGGAAGTGAGAAAGACCGTGGTTTGATCTCTCAGGTTGAACTCATAAGGTGCTGTTCTCAATCTGTCAGCTGTGTTATGGTAACTATATATTGGATTTCCGTTTAATGTCTGTGTTACAACTAGTAGAAAATAATATCCTGACTAATCTTCCATTGAAAAGTAAGTACATAATTTGGAAAAATGATGAGATAAAACAACTCTTCAGGTTTTGGCAATTAATGTCGTGCAGCTGGTAAATTTCTGGGAAGGAGTAAAACTGAAAGAAAAAATTGTGAAATCCCAAAGATAGATGATGGAGATATCTCGTAGATATCATGAGATGACAGTAGGACCTATAGACGTCCATGGAGTTGTCCATAATGTATCGTGTTTTACTGGATGGACGCATAGATTAACGGGACGTGACTCACGATGACATCAATCTGCATGTAATTATTGTAAAATGCAGCATTTCGCTAGGGAACTCAGACAGAATTGATCTCTGATCCTAGCTGTATTTAAGAGGGCAAATATGTCTCATGAGAAAGCCTCACTTGGAGAGGTCACCAGCCTTTCCTACATGTATGATACTAAAACGCTGAACAAGGATCTTTAGTGTTGAGAAACACAGGACTATTGCGTTTTCAGAGCCATCTGCCCATCCGGCGGCCATATCTTTTCTGCCTATTCAATTCTCATCTGTGTTATGGCCAGCTCGTTGCTCGTACTGTTCACATCACACTCAGGATCACAGATGTTCTGCAGTAAATTTTACGATTACTCCAAATTGAAAACGCCGTTAGCCAGTAACTGTTGCATCATGCATGTACTTTACACATTATCAACCCCAATGTCAATGAATTGCAACACAACATAGGAAGGGATTTTCACGAGTGCTAGCTCTGCTGCCGTGAGTGCTCTCGGATTTTTTTCAAGTCCCTGAATATTTTGAGCTTGAAAGCAATTCAGAACAAGTACAACTGACAAGTAGTCATCGACCAATCACCGATCCAGAAGGTCACACTGATGTTTTCTCTCAATGTTGCAGGTCTGTGAAAGTATCATTGAATTTTGTAGGACAGAAGGAGATCATTTGACACATCGTTTCCGTGCCATGCCAAGAAAGAGCAACCCAGCTCATTCCATGACCTATCCTGGTCTCCGTAGCATTCTAAACAATCCAATTACAAGTTTTGTTTCTTCAAACTTTGTAACTTCATTTGGCATCCACCTTCAAGAGTTTCCAACTGATACAATCGAACTTCTAATAACTCTCTGAGGAAAGTAATTTTTTTTTATTTATCGCTCTCATTTCACTATCTCGCTTGCTGAAAACCGTGAAATAATGATCCTTACTTAACAACATTACAACTCGTGGAAGTAGGGCATCTTATTTATCCTGAAATAAATGTGCATAATTTTGCAGCCCACAGTTCGGTCACCAGTTAATCGGTATCTGTTTCAAGGAGAATGTATACAATTTGTCTCATATTTTCCTGTGTCTAACTCCTCATGTCATTCTCCTAGATTTCTTTTGCACTCTGAACACACTTTTTCACTTTACAGTTAATAACATACCCAGACTGAACACAATGCGTTTCGAATGTGGTCGATTCGAAGTTTCACAGAGGTGAGGCATTACCTCTTTGATTTTATACTCTGTGAATTTGTTTCTAAATTCAACGATCCTACAAGTGTTCTTAAGAGCTGTTCCAACTTGATTAGAGTCCTTTACATATACGTGCACTTCAACCCCAAGATCCTTCCTTTCCTGTACTTACTTAAACGTTGCACTATTAATAAAGTGCTCTTTCTCAATATTTGTTTGTGAGAAACGCATGACCACACATTCCTCTCCGTGTCCGTTGTTCAGCCAATTATCTGACTTTTTGGCTTACACGCCAATTTCCCTCTGAAGTCATTTAGCATTATCTTAATACTTGACTATTCTTTTTAGATTAGTACAGTATGAAAATCTGGAAATTTTGCACTCAGCACCATTCTCTAAATCATTTATGTAATCGACAAAAAGCGTCCTGAACTGATCAGCAGATGTAGCACTTTTCCTTCGAATCCAATCTGAGAAACAGAAGGAGATCATTCTGTGATTCCGAGATTTTTGTCAACCTCTGGTCCTTTTCGCCAACGACCAATCAAGTTTGTTCAAATTTGCTAAAAAAAAACTGGCCAATTGGGAACTTATCAAATGTTTTCTCCCACACTCAATGGACTGCCAGTGTCACCTCACTGAACCGAATTTAAGAGGGCTTGCGAACAAATCGTTTTTAAACCAGACCTGTGTCGGGATACGAAAGTTACAAACTTAATGGCGCGAAAGATAGAAACGCTTATAACATTTAAGAGTCATTTAGTTTTGCAATTGCTACTTTAAGACATATAAGACAATGGGAGATGTGGTGGTAAATGTAATTGCTTCTGACAAGTGCAAACACAGTGCGCTCTATAGCTATTTTCTCTGTGTGGTTGATCTCTATAATTCTATGACAACGAAGTACCATCTTTTCATCTTGCTGAGCCCACGCTGACGAAACTTCAAATACTTCTGTCGATCTTTAGCTGATCTCTTTTGCACAGACACATTAAAACAAGCAAATGTAAACTCACTTGTCTGTTCCTGAAGGGTTTTTTTTAATCCAAACAGCTCGTTAGCTTGCTCAAAATTTAAACCGTTTCGCGACTTCAGTACAGAATTTCCCGAAAGAGTACATAGAAAGTGTCGCATACTCATCCTTCTCCTCTCACGAATGTGCGCCAGATAGATAAGGTAACTTGTCTTTTTTTTCATTATTTATGTTTCTACAGACTTGAGGGAATTTAGAACAGTGGTGATCGTCATTAGGGCAGCAGAATGGGGGATGTAAGGTCACCATTATCGTCCTTGCTGACTTAATCTACGGAAAAAGAAACCAACACCATTTTCTTGAATAATCGCTTTGGGGAATGGAACTGGAGCTGGAGCTAAATGAACTTAGGATCATTCGCGGTAGCGGAGAGGGTTATTGAGACGACTACAGGGAGGTAGTCACACCTCAGGTGCAATAAATAGGCAAGTAACTTACTGTCAGGGGACGGAAAGGGAACAAGCAGACAGTGCAGGGAACCTCTTTGGGCTTTCCCCTCCATAACAAGTGTACGGTTTTGCATACTGTGGTGGGGGGACTTATCAGGATGAAGCCAATGGGTACAGGTCTCTGGCACAGAGTGTGCCCCTGTTGCTCAGAAGGGAAGGAAGCGATGAGCAGAGCATTAGTCTTTGAGGAATCCATAGTTAGGAGAACAGACAGAAGGTTCTGCGGGAACGAAAGCTACTCATGTTTGGTGTGCTGCCTCCCATGTGCCAGGGTTCGTGATGTGGTGGATTGTGTTTTCTGGATCCTTGAGTTGGAGGGTTAGCAGCCCAATTCGTGGCCCACACAGGGACTAACGGCATAGGTAGGGACAGGAAGTAGGATTTATAGCAGAAAATCATGAAGCTCGAGTGGAATCTTAGTGCGAGAATAAACATAATTGTTATCTCTATTTTCTTGACCGTGCCACAAACTAGAAAGGGGAGGAATAGAAAGAGCAAGAGAGAGGGGTTCAACACATGGCTGCAAGATTGGAACAGGATGCAGGGTTTCGGATATCTGCATAATCATGGCTCGTTGTGAGGGAGTTGGAAGCCTTACAAACAGGAAAGTGTGCACCTGAACCTGAGCAGTACCAAATCCTGGAGAAGGGGAAGTTTACTAATTCTATTCAGGTGGCTTTAAACTTATTCAACGCGGGTATTGGCGGGGGGGGGGGGGGGCACTAATTTATAGTTCCAGTGTCCAGGAGATTGAGAGTAGTGGGGTCAGAAATAAGATTTGCAGTTCGCAGGAGATTACCGACAAGCAGGAAGGTGGTTTGCATTGTGCTAACTTCAACACCAGGAGCATCCGGAATAATTTGGGTGAACTTGCTGTATGTGTTGCTACCTGTGATTTCGATGCTGTGGCCATTTCGTAGACATAGATAGAGCAGGGATTTTGAAGCTTCCCTTAGAACAGCGAAAATGGTCAAACTTTGTTGGGGGGCGAGGTGTGGCATTGGTAATGAAAGGCAGTGCTACATTTGCACAAAGTACGTTGTGGACTTATCTTCTGAAGTAATATGGGCTGAGGTCAGAAAAAGGGAATGAGAGATAACCCTGTTGAGAGTTTTCCATAGGCGCCGGAATCATTTGAGAGATGTACAGGAAAGGATCGCAAACATAAATCTAGACAGGTGTAAAATATACAGTGTAGTTATTATAGCAGACTTTATCTATCCAAATATGGACTGGAAATACGATAGTTCCAGTACTTTAGATGGACTTGTTCTTGTCCAATTGTGTGCAGGAGAGATTCCTGACGTAAAATTTTGACAAGCCAGCAAGTGGCGAGCCCACATTGGATTTGGTACTGAGTAATGAACCAGGCGAAGTGTTAGATTTGGATGTAGGTGAGCAGTGTGGCGATGGTGACCAGAATTTGCTTATGTTTACTTCAGGAATGCAAAAGGATATGTGTACAACGCAAGAGAATTCTGATGTGATTAGACAAGATCTAAAATACATAGGAAGGGGAAGGAACCTGAAGGAATTGGCCACAATTGAAATTTGGAGTTTATAGAGGCTACAGCTCCTGCGTGACCTTGATAGGTATTTACATAACAGGCAGGGAGGACGCGTGCGAGCGAATGGGCCCTGGTACACAAAAGAAGCTGAATCCCTTGGCAAGAGGAAGAAGAAGGCTTATGTTTGGACAAGACGCGAAGGCTCACGTAGGGGTCTTGAGAGGTACAGGTTAGGAAGGCAAGACTGAAAGAGAGAGTACAGAAGAGTCAGGAGGGGACACAAAAGGACATTGGCATGTTGGATCAAGGAAAACGCAAAAGCTTTCCATCCGTATATCTGGAATAAAAGAACGACCAGAGAAAGATTAGGCCAACCAAGAACAGTAGTGGGAAGTTTTGCGTGTAGTACGAGGAGATAGGGTAATTTCGAAATGAATATTTGTCTTAAGTATTCGCACTGGAAAACTATACTGTTGTCGAGAAGAACACTGAGATACATTCTACTAGCCGTGGTGGGATTGACATTCACAAACAGGAAGTATTCATTTTTCTGAAAAGTGTGAAAATCGATAAGTCCCGTTGGCCGAATGGGATTGTACCGTGCTTTCTCTGGGAAAGCAAAGAGGAGATTGCAGACACTTTGGGTTTAATCTTTAACTCGACATTGTCTACAGGAATAGTGCCAGAAGACTACAGGATAACAAATGTTCTCCACTTCTTCAAGAAGAAGAGGAGAGATAACCCTGGTGATTATAAAGCAATGAGCCCTATATCAGTTTTGGGTAAAGTTTTTGAACAGTTTATATGAGATAAGAATTATATTCATCTCGAGAGGAACAAGTTGTTGGGGATAGTCAATTAGGTTTTTTTTTAAGTGTAAGCCCTGTTTCACAAACGTTATTAAGTTCTTTGAGAAGTTGGTCAAACAGGGGGATGATGGTAAAGCGGTTGAAGAATATATGGATTTCAGCATGACCTTTGATAAGGTTTGCTCGGCTATTTCACAAATTTGGAGGCATAGAATTGAGTGTGATTTACCGATCTGGATCAGAAGTTGGCTAACAGAAAGAAGACAGAGGGTGGCAGTTGAAGGGAAATGTTCATCCTGGAGTTCAGTTACTGGTAGTATACAGCAGGGATCAGTTTTGGGTCCACTATTGTTTGTCATTTTAATCACGCACATGGATGTTGGCGTCGAAGGATGGATTAGTACATTTGCTGATGACACTATAGTCGGTCAAGTTGTGGGTAATGCTAAAGAATTTTGAAGTATGCAGAGAGACATAGATAAGCTGCAGAGCTGCACTGGGAGGTAGAAAATGGAGTTGAATGCAGAAAAGTGTGAGGTGATCAACGTTCGATGAAGAAACATGAATAAAGAGGACTGGGCTAATTATAATATTCGTGTAAGTGTAGTTGAGCCGAGAGATCTCGATGTGTATGTACGTAGATAACTGAAAGTTGCTTTCTAGTGTGACAGGGTTGCTCGAAGGCATATGGAGCGTTAGTTTGTATTGATCGAGGTATTGAGATTCGGAGCCACGTGGTCGTGCTGCAGCTTACAAAATAACTGGTGCATTTGCACTTGGACCATTATGTACAGTTCTGGTCACCACATGAGCTGAAGTATGTGGAAACTTCAGAAAGGTTTCAGATGAGATTGACTGGAATGTTGCCTGATGTGGAGGGAAATGCTGAGAAATTCCAGTCTGTTTTCATTAGAGAAAAGAAGATTGAGGGATGACTTAATTGAGACATTTAACATAATCAGAGGGTAAGATAGGTTCGAGAGAGAGAGCCTTTTTTTTTCCTCGGATGGTGATGGCTTACACGAGGCGATATAGTTTTAAATTGAGGGGTGAGAGATAAAAGGCAGATGCCAGAGGTATTTTCTTTACTCAGCATGCACACGTGGCGTGGAAGGCATCACATGCAAAGGTAGTGGACTCGCCAACTTTAAGGAAAATTTAATGGTCATTGGATGGCCATTGGGATGATTGTGGAATAGTGTAAGATGGATGAACCTCAGATAAGATCCATACGTTGGCAAAACATTGAGAATCGAAATGCCTGCACTGCGCTGTAATGTTCAATGTTCTGTGTTCTATCGATTATTTCTCAGGTTTCGCCTCTTCTGCCAGATGCAAAGGGTTACCATAAGGCGATTTCCATTTGAAATGGATTTGATTATATCTCTGTGAAAATCAGTGACAAACAATGAGGTGATTTTCTTTTTAAATTCGCATAAATGGGCCTTCACACACTAAGAATGGTTCTTACGTTAAATATCAGAATTAGAGAAACAAGAGAGTTCTTGTTAAGATTGTGACTGAACTTCCTAGGGATTCATATCTCTCAATTGTAGGAGTAAAGGTCTGGATATCATTTTGCGTGCTACAATCCATCTTGCATCAAAGAATCTGAGAGTCATCGAGATGTTCAGTATAGAAACAGACCCTTTGGTCCAATTGTCAATGCCGATCCGATATCCAAAATCAATCGAGTCAAATTTGTCAGCACTTGACCCATATCCCTTTAAAACCTTCCTATTCAAAACTTGATTCAGATGTCTTTTAAATGTTATATCTGTACCACCTCCAGCTCTTCCTTTGGCAGCTCAGTCCACACTCGCAACATTTTCTGCGTGAAAATATTGTCCTTTATGCTTCTTTTTAATCATTCCAGACTCAACCTCAACCTATGCCATCGAATTCTGGACTTTCTCAGTCCAGGGAAAGGACATTGTGTTTTACCATATCCATGCTTCTCATGATTTTATAAATCTTCATGATGTCAGACCTGAACCTGGGAAGCTCCAGGGAAGACAGATTACAGTCTATTAAGCCTCTCAAGATCACTTGAACTGGATAAAACGTTCAAGTTTCAAAATATCTTCCAGTTGGACGGAGAAAATAATTGCCCGTAGTATTCATAAAATTGACTAAGCAATGCTCTGGCCAGCCAAAACACGACCTCCCAACTTCTGTACTCAATGGACTGACAAGGAGTGAGCATCATGAAAAGAAAATGAGCCCGGAAAGGTTTTATGGTGAGTGATAGAGAACCTAGCAAAGTAGTGCATCACAATGGGTGCAGGGGATAACTAACAGAGGACATGGACAGAGGAAAAGTAAGTGAACAGAAGTAATAGAATTCAAAGTTTCAACTTTATACATTAACTCGAATAAATTGGTGTATTTCTTATGGTATTTGCCAAACGATACAGTAAACTTTAAACCTTTGTAGACATCGCGCAATTTCTTCCCCAAATTCACACAACGTCCTCTGATGCACCAGTTCTGATCCCAGAGACTTATTCACTTTTGTATTTTAAAATTTTTTGAGAATGTTGTTGTGGTTCTGTTCGCCGAGCTAGGAATTTGTGTTGCCGACGTTTCGTCCCCTGTCTAGGTGACATCCACAGTGCTTAGGAGCCTCCTGTGAACAGTTTCTGTGATCTTTCCTCCGCCATTTGTAGTGGTTTGAATCTCCCGCTTCCGGTTGTCATTTCCAACTGTCCATTGCAGTGGTCGGTATATTAGGTCCAGGTCGATGTGCTTATTGATTGAATCTGTGGATGAGTGCCAAGCCTCGAGGAATTCCCTTGCTGTTCTCTGTTTGGCTTGTCCTATAATAGTAGTGTTGTCCCAGTCGAATTCATGTTGGTTGTCATCTGCGTGTGCAGCTGCTAAGGATAGCTGGTCGTGTCGTTTCGTGGCTAGTTGGTGACAGACCAGTTATTAGCAGCAGAGCACAAGAAGGCAGCAACACAATAATTTTGGTCAAGGCCTAGCCTATGCAGCAGCACGAACCTTTTCTCGGGAGCAGCACGACCACACTAGCTCCTCACTGCAGGTCTTTATGCTCTCCACATAACGGCAAGCGAGGCTCAGCTCCACTCCTCTCCTCCAAGTTGTTCCTATTCCTCCCAACAGGCTTCAAATTCCTTAATGCATTCCCAACAATGTCTCTCAGTTCGGTTGGAGCAACACTCCGACTGTGCCTGAAAATTATTTTTGTTCATCTTTTCTCTTTGTGCTTAATAATCACGCTGTTCGGAAATGTTGTCACACACTTGCTCCAGAGAGACTGTAACTGGGGCATACTGGTTCAGGGTGACGGAAATTACCACTGTTTCACAAGAGGCGTCTTTTATTCTGGAGTTTACTGAGACTTTGGGTGAGGTTTCAGGTGCTGGAATGATCATGAAAGTATAAACACGTGATATTCAGAGCAAATTGGTAACATTGATTCAATATTGCCTCCGTGACAGCCAAAAATGTAAGGCATTTCGGGATAGCTGAGCAATGGATTCATAGAGGTCTGCAGGGAGGAGCAGTCCCTTTCGCTGAACTTGCTCATGTCACCAATGTTTTACACTTTAAACCGGTTCCATTTGAAAGCATGTGATCGATATCCCTCGATAATTATTCCATCCATGTACCTGTCTAAACGTTTCTTCAATGACAAAGTTCTTATTGCTTATATTACTACCTCTGGCAGCCCGTTCCAGACACTCCACACACACCGTGTAAAACAATTGCATCTCTAAACACTTTGGTATCTCTCCTCAGTCATCTTAAACCTATGCCATTTTGTTTTAAAGTCAACCACCATGGCGAAATGATGCCCGCTATTTACCTTATCTGAGCAATTCATCATTTTTCACATCTTTCCAAGGTAACCCATCAGCCTCTTGGGCGCTTGTGAAAAAAAGTCGCAGCCTCTCCTTCCAATGCAAATCTTGCAATCCAGGTAGCATCCTGAATCTTTTCTACACGCTTTCCATTTTGATAATATCCTTCCCATTGCATGGCGGCCAGAACTGCACGTAGTATCACAAATGTGGCCACACCAACATGTTGTACAGCTGTAATAAAACCTCCAAACTGTGCTCTGACTAATGAAAGCATATATCCTGAATGAAAATTGAACTGGATGCGTGTCAATATCCTGAGCCGAAAGTCACAGTCGAAAGAATGGACAACGGAGAGCTACAAACCTGCGCATACAGAAAACTGATGAACACTGACCAAATACTTAACTGCACGAGGAGAACTACCGACACACCATATTCAAGAAGAACGGATACTCAAAAAAATACAGTCCGCACATTCCTCAAGGACAAACCACGACAAGAAGACCAAACACAGACAGAAACCGTAACCACCTTACCATACATCAAAGAGGTTTCAGAAATGATAGCCAGACTACTGAGACCCCTCGGAATCCTAGTAGCACACAAACCCACCAACACTCTCAAACAAAAACGAACAAACTTAAAACACCCAGTACATCCCATGGACAAAACCAACGTCGTCTACAAAATTCCATGCAAGGACTGCCACAAACACTACGTAGGACAAACAGGAAGAAAGTTAGCCAACAGGATACACGAACATCAGCGAGCCACAAAAAGCCACACCCTCTCTCCCTCGTAGCCCTACACACGGAGGCAATAAAATCACCATTTCAACTGGGACAACACATCTATCCTGGGACAGGCCAAGTAAAGACATGCCATAGAATTCCTAGAGGCCTGGCACTCCAACCATAACGCCGTAAACAAACACTTAGATCTAAATACTATCTGTCAACCCCTCCCAAAACGAACAGGAAATGAGATTACCACAAACCACAGGAGCTCCATCCACGACAAACGTATAAATAGAAGACAGGAAACAACAGCTTTGCTTCACTTGGAGGTCGCCACTGATGATGTTACTGAGCCAGGTAATGAAAAGTCCGGATATCAAACCTCCAGCTCAGCGAGCAAACCTACACCCTAAAGGCCCAATTCTCTCCCAGGTACTCTTTCTGCCCTTCATGTACTTTTAAAACCTCTTTTGATTCTTCTTTCCCTGATCTGCCAAAAGCCATCCCTTGTCCCTTTGTTAAGATTCCTAAAGTCATACTCATAGAGATGGACATCATGGAAACAGACCCAACGGACCAACCTGTCCATGCCAGCCAGATATTCAAACCCAATCTAGTCCCACCTGCCAATTCCTGACCCATATCCCTCCATACCCTTCCTATTCATATACCGATCCAAATGCCTCTTAAATGTTGCAATTGTAACAGCCTCCACCACATCCTCTGGCAGCTCATTCCATACACGTACCACCCTTTGTTTGAAAAAGTTGCCCCTTAAGTCTCTTTTGTATGTTTTCACACTCACCTGAAATCTATGCCCTCTAGTTCTGAACTCCCCCACCCCAAGGGAAAAGACTTTGTCGATTTATCCTATCCATACTCCTCATAATTTTGTAAACCTCTATAATGTCACCCCTCAGCCTCTGACGCTCCAGGGAAAATAGCCCTAGCCTGTTTAGCCTCTCTCTAATCCTCCAAAACTGGCAACATCCTTGTAAATATTTTCTGGTCTCTTTCAAGTTTCACAAAATCTTTCCGATAGGAAGGAGACCAAAATTGCACGCAATATTCCAACAGTGGCCTAACCAATGTCCTGAACCACCACAACATGTTCTCCCAACGCCTGACAATTAAAGTAAAGCATACCGAACGCCTTCTTCACTATCCTATCTACCTGCGACTCCACTTTCAAGGAACTACGAACCTGCACTCCAAGGTCTCTTTATTGAGCAACACTCCCTCGGACCTTACCATTAAGTGCATAAGTCCTGCTGAGATTCGCTTTCCCACAATGCAGCACTTCGCATTTATCTGACTTAAAGTCCATCTGCCACTCCTCAGCCAATTGGCCCACCTGGTCCAGATCCTGATGCAATCTGAGGTAACCCTCCTCGCTGTCCACTTCACCTACAATTTTGGTTTCATCTGCAACCTTACTAACTGTACCTCTTTTGCTCGCATCCAAATCATTTATGTGAATGACGAAAGGTAGAGGACCCAACGCCGTTTCTTGTGGCACTCCACTGGTCAAAGGCCTCCAGTCTGAGAAACAACCCTCCACCACCACCCTCTGTCTTCTACCTTTGAGCCATTTCTGTATCCAAATCGCTGGTTCTCCCTGTATTCCATGAGATCTAACCTTGCTAATCTCTGTTAAGTATACTCCACCTCTGTCCTCCTCAAGGAATTCACTTGATCCCAGCTGGCTAATTATGTAATATCCTTGCTTCTTTTCCAAGACCAAACTCACAATAACTCTCGTTATTGAACCGTGCTGACTCCTGCTAACGTACACCTTCATTCTAATAGGAATATGCTGACCCTGTCGCCTCACTTCCGAATGTCTCCCACTTATCAGACATTTGTAAGTTCATGTCTAAGACCACCAAAATTCACTTTGCCCTAATTTAGAACTTAAACTTGTGGAACTGGCCTGTTATTTTGCATTGGTATTTTAAAACTCATGGAATTATTCTCACTGGTCTGTCCCTTGTCCATTCCTAAGATGTTTTGTCCCTTCTCTTGCAGGATTTTCTACAAACTGCATGAAAACTGCTTCCTGAGCGCATTTAGCACATTTCTCTCCATCCAAGTCCTTAGTACCATGGCAGTCCCAGTCGATGTTAAGAAAGTTAAAATCCATGACAATTACAACCTTGTCATTTCCAGCTCCCTGCGATCTCCTTACCTATTTTGTCTTCGACCTCCCGCTGACTTTTGGTTGGGGGGCGTTCCAAGTGCAATGTGCTCAAAGTAATCTCTCCTCAAATTTACTTTTCACTGTCATCTATACAGACTCAGAGAATGAAATGTCAAAAAATTATTCTCTCAGTAGAGCCATCACGTTCTGCCCAATGGAACACACAACTCCACATCTATTCTTGTCTCCCTTTTTGTAATTCCTACAGCATTGGTTCATCTGAATATTGAGTACCCAGTCCTGTCTCTCAGTCAGCCATGTTTCTGTGAAGGGTATAATGTCCCAGTCCCACATATCGGTCCATGCCCCGAGTCTATTTGCTTTACCTATCAGGTCTCTGGTAATGAAACGAACCCGACGTCTCCTGATTCCTGCCATGCACTTGCCTGCCCTGTATAATTATCGGATTACCAGCACTGACGTAAATACTGTCATTGACCATTGTACAATCCTCAACTTTATCTTTTGTTGCTCAATGGTATCGATTCCAACTCCCTGCCTGACATATTTAAACACTCCCGAGTGGCTCAAACAAACATTCTGCGAGGATGTTTGTCCCTCTCCGAACTGGACGTAGACCAGCAAGTATTACACTTGAGGTGCATTTCAACCTTCTGCCTAACTCCCGATGATTATTCTTTAAAACCTCATCCCTTTTTTCAGCCTCCCCCTTAAGATTTATGTGCAATTGCTCAGATACATTCTTGACCATGGCACCAAGGAGGCAACACTGCATCCTGGAATCTCAATTACCGCCACAGAAACGTCCGGTTGTGTCCCTCTCTAGCGAGGCCCTGACTACTTATTGTCACTTGGACTTTGCCTATTCGCTTTTAGAACATAAAACCTGGAACAATAAAGCACAGAACAGGCCATTCGGCCCTCGATGTTGGCCAAAATCCATGCCCATCCCCCGACACTATTCCGTCATCAACCATTTCCTGATCGAAGGATTGCATAATTGCGCCTAATGTGGCTGACTTAACTACATTGGCTGGCAGTGCATTGCAAGCCCTTACCACTGCTTCTGAACATCTGTCTTAAATCTCACACCCTTCAATTTGCAGGTATGCCCCCTCGTACAAGACGAAGTCATCATCTGAGGAAAATGACTCTCACTGTCTACCCTATCTAACTCTCTGACCATCTTGAATGTCTCTATTAAGTCCCCTCATAGCCTCCTTCTCTCCAATAAGTGTTGAACCAAGTACCTCAGCCGTTCCACATAAGACCTTCCCTGCAGATCAGGCCACTCCCTGGTCAATCACCTCTATATCTTTTTCAGCCTTTCCTTATGCTTCTTGTCATGGATCTACCATAACTGTACACTGTATTCCAAGTGCGGCTGGCATGCTGTTTTCTACAGTTGCAGCATGACATCACAACTCAGGAAGTTAATCCCTCTACCAGTAACACCGAACAGACTGTATGCCTTCTCAACCGTACTATTAACCTGAGTGGCAACTTGCAGAGATCTATGTACATGGACACCAAGATCCCTCTGCACGTACACGCCACCAACAATATTTCCATTGGCCTAGTATTCTGCCTTCCTGTTATTCTTCCCAAAGTGAATCACCTCACATTTATCTGCGTTGAGCTCCGTTTGCCATCTCTCTGCCCAATTCTGCAGTTTATACAAATCCTCCTGTAACGTTCAACGGTCGACCACACTGTGCATCAGTCCACCGACTTCATTGTCATCCGAACACTTACTAACCCATCCACCTATGCCTGCTCCGAGTCATTTAGAAAAATGACAAACAGTAATGGTCACAAAACAGATCCTTGTGGCACACCACTAGTGATAGCAATCCAGACTGAATATTTTCCAACAACCACCACTCGCTGCCTTCTTACAGAAAGGTAGTTACTAATCAAAATTGCTAAATCACCCTCAATCACATGCCTCTGCAAGTTTTCCAAAAGCCTACCGTGTGGAATCTTATTGAAGACTGTACTGATGTATACGTACACCACGTGAACTTCCCAATCCTCATTCACGTTCTTCGTCACCTTTTCAAAAAAATCAATGACGTTTGTGAGACACGATTTTAGATACACGTAATGAGTTGCCATTCACACCCTTCTGTGACAATGGCTTCCACAGATTAACCACCATCTTCCTGAAGAAGCTCTTCCATATCTCAGGTGTAAATTATCATCTGTTTGCCTTGAGTCATTGCTCACAGCTTGTAATCTCTCTGGCGTGTGGAAACATCTTCTGCACATCTGCGCACCCCAGCTTCTCAGTGTTCTCTCAGTCTCAAACAGACCTCACACCCATCCCTCGGAAGTACTTGAAGGACAGATCTGTAGTCCTCAACTGCTCCTCTATAACAATATATTCATCACCAGGATCATTTTTGTAAACCTCAGGTGTATTATCCATGCTTGATGCAACTTTTTAGGGAGAGGGTACAGGGCTGGGTCTGGGCGCAGTGCTCTTTTGAGAGTCAGTGTCACCTCGATGGGCCGAGTGGTCAGGTTTCAAACAATAGGAATTCTATTATTCTCTGCGATAATCCTTCCAATGCTAACACATCTTGCCTTTGATGTGGGGTTCATAACTGCTTGCCATATTTGAAATGTGGTCACGCCAGAGCCTTAAGCAGCCTCAGCAGTACAACTGTTGTACAGATGGATCTTGGTCTAATTGATGTTGCATGATTACGACAGTCAAAATGAACAAAACTAAAAATCATATATGTAAATGCATTGGATGAACTATGAACCGATGCATATACGCATAAGCATCATCCACAACAAAGTGGAAGATATATTTCCACTTGATGAAAAAGGGATAAGGAAAAGCAGCAGATGTGTGGAAATCTATCCCATTTTGCCAGAGTTGTCGTGGCAAATGAGAACCCATTGCCTATCAGGCTAATAAACTTCGAAACCCTCATCACATTTCGGAAGCATTCAAAAGTGCACTTCCAATGTCACTTCCTTGTCATGGAAAATTGATTAAAATAGACGGTTGGTTTTTCCTGGCGTATAAGGGCTGGACTGAACGGTCTTTCCGTGTGATTTTGATCTCTATGACAGAACAACTACATTGTGTTATGATTCCAGCTAATAACAATATTGGACAATACAGATCCCAGAATGAAATCCGATTTATTTAAGCATATATTTTGTTGTTATTGGCAGAGATAAAGTGATAATCGTCGCAGAAAAAAGTCACATATGCTTCAGCATTTCCCCATTTTGTTAAGCATGCCTTTTCTGAGGCTTCATTTATGTTCTTCCAGGCAAAAAAGAAATGTATATTTTCTTCTCCTGAAGAGCTCCTGCATACTACCTTCTTTTTAATTTCTGCAGCTTTTTCTTTTTAGGGAAAACCAACCTTATATACACAACACTAGAATGAATGTTAACAAAAACAAAATGCTGAAATTTGAAATACTGAGTAAAGTTTAAGCAGAAACTCTCAGGTCATACAATATCTGGGTATAGAGAAACAGAATTAATGCTTCGTGCCCGATATGATTGTTCTCTAGAACAACATAAACAAAGCTTTCATGAAACCTCAATGTGGTCACTGCTCTCTAACGCGTGGTGGACTGATGTAATCTTTTGGCTAGTCTTGGAAACGAGATTTTTAAAATCAAACAAACCAGATAGATTACCAATGCCACACGGTACAAACTCAAAATTCTAGCTAATAATGATGTTAGCAAACGGATGAATATATTTTACCTGCTCTTCAATTTTACTGGTACAAAACCTTCTGTAACAAACCAACGTTTCCTGACCAAAAACATCGTTGCATGTGTACATATGTCGAAATGAGCATGCGGAAAGAAATGAAGTAATTCGCAATGCTCAATAGCCCCACTAGTTACTTTAACTATTCAGTGCATCTTTTTTACAATATCTGAAAGTGAGTGATTGTCTGCAAAGGCGGTTTTAAATCAGTAGAATTCCGGTTTGCAGAGAAGCTTTTGCCACCATGCACTTATTCTTCGTGAACAGTCTTGGTCACACAAACAAATGTCAGTGAAATGGCAACAACAATACCTGCAGCATGTTAACGTAAGGAGCATCGCAAAACTCGAAAAGCATTTCGAACTACATGTGCATTTATTCTGTCAAGATATTCTCCAAATTCGCATTGAATGATGCAATGTTGTGTCCAGAGGATGAGAACCATCCTCACTGCCATATCCTCCTGTTTCACTTTGTAATGGACAAGCTAATTGTGGAGGACGAAATTAATTCTTCAAAGCTCACTAGTAGAAATTTAGCCAGAGACGTTTGAGCATTAAAAATGTTTAATTGATCCGATGTCGAACAGGAGCAAACCTGGACCTTGCTAATATTCATGGGTCACGCGCAAGAAAATCTGTTGTGCTTGACACAGGCAAACATGAGGTAACTGCAGCAACAACGAGAAGTCAATTTTACAAGCAGGTTCGAGCCGAAAGAGCGTAGGAATAAAACGACGTAAAGATGCGAAAAAAATATAGAATTGCAGATGCTCAAAATGTATAACAAAGCCAGAAACTGCAGGAGAAACTCGATCTGGCAGCATCAATAGAGGGAGAATAAAAAGTGATAATAGTTAGAGTCCAGTAAGTCTATTTTGCCCAACAATCAACAGACTCGACACGTTAACTGTCTTCCTGTCACTGCAGATTGTGATAAGGTTCCCCAGCATTTTCTGTTTTGGTTTCATGACAATTGTAAGGTGGACTGGGGCATGAAGAGGTGGGTGTGGGAGTAGAAAAAGGACACAATACAGCTTGACTGAATGAACACTTCCTACATTGTAAATTCGCTGCACTTACCTGTAATTTATGATTATCCATACCTATATATTCGTTTAATAAAGCAGTGTCTTATTCCTTACATTAGGAACAGCCGACAAACGTGATGATTGGGACATATAGCTGTGTCATTACAGTCAAATATATATGTTTCAGTTCTACATGTCGTAGTTTGCAGGGATATCAGGAACTCAGATAAGCTGAATGAGGATTACTGTATTTTTCTTTCCTGGAACTCTTCAGATAATTGATGTCAACTCGTTCAGAAAAGGGCCATCAGGTAGGCAACGACAAAACTCGATCCAAACGGCCGCACCGTATTTATGGTGGTCTCAATTGCCCACAGATTCTCATGACCTTGCTAATGAGTTTAGCCAGGTATCAAGAGAGATTGCAATTCGAATCCTTACCAGAAAACAATTGACTAAAGAAGACTTGTTCCTCATTGCTTATGGCAAAAAAATGGATTCATGGTTCTGCTTGTACAGTTCAATATTGAATGGGTTACTGACAATAATGATAAAAATTAAACACATGTTTTGCTTCCATTTGTAAGCTACAGGCATTGAAAATCTCCAGAGTCCAGGGCTTTTAGTTATATATAGCACATTGATATATGTCATTCATCAGAGGAAGGTAGTCACACTCAGTATAATACTGCATGGTTCAGAACAGAATAAAAAAAATCAGAAATGATAATCTCAGAAGGCGAATCACACAACCTCAATGGTTATTTTTACATACCATGAACTCCAATGACAAAAATCAATGTGTCAAACGTTTTGCCATTCAAAGCAAATATTTCTCCCATCTTATTAACGCAATAAAATGTCACTTTGTGCTGCGAGAAATCACCTGGAAGTCAATTGTGATATGGTAATTTCACTGAGCCTTTCATTTAGATACCATTGAAATCTCCATATGTTACCTCTGATTATAACTACATCATTTCACACATTTGATGAACATATTACGAAAGGTACATCAAATGAGTCTGTGTTGTGACAGAATAAGTTTAAACACCGCAGCTGAATCGGTAAACACGAGATTCTGAACAAATGCGATCACATTGATTCGTTCTTCTCAAATTGAATGATGTTATTTTTTGACAACATCGTAACATTTAATATTAATTATTCCATCGATAGATTGGTTCGCTTTTATTCGTGGAATTAACTCCGCTCTGTCCATTACAAACTTGAATTGAAAAAGTAACTGCTGCACTTCCCTGGCTGCTCTACTCCACAAGTGGATCGGTATACTTTCGTTAACAATAACCATGCAACTCAATATTGAAAGAAAAAATTGGGAGTCCACTAAGTTTCCTAGCTCTTAAAATTAGTACAACACAGTACAAGAAATTAAACCCTAAATGTATAGTGCACATAAACCAAATTCAGAATCTGTGCACAATATTGCACCTCGAGTGATGGCTTCTTAATTGTCAACAGCATATAAAAACAGAATTCTCCTCAGACAGCTGCATCACCTCAACTTATAGAGCAACTCATATGATCGGCACATAAACATAACTCAGCTCTTCTCACCACTCCAGTGCATCAGATGAATCTATCTCATTTCGATAATATATACTTCCAGTCTATCACATGTAGATTACAAAGTGAAGAATTATCAACCAACTAACCAACTCAACATAATTCAAATTCATAGCATTAAACAGCGTGGAAACGGTCTCTTCGGCACAACTTATCCGTGCTGAAAAAGTTTCCCAATCTAAACTAGTCCAATTTGCCTGCATTTCGCCCATTACACTTGAACATTTACTATTCATGTCCCCGACCAAATCAGTTTCAATGTTGTAACTGTTCTGCAACTAACTCTTCCTGTGGCAGTTCATTCCATATGTGAATATCTGTCCGTGTGACAAAGTTGCCTTGCGAGTTCCTTTTAAATCTTACTCATCTCACCTTAAACTTTGGCCTGCCAGTTCACAAATCATCCAGCCAAGGGGAGAAAATCTTTATTATTCGGCTTCTCTATGCCCGCATTGAACCATTTAAAGTTATTGCACAATTCAGATACCTAAAACTGAAACAAGAACTTCTAGTTGTATGCACGTGAAAACGCAATTGGCCGAGTGGTAGGAAACAGGTGGTTATGGTTGATAGGCGGTTTCCCAACTGGATGTCTCTGACCAGTGGGTTTCGACACTGCTCAATGTTGGAACATTTGCTATTTGTGATTTATATGAACGATTTATTCCTGAATGTACAAAGGCTGATCAGTAAGTTCACTAATGATACACAAGTGGCACGATGGTAAATGGTGAGGAGGCTAATCATAGACTACATGAGGTTACAGATTGGATGGCCAGATGGGTTGATCTATGGCAAATTAAATTCATTCTGGAAAAATATGAGGTGATATTCTTGTGCAAGAAAAAGCCGCGAAGGGAATACATGATAAAGGCGAGGAAATGGCAGGCACAAGAGGCCTATTCCTATTATGCTGTAACAGATTATGATGTCGAATGAATGAAGCTTGTGCACCTGTCACCGCCTTAAGAGGCTGAATACAATCCGACTATTTCTGTATAAATGGTTCGAGTGGCAGAGCCAACTTCTTCTGTTCCCCTGTAGCAGATTCGATAGGCCGAATAACCACCTACTGTTCCCTGTATCATGCTCGAGAGGGTGAATGACAACATCCTGTTCCATGTACCAGACTCGAAAGGATGAATGACCACTTCCCGTTCCATGTACCAGGATCGAGACACTGAAGGATCTCCTCGAGCACATTTGCAACCGGCATAGAATTGAATGAGTTACCCATGTTTCAATGAACAGGATCGACAGGCTGAATTTCTTTCTTCTATTCCCTGTGTAACAGGTTCAAGAGGTTACGTGAACTCCACGTTTTCCAGTGGACCAGACTCGGGAAGCTGAATGCCCTCCTCCTGTTCTCATGTAACAGGATTGAGACGTCGAATGAATGCTTCCTCTTCCTGAGTGACAGTCGAGAGAGGTTTCTGCCTCCTTCAGCAGACTTGAAAGGCTGACTGGCTAGACTGTGTGACAGGCTCCAAAGGTTAAAGGGCATCCTTCTCTGAGGTTTTGCAGGGTCCATATAGTAAATGAAATCGCGCCCTCAGCAGCAATATGACTTGAGCGGGTCAATAAAAGACACGAGATGTGGAATGATGTCATAATGTTTCTAAAGGTTCTGAATGACCTATTCCTGAACTTTCTGAACAGACTCGAGAGTCTGATGACGTCGTTCTGTGCCTGTTGAAAAGATTAGAAAATCCCAATGGTCTCCTCCTGTGGCCTATCACATGTTTGAGATTCAAAATGGGCCCCTGTTTTTCGTATACAACACATTTGAGAGACTGAATGACCTCCTGTTGTTATACTGTATGGTGTATGATCATTGTAAGTGCATTTAAAAGTTAGTATCGCTAATTTGACTTAATCGTTTGTAACATTACGCACCTCTATCAACGCAAAAGTATTGAGATGTTTTCTAACGATATTTTACTAATTACTTAACGATATAAGAGTTCATGGTCGTGAATAAACCATGATGCTATGATTGATGAAAGCAACACCGAGATTGGAGGATAAACACAGCAGCTCACGTAACTGCAGATAGAGTAACAGGGATGGATTTTATGGATAGAATAATGTATTCTGATTAGTCCCTAATCAGTATTCATTGTGTGGTCTTAATAGGGACCGGTGGTTTCTACTTCTCTGACAAATCTGGTCATGAGGGCTAAGGCTTTTACTGAGAGGCAATTGATCAAATCGAATAATTCAGGAGATAGCAAGGAACAACCTGTCATCACCTCATGTTGAAGATAAGACATAAACTCAATTAATAAATCTGGAATGTAAAGCTCATTTCATTAATAATGACCAAGGAACAATCGTCAACTGCACCATAAATCATTTTCGTTATCCACGTATTTCAGCGAGGTAACTCTGCTCTCTTTTACTTCACTCATATGCATTTACGTTCGGAATCAACTATCGTGGCTCAATAATACCCAAACTTGGAACATCTCAAACAATGTCAAACATCCCAAAAATGTATTTAATAAGTGGGTAAATCATGAAATATGAATGTATGCAAGCTAACAATATTAAAAAAGATTGTGAACGTTTTTACTTGTAGAAGAATGTACGAGAGAGGCAAGATTGGGCATTGGACTGACTAATTCCCCTGACTAGCTCAAAACGTGAGTAAAATGCATTCGAAGAGGGATGGAATCTGAGCACGATTTTGCTCTGTTTCGCTTTGTAGCCCATTATGCCACTTCAGCCTTCCCATAATTGCATGTCCGTGTTGATTAGTTTGGGCCTTTCGCTTAGACTGGTTTTGCGTCATGACGTCTGTAATGTCTTTACGGAGGTCGTACCTGGCGTTCCTGGAATCGTCAGGATCATCTGATATGAACATCTGAACTTTGAATCACATGAACTTTGGTACACAATGGGGTTCCCGGTTCATCCATGGTTTCCAGTTGTGGCACATTCGAATTAATTATTGTGGCAGCAACATTCTACATATGTGTCAGTTAAACCTGTAACGGCACAGACAACAAAATAAAAGTCACGGTTGAAACTGGAAACTTTCTCTCTTTCCTTCCATCCTTCGGTCATTGGAACCAGTAAGCCATTTGTGTCATGTCATTTTTTGCTAAGGGGTATTTTTTTGGGGGGACCGTTGCAAGAACTTTTGCCCCATCACCTTTAAGTTGGATTTGTAGTGGCTAGGTTATTATCTGTTCCTTGTGATTAATTCGATAAATTTGCAAATGAATTTTGTTTGTTTCGAACTTGACAGCCGAATCAAATAATTCATTGCAGGAAGATCCACGATAAACTTAGTTAAAACAAATACCAATTTTATGGACTGGGCGACATGCTCAAAATATTCTGAGGGAGGAAACATATGAAATACGTATATAAAGACATTTGATCGACTGTGGGCAAGCTAGGAAAACGAGATTGCGACAAAGTAAGTTTCATAAAAAGAGAAAGGAATGAACTAGTCTAAGACTGCTCGTAGCTAGAAAGACAAACATCAAGGTTGCAAACATAAATTGGTACGAGCCCAGAAATAGAACATAGAACATGGAACATAGAACAATACAGCACAGAACAGGCCCTTCGGCCCACGATGTTCTGCCGAACTTCTAACCTAGATTAAGCACCCATCCATGTAACTATCCAAATGCCGCTTAAAGGTCGCCAATGATTCTGACTCTACCACTCCCACGGGCAGCGCATTCCATGCCCCCACTACTCTCTGGGTAAAGAACCCACCCCTGACATCTCCCCTATACCTTCCACCCTTCACCTTAAATTTATGTCCACTTGTTACACTCTGTTGTACCCGGGGAAAAAGTTTCTGACTGTCTACTCTATCTATTCCTCTGATCATCTTATAAACCTCTATCAAGTCACCCCTCATCCTTCGCCGTTCCAACGAGAAAAGGCCGAGAACTCTCAACCTATCCTCGTACGACCTACTCTCCATTCCAGGCAACATCCTGGTAAATCTTCTCTGCACCCTCTCCAAAGCTTCCACATCTTTCCTAAAGTGAGGCGACCAGAACTGCACACAGTACTCCAACTGTGGCCTAACCAAAGTCCTGTACAGCTGCAACATCACTTCACGACTCTTGAATTCAATTCATTTGCTAATGAACGATAATACTCCATAGGCCTTCTTACAAACTCTATCCACCTGAGTGGCAACCTTCAAAGATCTATGTACATAGACCCCAAGATCCCTCTGTTCCTCCACCTGACTAAGAACCCTACCATTAACCCTGTATTCCTCATTCTTATTTGTTCTTCCAAAATGGACAACCTCACACTTGGCAGGGTTGAACTCCATCTGCCACTCCTCAGCCCAGCTCTGCATCATATCTAAGTCCCTCTGCAGCCGACAACAGCCCTTCTCACTGTCCACAACTCCACCTATCTTCGTATCATCTGCAAATTTACTGACCCACCCTTCGACTCCCTCATCGAAGTCATTAGTAAAAATTACAAACAGCAGAGGACACAGAACTGAACCCTGCGGAACTCCACTTGTAACTGGGCTCCAGGCTGAATATTTACCATCTACCACCACTCTCTGCCTTCGACCGGTTAGCCAGTTTTCTATCCAAATGGCCAAATTTCCCTCGAAACCATGCCTCCTGACTTTCCGCATAAGCCTACCATGGGGAACCTTATCAAATGCCTTACTAAAATCCATGTACACTACATCCACTGCTCTACCCTCATCCACATGCTTGGTCACCTCCTCGAAGAATTCAATAAGACTTGTAAGGCAAGACCTACCCCTCACAAATCCGTGCTGTCTGTCCCTAATCAAGCGGTGTCTTTCCAGATACTCGTAAATCCTATCCCTCAGTACCCTTTCCATTACTTTGCCTACCACAGAAGTAAGACTAACTGGCCTGTAATTCCCGGGGCTATCCCGATTCCCTTTTTTGAACAGGGGCACAACATTCGCTACTCTCCAGTCCCCTGGTACCACCATGCGTCAAAAATCACAGATTGGTGTACCTGCTGCATGGGATTACAGAGATTGTGGTAATTGAACCCGTTGGAAAAGTTTGCATTCATAGTGAACAATGCAACTGACCTGGTGGATTGTGTGTTAAGTATTAAGACAAATGGAGTAACGTGAACGTTGCTTGTGAGACTGGAGGCCCATGCAGTAACAAGAAGAACATACAGCTGATGAAATGAATAGTGATAGAGAATGTTTGCAATCTGTAGGTGGTTAAAATAAAGGAAGGTTGGTTCCACGGAAAGGATACAGAGGTAATAATGTTTATATTTAGATTTACGTTTGATTTAGATTTTATTGCCACGTATACACACGTACGGAGAACAGTGAAAAGTGTGTAATGTCACCATACACGGCGCCATCTCAATACAAATTACCCAGTCACAGAAATAGAGTAAAAAAGAAGCAAGTTAAACCGTTCAGTACTACAGTCTGTTTACATAATAGCAGAAACATAAAACAATAAACTTAGCATATCAAATATACTTCCGTTTTTGATCAATGGTTTTACAGCCTGGAAGTTTTTACCGTTGTTGAAAGGGTATAATATGAGAGAACAAATTCCGTGTAGGGAGGGTTTGAAGACATGAGCCTGGAGTTGGTCATGGAAGCAAGGAGATAGAGGGAACTGGGGTATAGAAAGGGGTATATAAACTTGGAGGATTTCGTCGAGTGGGAATGATAGTACGAGGGAGGGCATTATTGAATCTGACCTCCTGATACCGTCTGACTGTTTCTTTTATCCATTGTTCCATACTCTTCATTAGGTTTTGTTATTGGCAATTTCCTAAGACAAAAAAGGAGACTTGTGCAGAAAAAAACGCTGAACATTGATATGCTTGGCCTCATATCTCAATCCTTATTTAATTGGCGGAGTTCATCAAATCATAATCTTACATGTCATTAGTTTTTTTTCCTGACGAACTGATTAGATTACTTACAGTGTGGAAACTGTAGTCCAACAAGTCCAAACCAACCCTCTGAAGGGTAATCATCCCAGGGCTATTCCCCTACATTTGCACCTTCACCTAACACGACGGGCAATTTAGCATAGCCAATTCACCTAACCTGCACTGTGGAAGGAAACCGGAGAACCCAGAGGAAACCCACACACTCACGGGGAGAATGGGAAAACTCCCACAGACAGTTGCCTGAGGTGGAAATTGAACCCGGCACTCTCGCACTGTGAGTCAGCAGTTCCAACCACTGTGCCACCATGTCTCCCCACTGAATACTTGCAAACAGGTTCTATGCACCCGAAAAACCAAACAATACAGCTTTATGGACCTCTATAAATTGCATTACAGTCCAGATGAAACAAATATAAATAAAAATTATTCTAATTCAGAGCTTACGTTTAGACAATTTCTGTATCTCGAAGATACCAGTGCAAGGGGGCAGCTGAAGGATGTATTTCTTGACACGGGAAACCAAACGAATACTATAGTATATCTGTTCCAATCAAACATGGAAGTCTGACTTGAATACCAAATGTACCTCTTTCCAACTTATGATTATGGACCCAATCATCATGTAATGTCGTGATCAAATTTGCAATTCCATGTTGCACTTCTCTGTCAAATGAAATGAGGAAGCGTCACATGGTTTCAGACTTCAAAGATCTGCATTACTTTTCTTATTATATTAGAAAAATGATTGAACATACATCATGATTTTTGCGTCAATAAATTCCATCAACCATCATATGACATTTCCGTTTTACGTGAGAGATGCAGAAATGCCACAGGCTAATAAATGTAGGAAGAACCAAGATGTTGAAGAATGTTTCCGAGATTGAAAGTATTGTAGGTTCCAAAGCAGGGAACAGAAGTATTGAGGACTATTTTTTTCCCGGTGATTCTTAAGATGTAGTTACTGTTGCTTGGATTCTGACGCTTCACAAGGATGGAGAAGGTAGTTCTGACTTCCAGAATTTGTGAATTAAGGAGCATTACGCTACAATAGGACGTTATCGATTCAGAGAATGCTGTATCTGTCAGAATAATGCTTTGGAATGCAGAAAGTTATGACAGATGAATAAGGGTTCCATTGCAAGGAATGTCGAAATCATGGAGAATGCTTATACATGTAGCAGCACTTTAAAATCAAGGTGAGGTGAGAAACAATGCCATTCACCCAGCAATCATAATTGTCATAAGTTAGACAATGGAAGATAAACCAATTGTGTGTTGAAAGCTTTCGTAGAGAGGGCAGAACAAAATAATATTGGCTTTAAGTGACTTGAAGGTTTGGCTGGAGCCGTGAGTCTTCGGAATGATTTCGGACGAAACTCTTCTCAGTCTCAAATAATAATATCTGCTTGGGAACACCTGGAGAGAGTTTCAGGAAATGGATGGTATATGGATATACACACATTCCTTGCAACGGATACCGGTTTGTTTCCTGTAAACACTTCGCCGTTGCGTGTGAAGGTTATCGAGCATTATCGGAATGAGAACCTTAATTATTTTAAACAGTGTCATTGCCTTCGGCGGAAAAAGAATTTCCAGCAGCTACAGTGCCTTGTGTCTGGATGAACCGAAATCTTCTGACATTTCTCGATGTGAACAGTTGTGAATCCAGCCATTGGAATTGGAGAAGATGATGTGGAAACTGTTTTATTTTATTTTGCTTGAGAGAAAGCTGCGACTGTGTTCCTGTCTGGTTTATTCAATGTTCCGAGGTCATCACTTATCCAGGTTTCATTGCACTCTGGCCTTTCAATTTTACAGTGAACTTTCACTTGTTATCCAAATATAAGTTTGTCCTTGTTTCCCTTCAATGTGGCGAACACATATCCATATTTGAAACTTTCCGTTGTCCCCTTCTGACTGATAACTTTTTCCAATTGCTCTCAACTCTATCAATTTCTTTCTCTCCAAATCGTTTCGTCTGCTCTCTCAATAAATTGCATTTAATATTTCAATAGGAGGGAACGATAGAGTCATACATGATGCATTTACACAGATGTATGGACGGGGCGGTGAGCAGAGGAATACATATCCTCAGAAAATATGCCACAGGTTGAGGTAGAGGAATTGGATTGGTGCAGGTTTGGAGGGCTGAAGGGCCTGTTTCTGTGCTCTAGATTTCTTTTTTATTTATATTTTGAATCATGTAGCTTTTCTTCAGATTGAATAGGTGCTAACAGTCCTAGTGAAAAGTGCTTGGATTCGAATCGTGAACTCCGCTTTTTTTTCCCCAAGATGTGTTGAGACATCCTGATTTTCTGCTGCAATTTCTGGCTTTGTTTGCAATGGTAATTGAGCATGGGATCCGTTAAAACAAAAATTAATGAACCAATCCAAGGCAAGCCAGAGGTTTAAATTGCATTGGATCAAAGCTCTCCTTTGTGATTTGGAAATTGACAATATGTAAGTTTTCAGTGACTAATGTACTCATGAGTTTAACATCATCTTGCTTGCAATTGCGAAAGAAAGGTCCACGTGGTATTGGAAAAAGAATGAAACAGACAAGCATAGAATTGCGTCCTGAGCTGAAATGACATTCGAGAGCTCAAATCTGCCATTAAAACGTTGACCTACATCGATAATAATCATCGATAACTTAATTAAATATGACACCAGTATGGAAAAAAATTTCAAATACACTGATTAGTGTTGAAATTTTGGTGTTAGAACTCTGAAAATGTACAGCTGAAACTGATAACTGTTTGTAAACTCACCTTTGAACATGCAAAAATACACACACACATACACACACACATACATACTCTCACACGCACACACACACACACACACACGCACACACACATACACACACTCACACACATACACACACACTCACACAAACATATACACACACGCACACACACACACACACACACACACTCACACACACATACACACACACGCACACACAGGCACACACACACACTCACACACACACGCACACACAGGCACACACACACACACACTCACACACAGACACAGGCGCGCGCACACACTCACACTAAACATTATTTGCCCTTGTGAAATCTTCGGACAAAAACACAAACCAGAGAGAACCTTTTTACTCATTTGTATATTCGGTAAAAACAATCACATAGTTCAGACGGTCTGTGGTTTGTTTTGCAACAAGTTTGGAGTAGTGAGCACGATGTGGGCAAAGCACCTAAAATGTTGAAAAGGCTGCTGCAACGAGTCCAGTGTGTTCTTACATACTTCCGTCGCTCATATCCACATGCTTCCACCACTCTTTCTCCAAATTCACATTTTTTACACATGATTCACTTCTGTCGCCCATTATATTTCGAAACATCCCATGTATTTTACTTTTTACAATTTTCTGCCTCCTTTTCATCGCAATGTGTTCAGAAACAGTTAATTGCTGAAACGTTAAAAACTCAAATTTCCTGTGAATCTCACTCAAAAACGTCGTGTCTCAGGATTGCAGGCCCTTGCCCTTCTGCTCTGATGTTCGTTGTCTGCACCACAGTCAGTTCTCTCTCGAACGATCTTCGTTTCTTCGAATCTCTCTCGCAGTCTCCTCTCTCTTCTCTTTCAATCTACTGTTCACTGTATCTAGCTCAATGTTATTTCTCTGTCTCTGCTCCCCCAAAACCCAACTCTCTTTCTCTCTGAAAGGACAGATTGAGATCATTTTTAGGAAAAAGAGAAAGAGGCTGCCAGATGGATTCAGGGGAAATGGTACAATGTCTGCCGGACACAGAAAGTAAGAAATTACAGCAAGGGGGTGTGTGAGAGAAGGTCAATGCAGGGAAACTGAGACGATGTCAAAAACAAACAAGAAAGCAGATTTGAGACAGGAGATGAGAGACCAATTTCACCAAAGAAAGCAAACTGAAATATAAATGAAAGAAAATGTATTATTCCTGCCATCTCTCCATGAATTTCTCAATCCGTCTCTCACATCAAGTCTGACACCATGCTCGTGCGCTCTTGCAAGGGTGGTTGGCGAGTGACACACACACACACACACATACACACACACAACTTGGACGGCAACGTGGTTAATG
The DNA here is from genome assembly GCF_047496795.1 of Chiloscyllium punctatum. Classification (NCBI taxonomy): domain Eukaryota; kingdom Metazoa; phylum Chordata; class Chondrichthyes; order Orectolobiformes; family Hemiscylliidae; genus Chiloscyllium; species Chiloscyllium punctatum. The sequence goes on along the minus strand of NC_092789.1, from coordinate 16,658,138 downwards.
ATTGCATCTTTGTCAGGCATTCCTTTAAATACCTGAGGGCTGTATTTCAACGCAGCATTCCCCACCCTCGAATTTCGGATTCTTCATGAAACTCCAAGATTTTTCCATCTGGACCCCACGTCCCTCAAGTATGCATCAAAGCAGAAGTATTCTTTGAATCATTCTCATTGGCTAGAGAGTACAGTAGTTAAATAGTTTACCCCAGAGGAGCCTCGCACTCTCTCATTCCACTCTACTATCTATTTCTGAGAGAAAACACAATGAGTGCATTTTCAATCCTACAGTTAGTTTGAAATTTACTTTTCAAATTTGCGACTCATTTCAACGGGACAGAACCAGGTTGAAGTTTTCACGGTGTAGATTATAGTTCAACGTCGCCAACGGCAATTTTCAGTGCGAGAGGCAGCGGAGGTACGATGAACCCGGAAGACTGCAGCTAAGGTAAAGCAGATTTTTAAAATTATTTACCGGTAGCGAGCAGCGGTGTTTTCTCTTTCACAGGAGGAGCGGGAGCAGCGGAGGAAGTGACGAGGATCAAAGGGGCAGCCGGGAAGGAAAGCAGTGACCACGTATATCAGCAAGGCGGCTAGAGTCTCCAACCCGCCCTTCTCCTCTAACCTAGTTTGTAAGGTAAATTTCATTCTAAACTTCCTCTATTAAATATTAGTTTGTTATTAATTTTATAGCAACTTGAACTACGTTTTGTATTTCAGTACTGAGTGGGTGTTCAGATAAGTGGGGTATGGATGCTAGGGCAGTGGCTTGCTCCTCCTGCAGAATGTGGCAGGCGGGAGACATGACACAGGTCTCCACTGGCTACATCTGCGGGTAGTGCACCCAACTCCAGCTCCTTGAAAACCGTGTTAGGGAATTGTAGCTGGAGCTGGATGAACTGTGGATCATCCGGGAAACTGAGGAGGTAATTGAGAGGAGTTACCGGGAGTTGATCACTCCTAAGGCTCAGGAGAAGGATAGATGGGTTACAGTTAGGGAGAGGAAAGGGGACAGACAGACAGTGCAGAGATTCCCTGTGGACATTCCCCTCAGCAATACGTATACCGTTTTGGATACTGCTGGGGGGAATGGCCTACCAGAGGAAAGCCATAGCAGTCATTTCACTGGTTCTGAGCCTGACACTGTGGCAAAGAAGGGAAGGGGGCAGAATAGAAAAGTACTCGTGGAAGGGGACTCGATTGTTAGGGTAATCGACAGGAGATTTTGTGGTCAGGATCGGGATTCCGGGAAGGTATATTGCCTCCCTGGTGCCAGGTTCCAGGATGTCTCCGAGCGGGTGTATACGGCTCTAAAAGGGGAGTGCGAACAGCCAGAAATTCTGTTACATATTGGCACTAATGATATAGTCAGAAAAAGGATTGAGGATATAAAAAGTGATTTCAGGGAGTGAGCATGACGAACAGAGTAGTGTTCTCTCGTTTACGACTGGTGCCAGGAGAGAGTGAGGTGAGGAAGAGGGACCGGGTGCACCGAACACGTGGCTGCGCAGCTGGTGTAAGAGGGAGAGCTTCAGTTATGTATTTAATTGGGATGCCTTCTGGGGAAGTTGGGACCTGTACAAGAAGGACGCGTTGCATCTGAAATGGAAGGGGACCAATGTCCTGGGTAAAAGGTTCTCTCGAGTAGTTCGAGAGGGTTTCAACTAGTATGGCAGGGGGTTGGGAACCTGAGCGGTATACCGGTGGTGAGAGTTGATTCAGATGAGGCAAAAGCAAGAGGTAGACCAGCTAGTGGGAAGGATTTTCCTGGGAAGGAACCAAGGGATCAGTTAAAGTGTGTTTGCTTTAACGCAAGGAGTATTCAGAAAAAAAAGTGATGAACTTTTGCATGGATCAGTAACTGGTGCTCTGATTTTGTGGCCATAATAGAGACGTGGGTTTCTCAGGAGCAGGAATGGTTGCTGGATGTTCCAGGGTTTAGAGCATTTAAAAAGAATAGGGAGGGGGGAAAGAGGAGGGGGTGTCGCACTACTATTCAGAGAGGGTATCACAGCTACAGAAGCTTTCATTGTCAAGGAAGATCTCCCTACCGAATCAGTATGGGTGGAAGTTAGGAACAGAGAGGGAGCAGTCACCACGTTAGAGGTTTACTACAGGCCCCCCAAAGTGTGGACGTAGTGGGGTTGTTGTAGTGGGTGACTTTAACTTTCACAAAATTGATTGAAACCTCCTTCGAGCAGAAGATTTGAATGGAGATGTTTTTGAAAGGTGTGTTCAGGAGGGTTTCATAACTCAGTACGTTGATAGGCCGACGAGCGGAGAGGCCATTTTGGACTTGGTGCTTGGAAACGAGCCAGGGCAGGTATCGGATCTTGTGGTGGGAGACCACTTTGGCGATCTTGACCACAACTGCCTCACTTTTTAATTTGGGGATGTGGAAACTGTGATGCGATTAGAGTTAGGAAGCATGGACTGGGAGCCATTGTTCCATGGTAAAGGCACTTTAGACATGTGGAGACTGTTTTAGGAACAGTTGTTGCAAGTGATGAATACATATGTCCCTCTGAGACAGGCAAGAAGTGGTAAGATAAAGGAATCTTGGATAACGAGAGCGGTGGAGCTTCTCGTCAAAAGGAAAACGGAAGCTTACGTTAGATGGAGGAAGCTAGGGTTAAGCTCAGCTCCACACGATTACAGGAAGGCGAGGAAGGAGCTCACAAATGGTCTGAAGAGAGCCAGGAGGGGGCACGAGAAAGGCTTGGCATAACGGATTAGGGAGAACACAAAGGAATTTGACACTTATGTAAGGAATAAAGGAATGGTCAAAGAGAGAGTAGGGACGATCAGGGATAGCATAGGAAACTTGTGTGTGGAGTCTGAGGAGGTAGGGGAAGCTCCAACTGAGTTTTTACTTCTGTCTTTACGAAAGAAAAGAACTTTATAGTGAATGAAACCTTTGAAGAGCAGATGTGCATGCTGGAATGGATAGAGATAGAGGAAGCTAATGTGTTGAACATTTTGTCAAACATGAAGATTGACACGTCGCCAGGCCCGAACCAGATTTGTCCTCGGCTGCTTTCAGAAATGATAAATGCGATTGCTTCGGCACTTGCGAAGATCCTTGCATCCTCCCTCTCTATTGGAGTCGTACCTGACGACTGGAGAGAGGCAAATGTAATTCCTCTCTTCAGGAAAGGAAATAGGGAAATCTCCAGCAATTGCAGACCAGTAAGTCTCACGTCTGTCGTCTGCAAGGTGTTAGAAATGATTCTGAGTCATAGGATTTATGACCATCTGGAAGAGCATGGCTTGATTAAATGCAGTCAACACGGCTTTGTGAGAGGCAGGTCGTGCCTCACAAACCTTATCGAGTTCTTTGAAGATGTGGCTAGAAAGGTTGATGAGGGTCGAGCTGTGGATGTGGTGTATATGAACTTCAGCAAGGCATAAGGTTCCCCATGGTAGGCTCATTCAGAAGGTCATGAATGAATGGGATACAGGGGAACTTAGCTGTCTGGATACAGAATTGGCTGGCCAACAGAAGACAGCGAGTTGTAGGAGAAGGAAAATATTCTGCCACTCAGTGGTGAGTGGCGTTCCACAGGGCTCTGTCCTTGGTCCTCCACTGTTCGTAATTTTTATGACTTGGATGAGGAGATTGAAGGATGGGTCAGCATTTTGCAGACGACACAAAGGTTGGAGGTGTCGTTGACAGTATAGAGGGATGTTGTAGGCTGCAGCCAGTCATTGATAGGATGCAGAGATGGCTGAGAGGTGGCAGATGGAGTACAACCTGGATAAATGCGATGTGATGCATTTTGGAAGATCGAATTTGAAAGCTGAGTACAGCATTAAGGATAGGATTCTTGGCAGCGTGGAGAAAATGAGGGATCTTGGTGTGCAGGTACATAGATACCTTAAAGTGACCACCCAAGTGGACAGGGTTGTTAAGAAAGCATATGGTGTTTTATCTTTCAGTAACAGGGGGATTGAGTTTAAGAGTCGTGAGATCTTGTTGCAGCTCGATAAAACTTTGGTTAGTCCAGTTCTGGTCGCCCTATTACAGGAAATATGTGGATGCTTTGGAGACAGTTCACAGGAGGTTCACCAGGATGCTACCTGGACTGGAGGGCTTTTCTTATGAAGAGAGGCTGACTGAGATCGGACGTTTTTCATTGGAGAAAAGAAGGAGGAGAGGGGAACTAATTGATGTATGCAAGATATTGAGAGGCATAGATAGAGTTGATAGCCAGAGACTATTTACCAGGGCAGAAATGGCTAACATGCGGATCATAGATTTAAGCTGGTTGGAGGAAAGTATAGAGGGGATGTCAGAGGCGGGTTCTTAACACAGAGAGTTGTGAGAGCATGGAATGCGTTGCCAGCAGCAGTTGTGGAAGCAAGGTCAATGGGAACATTTAAGAGACTGCTGGACATGCATGTGGTCACAGAAATTTGAGGGTGCATACATGAGGATCAATGGTCGGCACAACATCGTGGGCTGAAGGGCCTGTTCTGTACTGTAAGGTTATATGTCCTAAGGTAAGCATTGTAGGCATATTGGTGCGTTTTCAAGGGAAAGATATAAAACAGGAGTCCTGGGTCCTGAGTCCTGTGCTTAGCAGTCCAATAAACATGCATTCGCAGCTCCTTCCCAATGCAGGGTGGGAAACGTCTCTCTGAAGGATAGTCTGCCTTCTCCAAGCCAATGCATTTTATGCGTTTCGCTTTGTAAGTATTTACATGCAGCATTGATGTCATTGCCAGCCACATTTTCTTAATTTGCACATTTAATCCTGTGAACATGCAATCAAAGCTGGAAAACAAGACGGGCACCCCTCGGTCCTCCAATGAACTTTTCAGTTAGGATTTGTCTTTTGGGTATTGCAAGGGATCTCATTTACTCCAATTCATTAAATATGCAATGCATTAAGAATTAGCTGCCAGTAGAAGTGGTTGAGTCAGATATATTAACCATATTTAAAATTCATTTGGACCATGACATGAACATGAAATATTTAGAATAATATGGGCTAAATGCAGGGACAGGGGGTGAGCGTTGACCGATGTTTCATTCGCCATGGTTCAGTTTAAACCTGTCAGCAAGAGGTAGGAATTCATGATTCGGTAATTCTCTGTCTTCTCATATATTTGCCAGTAACCTCGATGTCTGCTTACTCCTAAGGACTCCTCTGAACACAGTTTTGTCATTTATATTCCGCATTAAATTTAATTCAGTAGATTTCAATGATTGGTAATCGCAACTCAGTTAATAAAGATTTTTGTTTAGATTAACTTGAACAAAAAGTGACCTTAGTCTGTGGCAAGGTTGATGAACTAGGGACAGATTCTTATTCACGTGGCCCTGAGAGGTCAAACACCCACAGTCTGTCTGTCTTGAAGCTACAGTTAACGACTTCTGCAGTTTTGTTTGGTGAATTCAGGGGATAAGAGTATCGCTGGTTAGGCCAGCATTTATTCCCCATCCCTCATAGCCCAAAGGGCAGTTAATAGTCAAATTCCTTGCTGTGGGTCAGAAATCACCTGCAGGCCATAGCCGCTAAGGTTGACTTCTTCCTGTTCTGATGACATCTGTGAACCGGATGCGATTTTCCAACAGCTGACTCAGAATCCGACATCTTTGTGGAACTCAAGTTCGACCACCTGTCGTGACAGGACTCAAAACGGGATCCCTTGGAACTTAACCGGGGACTTTGCATTACCAATCCTCCCATAATCTCATTGGAGCATTGCTGCCTCATCGGCCAGCAATGCTCAGTCGCAATGTGTACCATTTTCAAGACGCACTCGAAAAAATTACTAAAATTCCTTAGTTAGTACCTTCAAACCCCACGTTTATTTCCACCGAGAAGCATAGGGGCAGCAGATGGATTTGAGCACTTTCCCCTCCAAGCCACTCACCATATTGACTTGAAATATATCACCATTTATTCTGTGCCGCTCGATTAAAATTGTGGAAGTGGCTCCCTGCTGGAATCACTGGTCTACCCTGAGCATATTGACTGCATTATTTCAAAAAAGCCGCTCACTGCCTCTTTCTCACGGGGGCAACTACAGAGAGCAATACCTGCTGTCTGACAACGCCTTCCAAATCCCATGAATGAATCGGATGATGTGTCAGTGAAATATATCGATTGTTCATTCGCTGTCACTCGGACAAAATCCCGTACTTGCCTCCCTGCCATTTTATTGCTGGTCTATCTGCGGTAAACTGACCGAGGCAGTTTGAGAAGGAGTTCAGCCCCACTCTCCTCAAGGGGTACAACTGGGGATTGGCACAAAAGGGCAGAACGATCAATATCACAACCAATATCCTGCAAATGAAAAGTAATGAAGGATGAGTGAATACAATGGTGCTACGGTTTCAAACGGACCTGTACGTTGGATGTCCTTCTGCCCTCCCCGACTCTGTATTGCTCCAATCTCGAGAACTGACTGTGAAACCGCTACCTTTATGCAATCATTTCGACATGACTGTAAGAAGCAAGGATCCTGACGATGGCAGAAGAACGTAAATCAACAAACAGATCACACGAAGGTTCTCTCTCTCTCTATCTGTGAGTTGATTTTCTGTTCACATTTTATTCTAATCTCTCTCTCTCCTCCCCCCCATCAATCTCTCAGTCTCACTTACTATCGCGACCGACGCTATTTTTGTTCCCTCGCTGTCGTCATTCAACACCTGTTTTAGTCATTTTCTGAAGCTTTTATTCAAACACTCTCACAATCATTACTCAATATCATTTTTTAAAATTCTTTTTTTCCATGTAGCTCTCCCCTCTCTCATTCTTCTCTGCCTGTTTTTTTTTAAATCTCTCAAACCTCTTCACCTTCTTTCTCTGTACCTCATTATTCTCTTTCTTAACCACAATTGTCTCTTTGTTGTCCATTGTACTGCAACACCTAGCTCTGTTTTCTCTCAGCTTTTCACAATTCTGCCTTGTCTATTTCACTTTCTAACCCGTTTTTATCTACATTCTGCCTTCCTCATTACTCTCTCTCTCTCTAATACCTTCCCTGCCTGTGTCTTTGTCCATCATTCCTGTCTCAATCTCCATTTTTCTCTGTAATACATTTATTTGTTGCATTTCTTGTCGCTTCCATTCTCTCCTCTTCCTTTCTCAATCTCCATTACCCTTCTCTCTTACTACCTCGTTACTCACTCTGTCTTTTACCCCTTCTTCTGGATGTCTTAACTTTTCTCTTTAGTTCTGCTTTGCGATGCAGTGTGTATCTCCAAGTCCAGCAGGATCGAAATCAGCAGCAGGCCTGGCTGGAAATGATGAATCCTGTCTTCACGTTGTCAAGATTCCTTCACATCAGTAACTAATGGATGCATCCTCCTGTGGCTATTTACTTACCTTTCAGCCTCCTGCTATCAGTGTTCGCCTGCTCAAAAGGCCACGTTCTGAGGAGCAAGAGCACAGCTTTCATGAACACCTACAAAACTTCCGCAATATCCCAGTGAGATCGATGAAAAACAAGAGTTACATTCAGCGGTTCGGAGACTCTGCAGTGAATAATCTCCGAAATTCTCGGCAAGGAGCAATACCACGGTGGCACAGTGGTGAGCACTGCTGCCTCACAGCGCCAGAGACCCGGGTTCAATTCCCGCCTCAGGCGACTGACTGTGTGGAGTTTGCACATTCTCCCCGTGTCTGCGTGGGTTTCCTCCGGGTGCTCCGGTTTCCTCCCACACTCCAAAGATGTGCAGGTCAGGTGAATTGGCCATGCTAAATTGCCCATAGTGTTAGGTAAGGGGTAGATGTAGGGGTATGGGTGGGTTGCGCTTCGGCGGGGCGGTGTGGACTTGTTGGGCCGAAAGGCCTGTTTCCACACTGTAAGTAATCTAATCTCAGCCGCACTTCTCTGCGAGCTCTCGACTTGTTAAAGTGACAGTTCACAAACAGAGAACAGGCGAATTCGCATCACTGTGCAATGGTTAGGCTCAGTGCGGTGAACTCAAGTACCCTGAAAAGAAGTGTTAAAAGCCTACCTACAACACTCCCCTCCCCCCAATCTAGCCACTCTGGATTCAGGTGCCATCTTCTTTGCCATTTGTTCGTTTTCACTTGCTACGGGCAGGATATGGTTTCACCAGAGAGTGGGCTCAGTAGAGAAAATTCTCCAGCGTGATCAGGTTCTGCAATGCAGAGTGCTGGAGAAGCTCGGTTTGTTTTATGAGAAGCAGAGAAGGTCGAGTGAAGGCAAGAGCAAGATACATGAGCCGCATGGACAAAACGAGCAAAAAGCTGGTCTCCTTATCCGAACGTTTAATAGCAATGGGCCACAATTTTAAAGTGAAAGGCAAGGGTTCAGAGGGGAATTCAAAGAACTGTTTTCAAACACACACTGGTGGTGAGTCTGCAATGCCCTGCCTGGATTGATAATTGAGAAGGGAAGCATCTCTACCGGAAAGTGCACTTGGATGAGCCACTTGAAACGTCTGAACATTAATGGCTCGAGATCAAGTGGGAAAGGGGGTCTACTGGTGTTCGTATTTTGTTTTGGAAGGACAATGTGCCAAAGGGCCTCTGCTGTAATATTATTGATTGCTCTTTAACCTTCTCAAGATGCTATCGTTGCATGCAGCAACGATTACCATTGGAGCTCTTCCAGTTTCTTTATGGCACAGAGGAAATTTCGGACCACGGCAGCAGTACTCGACTCCTGGCGCTGTTTTTTGTGTGTCCAGTATTCATTGATATGTACTCCCTTCAGGACGTTGTGGCACAGTGTTAACGTGGTATCTCCCAGCCGTCCAGGCAGACACTTTGGGTACAATAATCGGATCAAATCTCAGGCAGGCACGTAGTCAGAGCAGAAAAAGTAGGTACAGAATAAGGTCATTAGCCCACTGGGTATTCTCCACCATTCGATTGACTCGCGTCACATTTGAATTTTAAGCAATATGGGAATAATAGCTGCTCAAACCTGTTCACAGTGGGTCTCTTTCAAATACTTTCCATCTGGCTCACGTCATGGAATAAAGTCTGCAGTCATTACGCAGTCTGGGCCACACATGACTCCAGTACCACAGCAGAGATCGACTTTGACCTGCCCAATCTGAGCAATAGTCTGTTTTCTTGTTAAGTCGATTATTCTGTAATATCTTAGCAATCTAAATACCCAAATATTTCGACTCTATTGTCCAGGTTATCTTACGTTCCATTCTCGCCCGACGGGCAGAGTATCCCGACGGAATTCAATGTTTAATTCACGTGCCAACAGATTGAAGAACAACGTTTAACACTTTACTAACAGAACTCTAAGCAGGCCGCTGAAATTCTCATGATAATTTTCCTCTGCTGCTTGTCTGAAGCTGTAACTTTGAAATCTGCAATCTGTTTTCTTATTGTACTGTTCTTTGATGGTATGAACTTTTTGTATGGTACGGAAAACAACACTTTTCACTGTATAACATACATATATACATATGACATTACCACTAAATCTACTTTAAATTTGTGCTGAGTGTACTGGATGATATTGTCAATGTTTAAAGATTTGCTCTTACTTCCTTTGTAATAGAATCTAACATGTTAAAAATGACAGAATGTAAGCTAACGAGAGTTGTGTTATATTTGTCTCCGTATCTTGTCATATAATGATGTTTGTAATTTTTCCAATTTTCTGGAAGACATGGATGATAAGGAACTGATCTCTCGTCATGATTTCAAGTCATAAGACCAGAAGACAAATAAGCAGAAATTGAGACCATCGAGTCTGCTCTGCCATTCAATCATGGCTGGTAAGGTTCTCAAAAAAAAACTCTCGCCTTCTCCCAGTAAGTCTTGATGCCATTAACAATGGCGAACCTATCAATCTCTTTCTTAAATATATTCATTGACCTGAACTTCGCAGGCTCCTGTTGCAATGAATTCCACAGATTCACAATGATGTGGCTAATGAAATCTTTTATTATCTTCGCGGTAAAGGGTCTTCACTTCAATCTAAGCCTGTGCACTCGACTCTGGTCTCTACTGCAAATGAAAACATCTCCCAAAATACACTCAATTTCGGCCATTCAGTATTCTATTCTTTTCAATGAGATCGCCCCCAACACCAACACCCCCCGCCCCCCGCATCACTCTACACTATACAGACCGACAGTCCGAACACGTTCCCACATGTTAATCCTTTCATTCCTGAGATAATTGTTCTTCTCATACGGGACCAAAATTGCTCACAATAGTCAAAATGTGGTCTAACCTGAGGGGACCCTTATAAAGCCTCAGAAGTGAATCCCTGCTTTTTTCTTCTCACTCCCACCTCTCTTGCTGACAATCTTAAACGATCCCTTGTTGCTGACATACTAACGAGAGGAAACAGAATATTGCTCCTTCCTCCGTTAACAGACAAATAATTATGTATCCAGACAAAGCTGTCCACATCTTATGTCACTTTTTATTATCTTCTGAAACTTTCAACTTATGTTGCCAGTATGTTATTTCATCTTGTCAAATATTTACCAGATTCATGGAACAGATTGGTTGTTGGTTGCCATTCTGTCTGCTCGGAACTAAGTTATTCAGCTTTTCACGAATGAATCACAGCATTATTCGTTTCACAAAGAAACATAGAAGCTAAGAACAGGAATAAACCATTCAACCATTCAATCATTAGAGACAGCTCCACCATTCAATGTGACCTTGGCTGATCGTTAAACGCAATCTCTGTTACTGTTTTATCCCCGTACACTTTGATCAATGGAGCTCTAAGAACCATATCAAATTATTTTAAAACAAAAAAAACAGAGTTTTCTCCTTCACTGCTTTCAGTAGTAGATAATTCCACAGTCTCCCCACTCACTTGGCCAGGAAAGTTCCCGTGCCTCAGTCGAAAATGGCCTCACTTGATTGCCTTAGACTGAGACCCCATTTGGTTCAGAAGTCCTTTGGTTATCGGGAACATTCTTTTCTGCTTTCAACCAACATCGTCTCACTAGAATTTATTAGATTCAGGACATTGAGCCCCCTCGAGCCTCGTTCTGCAATCCAATGAGTTCATGACCTGATTCTTTGAGAATTCACATTCCATGCCGCATTTGTCCGAGCCACAGTGAAGATTATCCAAACTGATCACATCGTTCTTCATAGAACAGTCCCACCAACTCAGGAATCAGTTTGGTACACCTTTAATGAACTGACTCCATGAACATTCTCCCTCAGATGAGGAGGTCAAAACTGGAGAAAAAAAGAAGGTAACATTATGTTATATTATATTACCTTGTCTTACATTATGTCATGTCATATTACATTATACTATATTATATCATTAAATCATATCAGGGCCAGTCTTGAGAACGTTTGTAACTCAGGTTGACATTCTGGATGTAGGTTTGCTCGCTGAGCTGGAAGGTTCTTTTCAGACGTTTCGTCACCATACGAGGTAACATCTTCAGAGAGCCTCTGAATGAAGAATCAGCTCATCGAGCAAACCGACATCCATATTATATCATTATTGTATTGTATTATATTATAGCATGTCAGCTGCAAGAATATTGACGTCACCTCAAATTCGTCATTAAGCAGCACAACAGCTCAGTAGTTTAGCATTACTGTCTCACAGCACCAGGGCACAGACTTGATTTCACGAATGCAGAACTGGCTGTGTGGAGTTTTCACATTCACCTCATAATTGTTTTCTTTCCTCTGATTTGTCTGGTTCCTTCCCACATTTTGAAGTTGTGCTGCATCGTTGGATTAGTCATGGGGAAACCAAGTGTAAAGGGGGAGGATAAAGATATCGTCTGGTCGGGATGTCCTTCAGAGGGTCGACATCGACTCGATGGGCCTACATCACAATATTTTTGTATACACTGCCGTTTACTGATCACCCATTGAACACATCAATTAGGTCACCCCTTGAACTACTAAATTCAAGACAATGCGGGCCTCCTGATAACGTAACACATGAAGTGCAGACGTCATTCTTACTACATTCTTTTTACAAACATGCCCACCACGTCTCCTGTGAACGTTCACCCTCACCTTCTACTTCTTAGAATAGAGCTTTTCTATTCTGGGGAAAAGATTCTGTGTGTTAACCCTACCTCGTCATCTCACATTTTTACAGATATCTATCTCGTCACTTCTCAGTATCTTCTCTTCAAGAGAAATCAATCTGAGATTTTTCTCACCTCTCCTTATCGTTCAAACGCTGTAATCCAAGCAGCATCTTATTAAATCTCATCTGCACCTTCGCCAAATCAACCACATCCTTCGTGTAATGTGGCGACAGCAATTGCATGTGGCACTCTTAGTGTGGTCTCACCAAATTCCTAGAAAGCTGCAACATGGCATATTGAACTTTGAATTCATTTCCCTGATCAATCAAGGCCAGCACACCGTATGACTAATTTACCACCTATCTACTTTATGGCCATTTTCAGGGAGCAAAGATCTTGAATCCCAAGTTCCTTCAATACATCAATGCTGTTCTGCGTGCTGCTATTAACTGCATGTTTTTCCATAAGGTTTGATCTCTCAAATTGCCGCACCTCATACTCATCCAGATTAAACTATGTCTGCCATTACTCGCCAATATCTGCAACTGGTATATATCCCCAGTATCCTTTGACAAAATTCTGCACTATCCACAACTCCACCGATCTTTGTATCGTCTGCAAACGTACTCAACTACTCATGTACATTTTAATCTAATTCATTTACATACAACAGAAAATAGTAGAGGTCCTAGTCCGGATCTTTTGAGAAAACCATTAGTCACGGACCTCCAGCCGGAAAGGCACCATTCCATTATTACTCTTTGCCTTCTACAGAAACACAATTGTCAATCCAAGCGGCCAAGTCCCCGTGGATTGCATTCATTTTAATTTTCAGAATGAGACTTCCATGTGGGTCCTTGTCAAAAGCCTTACTAAAATCCATGTAAGCAAATCATCTGGTTTACCCTTATCAATCAACTTTGAGCCCTCGTCATATAGATCAATTAAGTTAGTGATACATGACCTTCAATGCACAAAATTATGTTGACTGCGCCAAATTATGTCATGCTTTTCCATACATGCGTAAATCGTATTCGAAAGATTTGACTCCAATAGTTTCCCAAAACTGATGTGAGATTTATTGGCTGATAGTTACCTGGATTATCCCTACTTTTCTTCTTGAATTGGGGAAAACATAGTCTATTCACCAATCCTCTGGGATGTCTTAAGTGGTTCGAGAGGACCACTTTCTTGGTCAAAACCTGAGCAATCTCCTTACTTGCCTCCCTCAATAAACTGAAGTTGCTAACATCAGGCCTTGGGAAGCTATCTGCATTAATACTATTCAAGGGATCCAATTCCACTACTTTCTTGTTCTTTAATGTTCTAGCCTATAGGCATGCTTCACACTTATCTCCCTTTCCTCCATGTCGTTTTACGGAGACAATGGTGACGCAAATTATTCACTTTGGAACTCAAACATCCTCTGCCTCCAAGCATAAGTGCCATCCTGTAGTCTTGAGTGGTCCTACTCTCTCCCGAGTTATACTTCAGTTCTTAATATACGTATAGAACGCTTTCAGATTCCCTTTAACTTGAATTATCAAGGACATGTCATGGCCCCTTCTTGCTCTCTTAATCCCCGGTTGAGTACTTATTTGCTTTGCAAAAATTATTCACTGGCCCGTACTATTTTATCTTCCTAAAACTTAAACATACATCTTTTTCTCTTTTGAAGAAATTCACAGCCACCTTCGTTTTCATATGTCGCTTACGTTGCTACCTTTGTCCGTACACCTCACTGGAACATGTCGGTCCGGAACTCTCCACACCATATCTTCACAAATTCCCACGTTTAAATGTTGCCTTGCCCAATAACTGCGTCTCCCGATTAAAGCTCCTTAGCTCTTGTCTCATGCTGATGTAAATTGCCTTCCAACATTTTTTTACCTAACCGAAGCTCCTGACTTCTCCCTGTTCATAGCTATCTTCAAACTAAACGACCTGCGATGACTGTTTTCAAAATGCTCTCCCACTGAAAGGTCAGTCACTTGACCAGGCTCATTTGCCAATACAAGTTACATTATGGCCCCTCTGCCAGTTGGGCTATCCACACACTCTTTCAAGAAATGTACTTACATACATTTAAGGATGTCCACTCTGTTACCCTCTCTTGCTGTAAGGGAGTCCCAATGAATATTGGGGATGTTAAAGTCACCCATTATGAAAACTCTTTTGTTGTCGAACCTTTTTATAATCGGCCACATATTTGTTCACATTTGCGGTTGAAGTTCATACGTTAGAATTCTGGCAGATTGTTTGCACCCACCAAACTTTTTAGCTCTCGACCTATTGCCTCAATGGATGTGCCCTTCTGTATTTCCTCTCAGACTGATGATGTAACATTCTGTCTGATTAATAATACAACTCATCCATAAATTTTATCTTCTTCTCTATCTCGTCTGAACCAACGAAATCCTGGAGCCTTTCCAGTCCCTCTCTCAATCAAGTATCTGTAGTGGGCACAACATCTTAGTCTAATGTACTGATCAGGCTCTACGCTCATTTGTCTTACCGGTAATACTCGTTGTATTGATGTAAACACACGTTAGACCATGAGTGATGTTGTGTTCATTCACCCGTCTCTGCTTTCCTTTCTTTCTGATTCACTGGTCTTAGTACCTGCCTTCCCGTCAATCTCTCGACTTGTTGTCCTGCTGCTGTAATTGCATCCCCTACCACTCTAGCTTAAGCCCTCCCATGTATTAGGGCGAAAGCTGCAGCGAGGGTATTGGTTGTTCTCCACTTCGGAGCAATCAGTGCCTCTTTTACAGTTCACCCTGGCAGCAGAATAGCTTCCACTGATCCAAGATCCAAAAAAGCCATGCCCCTTGCATCAGTTTCTTCTCCATGTATTCATCTCCCCTATCTTTCTATTCCTTGCAGCACCAATACGTGACCCTGGCAGCTGTTCAGAGATTAATATTGTTGAGGTCCTGCTCTTGAGCCTCTTTCTAACTCCCTCTCCTCATTCTGCCGGATCTGTAGTGTCTCCTTGTAGAACTCCAGGCCCACACCGCTGAACTGCTCAGTATCTACATTGTACTGAACAACTGCATTTTGGTCAACCCTAATCTGTTCATCTGTACATGTGATTCGATCCTCATAACACTCTGGTTGTCATTGACCTGCTTGGTATCTGCATGTGGGTCCATTCACACAGCATGTAAATTAATATTAACCAGAGTCACAGCGCCGTCGTTACCACTGACATGGACTTTCCCTGCAATTGACTACAGACCCTCAATACTATGGTTCCCAGTGACCTGCTCTGTATCTACAGTTAACTCCAGACTCACATTGCCGTGGTTATCACTGGCCTGTTTCATTTCCAACAGTAACTGCATTTGCATAACACTGTTATTACTGCTGTTCTTCTGTGTCAATACATCTGCGGCCAGACATATGGTATTGTGACTAACACTGACTTGTACTGTCTTCACAAGTACATCCACACCCACAGCCTTATCATTATCAACTACTTAAGCTGCCACTACATGAGACTGTAAATCTGCTTTTGTGATGATTGAAGAAGTGACGAGAGTGGTGTTCTCTCGGTAGTACACTAGCAAGCAGCGCACATTTTCTCTCCTGCTACTTCCCAGTGCGCCTCCAAACTCCCCTCCAGTCCTGGAGATGGGACAGAAATGTATTGGAGATGGCAAAACAGCCCACTGAATGGAACATCACGCTCCCCTTTCCGAAAAAAGAATAGTGGAAAACGAGCCAATTTCATTGTCTGCGGGCTGTTGTTGGTTTCGGTTCTATCAGAGATTCAGAACGGCTAGGAGATTACCTTCAACGCCGTTCCAGATCTTATGCTTTTCAATTCCCAATTGTGTCCCCTTATTGGACTGAGGAGAGCAGTTGTTTTCTGTTGACTCTTTCTTACTCCTCATAAACGTCTTCTCATGAAACAGGCCTGCCCAATATTGTCTCTGATCCAATGAAAACAATCCGTTTAAATCCAGCCTCTCACCGAAGCTAAAATGCTTAATTGAAGAGAGAAGCGTATAGCATAGGCACACACCCTTCTGCAATATGTCTGTGAAGACAAGTGTATTATTCCAAACTAATCCTATCTGTCTTCACATGGTCCATAACGCTTTACACATTGCCTGTTCTTCCATCTATCTAATTGCCTGACAATTTTGCTATTCTATCCTCGTCCACCACCTTTTTTGGCAATCCTTTCCAGACATTTACAAATCTCTCTGTTAACAAAAACTGTCTCATGTTTACCATTTTAACATGGACCCTAACTTAAACCGTTGCCCAATGAATTTCCAAACTGGGCAAAAGAGCCTGGCTAGGTAACCTATCCAAGCCCCTCATCTTTTTATATACTTCCTTCAAATCGCCTCTCATCTCCAAAGCCCGAGCACGAACAATCCACATTTTGTCAAAAGGCTGTTGGTAACCAGTCGTCTCTGATCCAAGCAACATCTTTGTAAACCTCTTTCCCTGCCTCTCCAAAGCGTTTACATCCTTCCTATGGTGTGGCGACCTGAACTGCAAACGATCCTCCAGTTGTGGCCACACTAAAGACCCACATGTCAGCCAACCTACGACAGTGTAAAGATCATCAATGCATAATACCCATTTTCTGAGCACTCCTTTCCTTCCTGACATTGTGTTAAGACATTGATATGAAAGTGAAGTGAGACATGGACAATCAATGTTTGCAATATCACCCAATTTTATTCACGTAGTTTAGAAAGCAGTGGGCCAGGAATCGTTCAGTTTAAACAATAACATGAAGCCTGAATTACTGAGATGACAGAACTCTCCAATCAGAAAAGCAGATGTTTTCCAGTGTTGCATGTTGTTCTTTCCTTCTTCGATTTCACAAACGTACGCAACACACTTGTAAGATGGGGCACACTCCTTTAACCCTCGTTGAAATACCCTTCTCACATGGTACGGTGCTGCAGTAACTCCCTTCTAAAATACATGAAAATATTGGCGCTAGGAGAGAGAATAAAAAGAAAAATTAAGATTCGTTGATGTTAACAGTCAGATGCGATAGGACATACACCTGGCACCTGACTCAGATACACAATGCCAGAACAATGCAGATTTCACCCTTGTTGTTCAAACCAGACATTCTTGGATTTGTAAGGGTACATATTGCTTGAACTGTGTTCCAATAATTTTTCGTGCAGACCAGAACTGTATGCAGTTCTCCATGTCCAGCCTCCTATTGGTACTGTTTACAGACAACTGAGAAGTGCGTTCTCACGGTGAGGCATTGGTGTGAGGAATTGTGAGGTACTCAAGCAGCTTGCCTTCAGGGAGTGAAAATGCATCGACAATTTTGGCGAGCATAAGAATGGAACGATCCCAAAGTCAATAACTCTGTAACTTATTTATCCAGAGAGGTGCTGGGATTTGGAATGCGTTACCTTGGAAAGTGGCAGAGGCTGATTCCACGACAGGTTTCAAAAGAGAGCTGGATGTGTAGTTCATTGGAATGAATTTAGATGGGGAATCAAAATAATACTGGCAAATGGAGCTAGATGGATCGCACTTTCCAGTATCAGGACATACACGATCATAAGAATGTCCTACTTGAACTGTACAATTTTATGATGATTATGTGACAGAGAACTCAACAGGTCTCGGTAAGGAAGGATGCTTCAAGACCGGGATGAAATGAGATTGGTGTCTGTGAGTAGGTACACGACCTCAGAGAACAGACGTCTTGAGTCATGATCAATAATGCCAGCTCACTAATAAAGCCTCGAGAACTGAATTCCCACTTGGACAAACTCAGAATCTACGATGTTTTTAACCTCCATCCATTTGCAGACACTGGACAAGAAATTGGATGTGCAGAAGACGGCCGTTTAGCCAGTCAAACTTGCTCTTCGATTTGATGATATGTCAGTGCGGATGTTTGACTGGGGTGGACATTTACTTTTATAAAATCGCACGAAATCAGTTTATAGTTCAACAGGTTTATAGTGCAACCGGAGAGCGCTGCTCTTTTGTTGCATATCTCGTGGAGTAGGATTATCGGACACAGGAGCATTTAGAGCAAAATATCAGTATGTCATACAGACATGCAATATATTAAACAAACGGAGATTGCTGTTCAATCTTTCGTCTTTTAGAATGGGTGGAGGTTCAGATTCCTTAATATGTAAATCCCAGAACTTCTTTCAAGTTGTATTCCCGAGAGAATTAAAGGTTGTAGTTAAAAAGAAGTCACACCATCGACTTTTGTGTGTTTCTGTGTGCATGTGAGGGAGAGAGGTCGAGAGAGAGAGTGTGTGTGTGTGCATGTATGTGTGGGTGGGAGAGAAGGGAAGTGTGTGTGTGTGTGTGTGTCTGTGGATCTGCACATGTGTGTCTGAAAGAGAGTGTGTATCTGCAAGAAGGTCTGCATAAGTATGTTCGAATGTAAAACGGTTTGTGCATCTGGTATCATGACTGAGCTGATCATCTCCACTTCCCTTTCCTACACCTCCCGGATAATTGCTCGATTCCCATCCTGACTGAAAATCTGTCAAACTCACCCATAAACGTACTGAATGAAAATGCACTCTATGCTGAAGAATTTCACAGTTTTAATGCCCTTCAAAAGTAGAGAATCTTCTTCGATGCCGACATAAATGGGCTACACTTTATTCAGAGCTGATGCACTCTGGTCCACAATTCTTGCACAACGGTAAACAACATCTCCTGTTCTCCACTGAATATTTTTTCTAAGAGTCTTTCATGTTTCAGCAAGCTGAGATCTCATTCTTCTCCACTCCCACTAATATTATCCTGTCCTACTCAATCTCTCCATAGCTGATGTCAGTTCCGTGATGTTCTCTGGATTCCGCAAATTCTGCTCCGACTGGAAACAAAGAAATGACAAAGGAGCTGAATGAGTAATTTGCATCAGTCTTTGCTGAGAAAAGGGCTACTAACATCGTTGGGGGGCGGGTGGTGTACAGCAGAAATTATACGGTGGCCAGCAACAAGGAAAAGGTGCTGAAAAAAATGGAAAACCTGTAAGTGTGGAAATTACCTGATATAGATGGGCTACGTGCCACAATTCTGAAGCAGATAAGTGAAGAGATAGTGGAGCCTTCAATAGTGATCTTTGTGGTGTCACCAAATTCAGGGAGACTCCTCGAATACTGGAAGCTTACTAATGTTAAACCCCTGTTTCAGAATGGAATAGGGAGAAAGACAGGAAATTACAGAATGAAAAGCCTCACTTCAGTCAATGGTCAGATTTTGGAATCCATTGTGAAGGGTGGGAATTCTGAATACTTAAAAATGCATCGCAAAACAGGGCAAACTCAGTATTGTTTTATCAAGGGGTTTTTAAATTTTTTGAGGGGGCACAGAGAAGGTTAGACCAAGGAGAGCCAATCCATGTTGTGTATCTCCACTTCCAGAAGGTTTTTGATGAGATGCAGAAGGAAGCAACATAGTAGGAAATGGCCGGATGTTGTCAAATGCCAGGTACGAGCATGTATCGAAAATTGACTGTCTGGCAGAACGCAGAAAGTGGGATAAAAACAGAAAAGAAACCCGTGCCCAGTGCCTTTCCACAAAGGTCAGTGTTGGGACTACAGCTTTTCACTTCATATATTATCGATCTAGCTGAAACAACTAAGAGCATTTTGGCTAAGTTTGCAGATGAGACAATGATAAGTAGAGGGGCTGGTAAAATTGAGGAGACATGGGAGTTTCAAACAGGTTTAGTGATTAGGAGAGCGGTTCGATGTATGGACTATTTTCAAAATGGGGAGAAAATTCAGAAATCTGAAGTTCAAAGGGACTTAGAGTCCTGGTCTCTGATCCTCTTAATGTAAACGTACAAGTTGAGTTGGTAATCAGAAACGCAAATAGAATGTTGTCAAGCATCTCGAAAGACGAGAACAAAGGCGCACGGATGTACATCTGAGGCACTGTAATTCTGGTCATTCCACAGTTGGAGTATTGTGCAGAGGTTTGGACTCCATACCTCTGCAGCGGTGTGGTAGGTGTTCACAAGAGTCATTCGAGGAATGAAAGACTGAACATTTAAGGAAGATTTGCATACTCTGGGACTGAACTCGATAGAGTTCAGAACCATCACTTATCTCTGAAACTTTCAGAATACTGAAAGTACAGGACAAAGTGGAATTTGGAAGGTGTT
Source organism: Chiloscyllium punctatum (assembly GCF_047496795.1). Taxonomy (NCBI): domain Eukaryota; kingdom Metazoa; phylum Chordata; class Chondrichthyes; order Orectolobiformes; family Hemiscylliidae; genus Chiloscyllium; species Chiloscyllium punctatum. The sequence continues at coordinate 16,638,010 of NC_092789.1, read as the reverse complement.
TCCATTTGCAGAAATAAAAACGAGGAATCGAGTAGTCAGCCTTTGAGTTAAGGGAAGAACTCTTAGCATGGAGATAAACAGGAACATTTAGAGATAAGGAGTGTTGGACATATGGGATTCATTGCCACAGAAGTTCAGGGAGCCAGGTCAATGAGTACATTTATACTTGACATAGTTAGATTCTTGGTTGCGAAGGTGATCAAAGTTTACAGGAAGAAAGTGTGAAAATGTGGTTGAAAACTCTACCAGCCGTGTTTGAATGGCAGAGCACACTCGCTGGGCGATATGGCCCAATCTCTGCTCCTGTGGTTTTCTGATCTTATGATCTTTCCTCAGATAAGATGCCCACCGTTACTTATAGTATTCCACCAGTACTTTAACGAGTGTATGGTTCAGTCTTAGCAAAACGTCCTGACCTTTACATATCAATCTCATGGAACAGCTATGAATGTATTTTTGAACAAACCTGGGGAGCTATTTTTGAATCACATTGTTCAGCGATGTAGTTGCACGCATCTGGGGGAGGTAATGACTGAAACCAGGCCTTCCGGCTTGCAGCTGGGATATTTCCATTGCAATACTACAGCTTGCTATCTTTGAGGTGCTGCATGTGGATGTGACTACTGAGATGGCAGGGAATAACTACTTGGTCATCAATACGTATAATAAGAAAAAAATCAGGCGTACAATTTCTGCACCCAATGGGAATTCCACTCAGTTTTTTTTACTGAATGGATTTCTTTCTCTTCCAAGATGACAGAAACAGTATGTGCTGACGGAAGGGACACACATGAGACACACAGATGGCAGCACACATCGAAAGAACACATCAGTTACTTTTCCAACCCATGCTTCCCATGTTTGCCAAAGCGGAGATTAAAAACCTCTGCAACTCATACAAAAAGTAAAACTTACCAATTGTGGTGGCTTCCATAAGTACCAGGGAACCAAGTAGGAAGAACAGTGTCGCCCACATCATCGTTGTTGTAATGAGAGAAGAAACGATCATCCTCTCTTTATGGGTTCACAGCTTTCACTGGTGGTATCAATTATTGATACAATGGCGACTGGCTGCACTTTACGTTCTAATAAGGTGCAGATCACTAACCCAGACTGACAGTACCTGGAATGAAAAATTGGAAATATCTCCTTAACGCTTACATCATAAATCGAGCTGAGTTAAGGGCCTGAGTAATGAGTGAACTGTCGAGGATTGAAGTCAATTTTTCAAAAGTATGTAGGTACAGGAATAGGCGATTTGGCACATTGTGTCTGGTCAGCTACTCAGGAAGTTCATGTCTAATTTGTAAGACAACTCCATAGGCAAGGCTTGGGACCATATCCCTTATTCCTCTGCCTCAAAAAAAGATCAATCTCACATTTAAATGTAACATTTAATTAGCATCGCTAATCATTTGAGGGTGTGAGTTCCAAACCTCCAGAACTGTTTTCGTGTAGAAGTGTGTTCTGTCATCTTTCCTGCAATGCCTGACCCTCGTTCTCAGACTATAATGTGGACATCTCTGGTTGCGGGCTAACACTGAATGCCCAACCCGAGTTGTCTCTGTGAGGATGTGCTGGTGAACTGCCTTCTTGATTCGCAGTAATCCAGACGTTGCAGTTTACCCACAATGACCCGAGGGCGCGAATTCCGTGATTTTGTACCAGCACATATTTGACTTCAACGTCAACTTGTGCACATTGTTTGTTCTTATATATCTTATCTTTCCCTGTTAGTAATCCAAACCTTCGATTACATCTCCCAATAACCTTCCAGATTCTTTGAGATTTCAAGCCTAAATAAAGAACATAGAAAAGTACAAAACAGTAAAGGCATTTGGTCCTCGGTGTTGTGCCAGACCTTTATCCTACTCTAAACTCAGGCAAACTGACATACCTTTCATTGCACTAATAGAAATAAAATCCCCACTGTGTGGAAACAAACCATTTGGCCAACACGTCCACATTGCTCCTCTAAAGAATATCGCTCCCAAACCCATGGCCCCACACCTATGAATGTACATTTCCTCTGCCTAATATACCTGGCCTACACATTCCTGACCACTAATGGCAATTTAACATGGCGCATGCAGCTAACCTGTACATATTTGTGGCTCTGAAAGGAAACCAGAGCAACAGGAGGGCAAGCAAACAGAAAAGGGGAAAACTTACAAACTCCTCATAGACCTTCCAGTGAGGATGGTATCCAACCTGAGTCAGTAGTGCTGTATAGCAGAAGCGCTAACACTGATCGAACGTGCCGATGGACGAGTTGGTTAAAAATATATCTGATTTTATTACGACTACTGACAGTATATTCCACACACCCAGCACTGCCTGTGTCAACAAACCAGCTCTCTCATCTTCTCTGACCATTCCTCTCATGAGCTTAAATATTCCCCTCGTGATAGACATTAACGCTATGGACAAAAATCTGTTTATCGATTCTGTCTATGATTATCAACATATTATGCAAGAAAATCAAGTCACTTCTCATACACCATCGCTAAAATGAGAAAAGTTATTACTTGCCTCAACCTTCCTTCTTAAGATATGCCCTCCAGTCCAGGCAATATCCTGGGAAGATCTCTCCGCACTTTCCGTTAGTCTTTCTTTTAATGAGGTGATCAAACTGAATGCAATGTCCCAACAGTGGTCTTACCAGGGGTCTATAGAGCTGCAGTGTCACCGCGCAGCTGTTAAACTCTTTCTCCATGTTAATGAACGTGAACACATCGTGCATCTCCTTAACAAACTATCAACTTGGATGGCAACTTTGATGGATCTATGGACATGGTTCCCTCTGTAACTCCGCATTGCCAGGAATTTTGTACGTTGCATTAACATTCGACCTTCCAAAGTGAATCACTTCACACTTTTGCGGGTTAAACTTCACCTCCTACATATCAGCTAATGTCTCTATCCTTGCAATGTCCCGTTGAAATCTACAACGGCTCTCCAGACTATCCACAACACCACCAAACTTCATGTCATTGGTCAACCTATGAAGCCACCTTCAATTCCTCACTAAAGTCATTGATAAAAATCACGAAGAGCAGAGGTCCTAGAACTTTACCCGCGGAACCCCACTCGTCACCGAAATCCCGGCTGTAAACTTTCCATTTACTATCATTCTCCATTTTCTATGTGCCATCCAATTCTATAAGTGGCCAACCAGGTTCTCTTTCTCCCGATCCTCCTTATTTTCTGAATAAGCCTAAAATGGATAACTTTATCGAACGCCTTGTGAAATTCCATATCCACCACACATACTGCTGGACCGTTATTAACATGTGTTATCAAATCCTCAAAGAATTCAATAAGGTTTTTGAGGTATGACCTGCCGCTCACAAAGTTATATTGACTATATATAATAAAACTACGATTTTCAAGTCATCATAAATCCCGTCTCTCAGAAAATTCTGCAAAATTTTGCCCATCCCCGACGTAAGATTAGCTAGTCTGTAATTCTCAGAAACATCTGAATATCCTTTTCTGAACACGGGAATAACATTTGCCACACTCCAACGATGTGGTACTAAACCAGTACTCAGTAATGACGCAAAGATCATGGCCAGAGGCAAACTTTTACATGGCTTCCTGAAATATCCTAGCGTACATTCTGTTATCCAAAGGGATTTATGTATTCTTGCATTTTTCAAAATATTC